>NW_006399825.1:8173164-8192122 GCF_000299155.1 Elephantulus edwardii | reverse complement strand
GATTGCAAAGACCATGGTCTGTATCAGATGCACCTTAGTCTCCAGAGTCACACCATTGCTCATCAGTACTTTGGAGCTGTCCCTAACAGCAGACTTTCTCATCGCAATGTGTCTTTTAATTTCCTGGCTGCTGGTGCCAAGAGTGTTGACTGTGGAGCCAAGTAGACTAAAGCTATTAACAATCTCAATCTCTTCACCATCCATCCTGATGCTGCCAATTGGTCCAGAGGTGAGAATATTTGTCTTCTTGGTATTAAGCCTCAAACCATACCAAAGACTGCAGTCCTTGACCCTCTGGAGCAAGCGTTTCAGGTCCTCCTTAGTTTCAGCAAGCAGGGTCATGTCATGTGTATAATGCAGATTGTTGATAGATCTTCCACCAATCCTGATGACACTCCTCTCCTCAGAGCCGAGCCTCTGGGATAATCTGTTCTGCATACAGGTTGAAAAGGTATGGAGACATGACACATCCCTGGCGTACGCCCTTCCCAAGTGTTTCCTTGCTCTGTTCTGATGACTGTCTCTTGGTCCAAGTATAGGTTTCACATTAGCACAATCAAGTGTTCTGGTATTCACATTCTTCTCAGAAGTCAGCCACAGTTTGTAATGATCCACACAGTCAAATGCCTTTGCATAATCGATGAAACACAGAAATTCTTCTGATATTCCCTGCTTTAAGCTAAGATCCATCTGACATCAGCTACAATATCCCTAGTACCACGAACCCTTCTAAACCCATGTGCTGTTCCAGTCAGTTTTGGATAATCTTCTGTAAAATCCTCCTTGCATGTGAAATCAATGATATTGGTCTATAGTTTCCACACTCTGTTGGGTCACCCTTTTTGGGGATGGGAACAAATATAGATCTCTTCCAGTCAGTTGGCCAAGTGGTTGTTCTCCAGATTTCTTGGCACTTGGTGAGCACATCCAGGGCAGCATCTGTTAGCTGAAATATGCCAATTGGTATACCATCTATTTCTGGGGCCTTGTTTTTTTGCTATTTCCTTCAAAGCAGCTTGAACTTCTTCTTTCATCACCATAAGCTCTTGCTCATATGTTATTTAATTAAATTCTTCTGTGTCTGCCAATTCCTTTCGATACCATGACTTAGTATATTCTTTTCATCTTCTTTTAATACTTCCTGGATCATTTAATATTCTGCCTAAAGCATCCCTCATTATAGAAACTCAAGGTTTGAATTTGTTCTTCAGTTCCTTGAGCTTAAGAAATGCTGAATGAGTTCAGCCCTTTTGATTTTCTGAGTTCAGCTCCTTGCACATTTCATTGTAATATTTTACTCTGTCATCCCATGCTGCCTTTTGGAAATCTATTCAGCTCGTGAATTCCTCCTTGTGCTTTGGCTTCTCTGCGCTCCAGTGCAATATTCAGAGTCTCTTCTGACATCCATTTTGGTCTTTTTTTCTTTCTCTCTTTGTCATGACCGTTTGTACTCTTCCTGGATGATACCTTTGACATCCTCTCACAACTCATCTGTTCTTCGCTCATGAGTGTTCAAGGCCTCAAACCTGTTCCTGAGATGATTCTGAAATTCAGGTGGGATGTTATTCTGTTTCAATTTTGACAACTTCTAATTTTCTTAGATTCATACTTTGGACATTCCATATTCCAATTATTAATGGATGTTTACAGCACCTTCTCCTTATTTTTTAGTGTCTTCCCAACTGATGGCTCTAATTCCAGTATCCTATTTAACAATTTTCCTCTATTACTTATAGGTTTTCGAAGTCCTGTTACTTCAGAAATAGATGGCCAATCTTGTTTCTTACTCTATCTTTATCTGGAAGCTTCAGTGAAACCTGTTAACCATGGGTCACCTGGTTGATAACTGAAATACCAGTGGCATAGCTTCCACCAACACAGCACCCTGTAAGTCACTCTAGTACAGCTGTATCCTTTCTTCTTACCTACCAACTCTTTTAAGAAGCTGGACGAAAAGAAAAATGTGGCATCATATTTAAATCAGAAGACTCATCAAGAACCTGTGTTAATCGGATGGCGCAACCTTGTTTCCTGAAAGTGAAGTGAACTTGGACCCTTTATGCAGAAGATCAAAGACTACAGTCTTCAATATGGATTACAGCTTAACATTATGAAAACAAAAATCCTCACCATTGGTCTGACAGGCTATCAAGATAGATTGGGGGGGGGGGTTGAGGTTGTCCACAATTTCATCTTACTGGTATCCATATAAACATACACAAAGTAGGTGCTCAGCAGAAACAAAGAACATTATTTTAGCAGGTCTATAGCTCCAAGGGCCAGAAGGAAGGAGCATGGCGGTGTGACTGCAGGAATCATGGCAAGCTTTTATAGTCGACTGCTTTTCCTGGAATGCATTTGACGTGCAGGTGGTATAGCACTGGTCTGTGCGTTGCTATACAGAGGTAACTCATGTTGCTGTGATGCTGAAGACTGTGACAGTGATGTGCCAATCATGGTACCGGGTACCCATGGTGGACAGTGTTGGCTGGAGCTTCCTGACTAAATCAAGCCTGGAAGCAGGAGCGGCATCCACTTCTGAAATGGCTTGCCTCCGGAAACTCTATGTACGAACAGTGCTCAGGCCATTCGTTCATAGGGTCGCTATGAGTCTTCTACAACTCAACGGCATCAAACAACAACAACATAGCTCCAAGTCCAAAACAAAACCAAAAAAACCCCAAATATGTTTTCATCATGTTGGTTCCAAATCACTAAGGTTTAATAGGACAGAGTAGAACTGCTGCAGAGTTTTCAAGCCTATACATCTTCATGCAAACAACTTCACAACTCCCTGTTCTCCAAGTCCAGAATGCAATATAAGCGACTTCTTAAGGTCTTAACAGAATTAATGCTGACCAACTACCAGAGCCATAAAAATGGTAAACAAACAAACAAAAAGCTGCAATATATGTTGCAATGCACCTTTTAAAAAAAGCTTAAGTTACTCAAAGTATAGTGTTTTATAAAACTGAAGAAGGAAAAAGTCATACATTTAACAAGGAGAAAGTTTTCTTATCAATGTATAAAACCATAGCAGTCATCCTGTTCTTTAAAAAAAAAATATTTTTCAAGTGTATAAATCTGAAAATCCAATATTATTTTAGGTCAATCACTAGTAAGAAATGTCTGCTAAATGTTGAATGAAAAGCTAATTTGCTCTGTAAACGCTTACTCAAGTTACAATAAAGTTATTTCAAAAAACCATTATTGCTTGTTTTTATAGAATTCTAGTTATAGCTATTGTATGTTTAGATTATAATGGAGTATATCATAATAAACAGTTATACCTACTTAAGGACATTTCCTTTTCAAAAAAGACATAATTAGGGGAGCAGAAAAAAAGTTATTTGAAGGTTTATATAAGCACCTTAAATGTAAGTCATTAAATGTTTATTTTTTCAAATAATTAAATAAATAATCAACAAAAGAGCTCTTTAGAATTTAAATAATGTATTAACTCATAGGTTTTTCTTTTTCTTGATAAGCAAAGGAAAGTTACTCATTTTTACTGATTATATGCATTTCCTAATTGTGATAAAGCAATGTCTTGTACAGAATATAAAAAGATTAAAATCTACTGAACTGAATTCATTAACCTGTACCAACTATTATTGCATAAACAGTCTAATGCTGAAAGGAGATAGAAAACATGGTCACATAAAGGTTAGAATAAGCAGAAATGTAACATTTTCCATATCTATGTATACTCATCATTTGCTACACATATTAAGAATAGCAATGATGAATAATAATAAATCTAGGAAGAGAAAAGCTTTATTTTGTGGATACTGAGCTGCTCAAATATCAATTCTAGTATAAGGGAAACATGATAAAAAAATCACTACAATTTTATAGCTTATTATATTCATTGTAATTATACATAAAGGAGTATCTAGTCTCAGATCTCTTGAAACTACCTTACTCAAATCACAATTCTTAAATTACATTTCATTAAATTCCAATGAATGCTACTATAAAAAACTTATTTAGATGAATACCAGTCATACTAAATAACATCCAATATATCCTAAAAGTTGTACAATTAAAAAACCTAAACCTAACAATATTGTAACCATATCTAAGTTTGGCAGATAATACTTCTCCATTACTATCTGTATATGCTGTAAATAAATTTATGTATATTAGTTTGATATTATGTAGCCATTGAAAAGCAGTATGAAAGCTTATAACCAACTCTGAGGCAATGAGTTACTACTGGTCTTAGGGCTTCAGGACCATTGTCTGAGGGCCAGTCAAGCCAACTGGTGTTACAGTCCACAAAAGACAATGTTCTATATCATATTTTGAAGAATAGTGACTAGAGGCTTAAAAGTTTGTGAACAATCATCTAAGTTGCAGCTATTGGTCTCTGTCTCAGTTATCTAATGTTTCTATAACAGAGATTCCATAGCGGATGGCTTTAACAAGCAAAAAATGTATTCTCCTTGACTTTAGTAAACTAGAAGTCAAATTGTTACTAGGTATGTATGACAGTGCACCTACTGTTTGGAAGTTCTGAAAATTAATTATAGAATTATCATATGAGCCAGAAAATTCACTCCTAAGCACATGCCCAAGAAAAATGAAAACATATCCACACAAAAATTTGTACGCAAATGTTGGTAACACTATTATTCATAATAGTTCAAAATCAGAAGCAATCCAGTGGTCATGAACTGATGAAAGGATTTTAAAAAATAATGCTTTCAAGGAGAGGAGCAAATGGGGGGGAGGGGGGAGGGGTTTGTGCTGGGAGAAGGGTGCAACAATGAATGAATGGAATCCCAGTCTCTGTAGATGTTCATTGAAATGAAAAATAAACAACCTAAATTTAAAAAAAAAATAATGCTATACCCAAAGAAGAGACTATTATCTAGTTATTATTTAGTCAGAGGACATGATGAAGCCCATATACATGCTGCTGCATTACATTAAATGGAAAAAATCCAGATAAACATTACATGTAATTCCATTTATATGAAATGTTCAAGCAGAAGGCAGACAAGTGGTTGCTGAAGGTAGCAAAGGAATAACAGTGAAGTAGTGGTGAAAGTACTTGGCTACTAACTGAAAAGTTGCAGTTCAAATCCACCAAATGTTCTGTGGGAAAATGATCTGGGAGTCTATTTCCACAAAGATAACAGTCTTTGAAACTCTGTGGGGACGATCTACTTGGTCCTATGGTGTCAACATGAGACAAAATTCATCAGACATCAGTGGTTTAGTTTAATAAATTAGGAGCTAAGACAGGAGAGTGACTGTTAGTGAGTTAATGCTGTTAATGCTAACTGCTTTTTTTTGTGGTGATAAAAATGTTCTGCAAAAACCCCTAAATTGTACACTTTAAAAGAGAAATCTTTTATATTATTTATATGAGCTATATTGAAGTAAGCCTTTTCTATTTGTTTTCGAAAGCCCAGAAAACACTTACTGGGACTCTTCTAGGCAAGTTCAAT
Source organism: Elephantulus edwardii (assembly GCF_000299155.1). Taxonomy (NCBI): domain Eukaryota; kingdom Metazoa; phylum Chordata; class Mammalia; order Macroscelidea; family Macroscelididae; genus Elephantulus; species Elephantulus edwardii. The sequence goes on along the minus strand of NW_006399825.1, from coordinate 8,186,663 downwards.
AAGTCCTGGTGGCATAGTGATTAAAGCACCCAGCTGTCATTCAACAGGTAGTGGTTCCAACCCACAAGTCACTCCACAAGAAAGATGTGGCAGTATGTTTCAGTAAAAGATCTATGACTTTGGACATTCCTGGACAAATTCTATTCTCTCTTCTAGCATTACTATGAGATAGAATCAACTTGATAACAGTGAATTTTTTTCAAAGTAGCTGAAGTCAGTGTCATTTTAGGGTCAAAATAAAAATCTACAAGCCCATGTTGTGGTTAGATATCACTGAGCTGTTTAAAACTTATAGCAAATCTATGAACAACAGCCTGGAACTCTGAAAAATAAAGGAGAATATCCATTGCCACAGGAAAAACTTCTTACAATTTTTTTCTGAATAGAAATGATGTATTAAAAAATTATTTTTTCTTTATCTCAATTAGGACACACAAAATGAAGTATGTTTCAAAGGAAATTAATAATAATCCTTCCATTATATAAAAAATATCAGAATGTTGTATCATATGGTGAAAGTAGCAGAAGAGTACTCTTTTAAAAAGGAGAGAGGAAAAAAGATGTAAGAGTTGATTTCTGAAATAGTTAAGGACAGTATTTCTTAATTAAAACATATTTTTTTTTCTAGCTTGGTGTGAGATATAGACATTTGCTTCTAGTCACGGAAATTAGAATTTCTAATTCTACAAGCACAGCATAAATGATAACGGTTTTTCTCCAACTTGCCTTTTTTTGCAATTCAATCTTTGTTTCTCATCTAATCCAACTATGAAGTTAATGAATAATGAAAATAAAAGTATTTCACAATGTGGTTCTTTCACCAAGAACTTCAAGCACTGAATAGAACAGGTGTATTTAATGAAAAAAGGAACTATCTTTGCCTGACTTTGCACTGAATTATCTTGTTTAATTTATAATTCAGAAGATTATTTATACCAATAACAGAAATTTTACCAAGAAATTGTTCCATGACAGAATTACTGAATTAGTTAAGGACACGTATGCACAGAAGATTAATTTAACGGTGTTCAATAAGTTGTCTACCTGTGAAAAGTTGAATTGGTAAGATTTGTTTGACAGAAGAATTTACAATGAAAACTAAGAAAAAGGAGCAGCTGCTAAAATTGCTAATGTACAATTAAATACATCACAGGATTTGGTTCCTTGCTTTTGAGGCTTCGGGTCAGTTTCATGGATGTCTCAGTTAATTGACCTAATAACACATTTAATGCTTCTGTTCTACCTCTGACTTCACTGTGTGGTACCCAAGGCCCTACAAGCTTACAAGTGGCCATTCAAGGTATAATTAGTGGTCTCTGTGGATCTGGAAGAAGTAGAATCAGAAAAATGAAGAGAAAATGGAATGCATGGCTGGTTGCCTCCATGAACAAATGCCTTCTTTACCATAAAATCAGAAGAAATGGATAGTGCTGACTATCATTACAGAACAGTTAGATCGATGACCAATTAGAAGAATCTAAACAAAAGGGATAAAATAAAAAATAGAATTTCATATTCTCATAGAATACAGGCTTTTGAGCCATAGAGGCTAGATGACTCCGGAAACTACTGCTCTAAAATAATCTTTCCAATTTTTAACCAAAAATGTGCCCTAAAGTCTTCTTAAAACCAAGCAATAGTTTAGCTTAACCAATAAAGAATATCTTCTTTAAGCATTGTGCTCTATTAAGATCTATACTTATAAGGTCAAGTGACACTAACTGCAAAAATCAGAAAAGTTAGGTGTGTTATGTGTGGATCACAACAAACTGTGTCTAAATTTGAGAAGAATGGGAATCGTAGAACAATTGATTGTGCTTATGTGAAACCTATACTTGGACCAGGAGGTAGTTGTCAGAAGAGAACAAGGAAACAATGCATAATTCAAAGTCAGTAAAGTTGTAGGCCAGTGATGGATCCTATCTCCATACTTTTTCAATCTGTATGCAGAACAGATCATCCAGGCGGCTGGGCTCTATGAGGAGGAATGTGGAATCAGGATTGGAGGAAGACTTGCCAACAACCTGTAGTAAGCAGATGGCACAACCTTGCTTGCTGGAACTCAGGAGGACCTGAGGCCTTTGCTGCAGAAAATCAAGGACTACAGCTTTCAATATGGACTGAAGCTCAACATCAAGAAAACAAAGATTCTCACCACTGGGACAACTCGCAGCAATTAGGTGGTGAAGAGACTGAGATATATACTGCATTGAAAGAGATGAGGGTGAGTACTGTTTAGGAGGAATATATGATTAAGTATTACTGTCATGACAGGAGTCCAGAACGAAACCTGAATAGCAGAGTGGAGTGGTGGGAGGCGGTGAAGGGATTGTGTAATAATGAAAGAATTTTTTTTTAACTTGTCAAAAAAGAAAAGCAAACTGGGGGGAGGGGTGGGCAGGGAGGAAAGTGTGCAACAATGAATGAACGGAAATTTTAAAAAAATTTCTATAAAAAAAAGAATTGTCTGATAATGTAATTTTGGTCAAACACATGCCTTCAGTCTCAGATGGCAACCACAGATCTGAGTAAGAATTACAAGTAAATAAGATGACATGATTTCTAAAAATCAAATAAATTGTTATTTTTAAAAAAATAGTAACAGATCATCTTCATGGAGAAACAGGCTATATGAACTACATTTTAAAACCTCGTTTCAAAGTATGGGGGGAAAACAAGGGTTTATTTTTGAAGACTGGAAGATTATCTCTAATTACTGTAGTTAGTTGTTAGGTGCCATGGAGGTGACAACTCATAGTGACCCTATGAACAACAGATCCAAACCATGCCCTATCCTGCACCATCCTCATGATATCTGCCATGCAAAAGTCTACTGCTTCAGTCACTATGTCACTCCGCTAGACAGAAATAACTGGTAATCTCCTATATGAACAGAACTTTAACTTTTATGACATACAGCAATGTCTATATCTTTTTCAGGATTAATAATTAACTGTTAATACAGGGTGCAGACCTATTGTATAGAGAATTACTACAAGTCAGAAGCAACTAAATGATACATAACAACAATACTATTTAATTATTTTTTAAAAGATATTTCATTCTTTTCAACAAAAGCACAGAAAATTTGTCATTCTTTTAAATTTGTGAACAAAGTAGATAAATAAGTAGTAAGGAGTACACAGTCTGTATGGATTTCATTTATTTGTACCCTGTTTTTAAAAAACAACTATGTAAGGTAATTTTATAACAACACACAAAATTTTTAATTGAAAAATATTTAAGACTGGAGGTAAATGAAGTAATCTTTTTCACTCCCTTAATTCCAAATCAAATTAATCCTTGAGCAATAGTAAAGCTAGAGTATGTCTCTTAATATTAATTATATACAGATGTTCATTTATGGTAATGTAGTTAGCTGGTCTACGAGATTTTCCTTCATTTTATAAGGTGCCAAAGAACGCATGATATCTACTGTCTGCCAAGATGATTAAAGTTAAAGAAAGAGAAGTTATTTTAATGATCACACATTCCTCCTGAGTACCACGGTCACTCATTAGGACAGAAGATCTTCATTTTTACTGAGATACATCTCATTTTTATTTTAGTTGTTTGCTGGATGTAGTGTATGATGGCGAGATTCATTTTATCAATGTTAAATATTGTTATATTTTTCAAATCTTCGGGGGAAAGAGAGCTCAAAAAAACCCCAACAACCGAAAGTGACTGTACTTACTGAGTGGTGTTGTATCAGGAGGTGGGAAATTCTCAGTAAAGTTGACATTACATAAGTCTGCACTACAGCAGCAGAAACGGTATGTTCCATTTTGAATTGAGGGAGGGGTGGTGGTTACTACACATTCTTCATAGTGACATTCTTGGGGATCTCCAATATGAGACCAACATCCTACAAATTAATATTTATATATACAAATTAGAAAAAACCAAAAGGAAAACAACAATTTAAAAACATTTTTAATAAATGTGACAAAATAAACATACCTAAGCATCAGTTACTCTTGAAAATCAATAGGAAAGATGTATTTTTAATAAACGGGGGGAAAGGCCAAAGTACACAACAGGCACACATATACTCACTCACAAACATAAATCCCCTCTACACCTATACACATATTCACACAAACATGCATGGCATCAATCAAATGTTTAACTTCACCATCTAAGAAATCCACAGTTAACCAACAATAGTAAGATGTTATTTTTGCCTGGACCTATCAAATTGTTCTATGTTTGAAAAAGAATAATAAAATGATAACAAAGATTCACTAAAACATATTCTCATATACAGTAAATTTCTAAAGACATTATTTTTTATGAAATTAGTATATAATGCCTTAAAATATTTATATAATTAAAAAAATGATTTTACTTTGAGGAATCTATTTCAAGGAAATAATCAGATATAATCAAAGATTTATGTTCCAAGATGATCACTGCAACATTATTTATTATAATGAATTACTTAAAAAGCAGCACAATGAACAAAAATAGACTGAAGTATAATTAAACAGCAATATAGGCACACATCAAAATTTTGTGCAGGGATGACACAAAATTTTGATGTATGTACATATCGCTGCTGTTGTTGATTGCTGTTGAATTGAGCACAACTCATAGCAACCCTATGAACAAAAGACCTGAAGCCTTTCTAGAACCATCATTTCGCAAAGTTCAAAGAGTTTCCAGAGTCTTATTGTTTAGGAAGTAGATATCACTCCTGCTTCCAAAATATTGCTGATAGGGATTAAAAATGTTTTTAGAGAATATTTAAAGTCATGGGGGGGAAAAAACGATATAATGTGAGAAAAAATGGGTATGAGATATGTTTTCAGTATCATTCTAATTTGAAAAAAGTAAAATACACATGTACAAACATCAAGGTATTCCAAAAAAAAAGGACAAGCTATTTTTTTTAAGTTGTAAATTTTCCTTTATAGTTTCTAGATTTCCCAAACAGCATATAATGAAGATGTATTAAGATCACTTATGTCTCTTATCAACTCCCTTGGTACTGAGTGTTTTGCATTCATGAAAATCATGAAAAAAAAAAATTTGACTACTCTGAGCATCAACATGTATATATAGCAGTAATGAATATCAATTTGAGAGGAGAGAATAACACTGGCTGTGATGACAGAGTTTGGTTATAAAATTGGCTTAGACCATGATTCTTAGTGGTTTGGTAGTTATATAATTTGTCAGTGATGAAATGAAATAGCCTTACTTCACTTTGCGAGCAGATGAGGTTAGCCTTCATTTTTGCTTATGGCAAATTTTCACATAATGGCCTCTTCTGTGGTACTTAACAATGTCAATATGTGAAAGTGGGTGTAATAAGATATTATTAAAAATAATTTAAGAAACAATTATCCAATTATTAAAAAATAATCCAAAAACCAACTGTAAATTTGGGGCTGAATAAACATATACATGGATGTGTACATTGAAATTCACTGCTTTTCTAGAGTTGGCTTTTTAAAAAGAATTTTTTTTTTACTATTGCTGAAAATATATATAGCAAAACATAAATGAACTAAACAATTATTCCATGTACAATTCAGTCATACTGATTCTATTCTCTAGGCTTTGGAAACACCCTCATCCTCCATTTCTGAGTTGTTCTTCACCCATTAACAAAAATACACTGCCCTTTAAGGTTCTAATCTTTTGAGGTGCTATTGTCATTTTGATTTCTTGCAGGTAGATCTTCAAAAGACATTATAAGAGCCATTCTTGGAGATGACTGTGATCTATCTCATTTTTAGATAAGGTTCAACTCTTCAGAAACATTAAGTCACTTAAGGAAATTAATTACTTGCCTTGTTTCACAAGATTTATGTCCCCTTTAGATTTCTCCCAAAGGCCATAGCAGGTGCTCCCTTTTGAGCATAATATTGTTCCATTCTCATGAGAGATTCGACTCTCACCTATCCCAAGGTCCTGCTGATATGGATCTTTAAATGCACATAACCGTTCTTGATTCTGGGATGCTGTGAGAAAGGAAACAAAAGAAAATTTAATTTTAAAATAAAATTTAAAATATTCCTTAAAAATTATTAATATACAAAATCTTACATAATGAATGCACTACATAATTCCTTACTCCATAACCAGCAAGACTTACATAATTTTATTTTTATTGAATAACTACCTCTGAATAGTAATTTAAATGCTTTATTTAATAAGAAGGAAACTTAAACTTGGTTCTCCAAAACAAACCTATACAACTCAAATTATTCTCACCTCTCTTTCTCTTATTAAATTTTGTTGTTGCAATAAAGAAATATGAACAAAGAAAATGCCTCTGCTTAAAGTCCTTAACAAAGAGCTTACACTGCCACTGAGTCAAAACTGACTTGAAGTTTATCCTCCAACAATAAATTTTATGGCAGGAGATGCCTATCTCCTGTGGAGATCTGTGGAGCAGCGGAGTTGAACTGACTAGCCTTTGAGTTAGCAGCAGAACTCCTTATCCACTAGACTACCAAAAGAGCCTTGGGAGGTACAAATGCTTTATTCCTTTATTTTACATATTGATCTCCTTAGCTTGACATCATTGACTAACATTTTAGTAGTGGAGATGATTTATTAAAACAACATCTCTGAATTTAAAAAAAAAGCCCCAAACATACCACACCCCAAAACAGAAGATAAACACTGAAGAATTAATTTCTAAAACCCCCAAAACCATGTATGTGTCTAAGCTCACTCAGACACATGTTCTGTTTGGTGCCACAGAGCTAATCGCAACTCACTGCAATACCATGTGACAGAATAGAATTAACCCAATACAGTTTTCTACACTAGAATCATTACAGAAGCAGCCCTACATGTCTAACACAAAGCCCTTGAGCAGGTTCAAACTACCACATTTCTAGATACCAGTTCAACAAGTGTGCATGCAGCTAGGACTCCTTCTTACAAAGCTGTCACATTTATTACAAGGAAAGTACTTTAAAGACATTAGATAGACAAAGAACAAATATGTAATTAGAAATTAGATAATACAGGACTTCAAGCACCCAAGCAATTTGCAAAATCTATTTGGAGAGATCAAATCACAAAGTAATTACTAGAAAACTAAACATAATTTTAATATATGTACTTAAAGGTAGTTGTGTATAAAGATCCTAGTTATCAACTAAATAGCTAAAATATCAAGTATAACTTATTTGTAACAACTAATTCTAAGACATTAATCTAGAATTCTATTACATGTCATATATTCAATTCACTTTAATGATAAATGTTTGTCACTAGATTTCTTACATTATCTTTCAAGTGTAGTAACATATTTCCTTGGGTTTTCTCCAAATTTGCAATAAAACCCCAAAACCCATTGCCATTAAGCTGATTATGATTCATGGTGACGTTTCACCTGCTGAGACTGTAAATCTTCATGGAAGATTGTCTATTCCCGCCCCCCCAGAGTGGCAACATGTAATATATTACACTATCAAAACTCCTTATGAAATTATTACAAGGACTAAAACCATATACATTTGTATATATACAAAGTACAGAACACAATGATTCCTATTTAGAAAATTCAAATGATGGGGGGGGGGAAGGTATATGAAAAGAGTATCTATCCACAAAGAATAATCCTCTTTCCATTACATTTTTTTTACTTTACTCATATTAAGTGTCCTCAACTATTACCCAACATTGAAAGTCACAACCATTTTTTTCCCTTTTTCTGTCTTGATTGTTGGAAAGGTAGCATTAATTTTAAACTCATTATCTTGAAGTTTTAAACTATTAAGATATCCTAGTAATGTTCCCCTTTTTTACAATCCATTTTAACTATTTCCACCCTGGTCAATTCGCCATGCTGAGGTTATCTGGGTTTGCTGTGACACTGAACCTGTGCCATAATGGAACAACTGTGCCACAGGTGTGTCAAAATGGCTACCATCTTGGTCAGTGTTTCATGGAGCTCCCAGATTGATTAAGGTTTGGAAGCAGGAATGGCAACCACTTCCTAAATCACAGGCCTCTGGAAACTCTATCAACTTAGAGAAATGATGATAGTTATTAAAAGGCTTCAGGCCTTTTGTTCATAGGGTCGCTATGAGTCATGCTTGACTTGAAGACAATCAACAACAACTTAATAAATTAAAGATCTAACTGCAGCTATATATCAGTTCTTTATAGCTAAATAACTTAATCAAAGTGATCCTGTCTCATAGAACTTCCAAAGCAATAAAAATTTATAGAAGCAGACTACCACATCTTTCTCTCATCTTGAGTGGGAGACTCAAGCTAGTAGATTCAAGCTTTTCAGTTCATGGCTGAACACATAAAAATTGTGCTTAGAAATCTTTTCATATAAGCTGGAAAAATAATTTAAGAATGAAAAGAAAAACTATATTCTTGTACCAGAAATAATGCAAAAGCAAAATACTTGCTTTTCCTGGATTTTCTTTATATGGCTGGGCATGTGTATAAAATTTATAATGTAACTATTAAGTAATTTGATGACTGAAACAACTTTTCTTATAAAACAAGACTGTGGTGCAGTGATGTAACTCACAAAATGACTGGTTACAACTACTATCCTACTATTCATAGCATGAATTCCATCTCATGGCAACCCTCCATCCAGTTTTCAAGGCTCTAAATCTTAATGGGATGGAATGACCCAGTTTTCTCACATAGGTGAAAACTGTCAATCTTTCAGCTAGCTATCCAAGACACAACATGCTACAACAACAGGGACTGTGCAAACAGGAGATATCTGTGGATCACCAAAGGAACTAGACAGCTTGTGAATAAAGTAAAGGATACTGTTGTAGGATAGGAACATGCAAACACAGTACATAGAACCCTAACTTAGAGATTAGCTAGTGCAGCCATCCCTAGTGCGGCCATGCCTTTAGGTTTAAAATGTGTTCCAGAGGTGGAAAAGTGAAGAGACAGCTCTTTTACGAAGGAAGAAGAACCAGAAGTGCAGCACATCTTATCTGTTGTACTTGAAAACCCTGTACTCAGAGTTCAATTCAGCTGCAGACTGCAACAGCAGATGTTCTCAATTTCTTCATCTTTGGCTTTAGTGGTTGGTACATCTATTGAATAATAATTATATTAACAGTATTTCCTTGTACGCATATGCATATTGTCCTATAATTCACATACTGTACTTTAGGAGAGATCTTGCAGTAATTTTTTTAACTATGAATGCCAAACCATTCCTCGTCAATTTGTCATTCTCAGCAAAGTAGATCATACGACTGTGCATTCCATGCTCTAATATTAATGGGTGTTTGTAGCTGTTCACCTGTGGACGCATTAATGGTTAACCACCTGTCAAAGAAGCCTAGGCATATCCTAGACAAGAAGAGGTGTTATCTGTAACCTAGTTCATTATGTGGGGGCCATGGTCATCACTCAGATGAGAACAAATTCTAAGCTGTCTGAAGACCCCAACTCCAATCTTATGTTGGGCTGGCAGATATGATGTCCCAGGTCAGAGAGCTTGTTTCTATTTCCCAAAGGACTTATGTTTGTTTTATGTTTGTATGCTTGCTTGTTTTATAGTTTACTCTTACAGGTATCACACTGTCTGTTAGTTTTTTGTATTGTGGTGACTTGCATGTTGCTGTAATGCTAAAATTTATGTTACTGGTATTTCAGAAATCGGCTGGTCATTCATGGTGGCCAGGTTTCAGTGGAGCTTCGAGACTCTGACAGACTAAGAAGCAAGAATGGCCGCCTACTTCTGAAATAACAAGCCTGAAGTCCAATCTTATGAATAATAGAGGAACACTGGTGTATATAATGTCAGAAGATGAATCTCTAAATTGGAAGGCACAAAAAAAAAAGAGGAAGACGACGATGGTGAAAAGTATTGACAGCTTAATGAAGAGTTTTATTCTGGGTTGACAAAAATATCTTAGAACTGTTGTTATTGTTAAGTGCCACTGAATTAAACATGACTCACAGTGACCCTAAACAATAGATCTGAACCCTGTCATATCCTGTGCAGCCTTCACCATCTTTGACATCCTTAAGCTCATTGCTGCAATCACTGTGTCAATCTGGTTGAAGATCTTCCTCTCTTTCATCAACCCCGCGAATATACTAAATACTGCTTAACTGTTTACTTTAAAATGTTCAGTTTTATGCAACAATGAATTAATGAAAATATAAAATCTCTGTAAATGCTCATTAAAATCAATAAAATAAAATTTAAAAAAGGAAAAAAATGTTGAGTTTTACGTGAATTCCATCCCATTTGTAAAAAACGGAACTGGTCAATAATTTCATCTTACTTGAATCCACAATGAACATCCTTGGTACTAGCAATCAGGAAATCAGGAGACTTACTGTATTGGGAAACACCATGGCTCCACACTCAGCTGGAGTCTGGGTTTTTACCTTTTCCCTTCCTAACTCTGCATCAGGAACGTCATAGATCAGCACTGTAAGGATCTGAGACTGCCTTCTAATCCTCTTGATCAGGTAAACAACTCTAGCATACTAGATCTAGAGGAGACCTGCCCTCACCTTGGAAATTACCACATTGTGACAGCAGCGTGGTACAAATGGAAGAGCAGAGCCTCTAAGTCACAAAATGACAGCTGTGCAGCAGAAGCTCAGGAGCAAAAATCTTTCCCCAGCACTGCCTCAGGCAAAAATCTTTCTCTGAAGCTGGTACAAGGGATTTGGATTTACATCCTCCCAAATGCAAAACAGGCAACAGTGTGAGAGACCAGTAGCAGTGCCTGGTTCAAGACATCACAGAAGTGACTTGTGGACTAAGCTGTCATATCAAAGGATGGCTGGGGGACGGAAGGTTGACCCAGGTAGATGGGAGTGCAAGGAATACTAACGTAGGAGGGAAAGGGACAAGGCACATATGCCAGGGCGGGGGGTACAAAGAGTATAAGGGAAGTGCTTTCATCTGCTTGGTAAAATGCTTGTCTGTCAAGTATCGTTCTAAAACTAAGCATCTAAATGAAGACAGACTAGGAAGAAAGATTGCCCATCCACTTGCAAAATAAACCAGGTCTTTGAAAGAAAAACCTATGTACTTAGAATAGATTAATAGATATGGCAACTGTCTGAGCCCTCAAATTTGAAAACAAAGAGAAGGAACAGGTGTAAGCAGAAACGAATGATTGGACCATGGAATGTAAGAAGGATGAATGTAGGAAAAATGGACAATGATAAGAAAGAAATGGAAAGTATAAATATTGACATATTAGGTATTAGTGAAATGAGATGGACTGGCCTGGGACAGTTTGAATCAGATCATATCAGTAGATACGATATACTATGCTGGAGATGAAAAGGGGAGGAAAAAAACTGGGTTGCTATCATAGTTAAAAAGGCTGTTTCTAGGTCCATCTTGAAATACAATATTGTGAGTGACAGGACAATATCCATATGCATACAATGAAGACTTGTTATTCAAATTTATGTACCAACAACTGGAGCTAGGGAGAAGAAAATAGATGATTTCTACTACCCGTTGCAGTCAGAAATCAATAGAATACATAATCAAGATAATAATAATAATAAAGATAATAACAATGAATGGCTCTTTCTTTTCCTCTGCCATTATTTTTCATGTGGCCCTGTTTTGTCTTCATTATGTCTTCTAATAAGACTTTGAGGATCAAGAGGTTCCTGGCCAAGAAACAAAAACAGAAGGGGCCCATTCCTCAGTGGATTAGAATGAAAACTGGCAATAAAATCAGGTACAACATCAAGAGAAGACACTGGAGAAGAACTAAGCTGGGTCTCTAAGGAGTCACACGCATGATGGCAGCACATTTAATGAACCTCCATTTATTACAATGTCAAGCTGACTGGCATGCTACTGTATCAAGTTTAAAATGATGTCATGATCTGGTCTCTTCCCATGGTATATGTGTGGTTTTCATACATCCAGGTTTTCAAAAAAAACCATATGAGCCCTATGGGTGTGTGTGTGTGTGTGTGTGTGTTAAAAAAGGATGACTGGAATGTAAAAGTTAGGAACCAGGAAGAAGGATCAGTAATTGGAAAATATTAACTTGGTGACAGAAATGAGGCTGAGGATAGAATGAAAGAATTTTGTACAACCAGTGATTTATTTATTGCAAATATCTTTTATAAGAAACATAAACACAGGCTATACACATGGATTTTACCTGATAGTATGCACAGGAATCAGATCGATTATATCTGTGGAAGGAAATCATTGGAGATGTTCAATATCAGCAGTGAAAACTAGGCCAGGTGCTGATTGTGGAACAGATTATCAATAACTCATATGCAAGTTAAAATTAACACTAAAGAAAGTCAAATCATACCCAAAGAAATCAATATTTGATGTAGCGTCTATCTCCCCTGAATTTAAAAACCAACTCAGGTACAGGTTTAAGCTCTTGAACACTAATGAACGAAGAGATGAGCTGTGGGGAGATATCAAGAATATCAGTTAAAAAAATATATATTGTCCATGAAGAATACAAAAGGTCATTACAAAGAAGGAAGAAGAAAAGACCAAAATGGATGTCAGATGAGATCTGAATATTTCACTAGAGTGCCAAGAAGACAAAGCAAAGGGAAGAAATCAAGATGAGCTGAATAGATTTCAAAGGGCAGCTCAGAAGACAAGGCAAAGTATTATAATGAAATGTGCAAGAAGCTGGAATTGGCAAAAGGACTGAACTTGCTCGGCATTTCTTAAGATGAAGAAACTAAAGAACTAAAACAACTAAGAGATATCTCACCCCAATCAGAATAGCAAAATTTAACAGAATAGCAAGCAACAAATGCTGGTGAGGTTGTGGAGAAACTGGAACCCTTATTCACTGTTGGTGGGAGTATAAAATACCACCGTGGAAGGTGGTATGGCGCTTTCTCAAAAAGTTGCAAATAGATACCATTTGACCCAGCAATTCCACTACTGGGAATATACCCCAAAGAGACCATAACTTGACATCCAAGCAAATATATACACACCCATGTTTATTGCGGCTTTGTTCACAATAGCAAGGAGTTGGAAACAACCTAAGTGCCTATCAACAAACAAATGGATAGAGAAGCTGTGGTATAGTCACACAATGGAATACTATGCTGCATTGAAAAATAAGGAACTCATGCAATATTATTCAAAATGGGTGACCATGGAGGACATTATGCTGAGTAAAGTATCTCAGTCACAAAAGGACAAATACTGCATGGTGCCACTGTTGTAAAACAGGACTGACATCAGGGTTGGAGGGAGACTGAGAAAGATGGGTTCAATAATGTATACTGCATTGAAACAGATGAAGGAGAAAACTGTTTAAAAGGGATATGTGAATAGGTATTTTTGTCATGACAGGAGTCTAGAGCGAAGGCTACATGGTGGAGTGGACCTGGGGGAAGGTTTGTAAAACAATGAAAGAATTTTTCTTTTACTTTTCCAAGAGGGTAGTGTATTAGGGGGGGAGGCTTGGGAGGGGGAAAAGTGCAACAATGAATGAATGGAAATGCAAAGTTTCTGTAAATTTTTACTGAAATTAATAATAAATTTAAAT
>NW_006399825.1:8162602-8164309 GCF_000299155.1 Elephantulus edwardii | reverse complement strand
CCTTGCCACTAGGCCACCAGAGCTCCCCTGCTCCTGCATATTTTTACCAATCATTGGGTTTACTGTTTGTTGCAGCATGACTCACAGACTTTACTCATAGTTGTTGGGTTTATTAGGGAAATACATTGGAGATGCCTACAAAGATTACCACAAAATTTAAATCCAGCCCAGAAGTCCCAAGCCAGAGTAATGAGGCATAATGCCTCAATTAGAGAAAATCCACCAACATAATGCAAGAAGCCTCTGATTTCCTCAATCATCCCTGAGATTTTTCTCTCAGAGAAGTTACAAATCAGCTTTTCCATCAATTATCTAGCAGGCAAAAGCTATAACTGTGGCCTTTATCTCCAGGGCTCCTCTGGTTACACTTTGCCAGTCTCTTCATAGAAGTGCCACAGTCTCTTCACCTTCTCTCCACCACCATCACTGCCTTCGCTCACAGTGTGGAAACCACTCTCTTTTATTGGTTTCACAGCTTTGATCATTTGCAAGAGCTTGTGTCTGCAGGTAGTAAAACAGGTACCTTAAAAGCTACATTAACTTTACATATACTTAGCTTTAACTTCTCAAGCTACCCTTTGAAACACTCTATTCAACTCTTTTTTTTTTTATTCAACTCCTTTAACATACTATTTCTTCTCTTCATTTTGGCTTCTTGACATTCTAGTGCAATTTCAGAGTCTTCTGACATCCATTTTGGTCTTTTTGTTCTTCCTGCCTTTATAATGACTCTCTGCTTTCGTCTTTGATGATATCTTTGGGGGGTTTTTGTCATGGGTTTTCTTGTGTGTTTTTTTTAAACTAGAGAGATTCATTTATCACTCATTCAGCTGGTGTACATGCATACTTCATATGAGTGGGCATGTCTCTTGGAACAGCCATTCAAGAATCCAGGTTTCTTCAGTCTTAGGTCACCATCATCCTTGAAGGCTTCCAACCAGCAGAAGGATGAAAGTAAGACTTGAGGAAGAGAGCATCTTGGATGCTATCTCTGATGTCATTCTACGGCCCATCTGGTCTTCAATGATCAGTGTTCAATGCCTCAAATCTATTTCTGAGATGGTTTTTAAGTTAAAGTGGGATAGATTCAGGTTACATTTTGGTTCTTGTGGACTTGTTTTAAATTTCTTCAGCTTCAGCTTGAACTTTCACATGAATTATTAATGGTTTATTCCACAGTCACCACCTGGCCTGGTTTTAACAGCTGATATTGAGCTTCTCTAATGATTGTTTCTACAGACATAGTCAACTTGATTACTATGTAGGCCATCCAGTGAGGTCCACGTGTATAGTCACTGTTTGAGACTATGTGGATTACAACAAATTAAGGATAACTTTGAGAAGAATGGGAATTCCAGAACATTTAATTGTTCCTGAAAAGGCAGTTATCCAAATAGAGAAAGAGATTACTTCATGGTTTAAAATCTAGAAAGTAGCGTGTCAGAGTTGTATCCTTAACTTCACACCTAATCCATCTGTCTAGTAAGCAGATAATCTGAGACGCTGGACTTTATGAGGAAGAATGTGGCATCAAGATTAGGGAAGGATTTATCAACTTGCATTATGCAGATCATTGCTTGCTGAGAGAACAGACTTAAAGAAACTGCTTACTTAACAACTATGAGATATCATCTCAGCCCAGTCAGAATAGCAAAATTTAACAGAACAGCAAGCAACAAATGCTGGTGAGGTTGTGGAGAAACTGGA
>NW_006399825.1:8156251-8162425 GCF_000299155.1 Elephantulus edwardii | reverse complement strand
TGCAACAATGAATGAAAGAAACTCAGAAGTCCCTATAAATTTTCATTGAAATTAATAATAAATTTAAATAAAAGGAAAAAAGAAGATGAAAGACGTAGATAGAATCACTGTACCAAAAGTAATTGGCTGACACAGAAGCATGTCAAGAAACAACATATGAACAAAAGGCAATGGTGATGAAGAAGGAAGTGCAGGCTGCTCTGAAGGACTTGGCAAAGAATAAAGCCCAGGAATTAATGGAACACCAACTGACATATTTCAACAAAAAGATGCTGCCCTGGATGTACTCACCACATTGTTGTGCAAAGAAATCTAGAGGACAATTACCTAGACAACTGACTGGAAGACATCCATACTTATTCCCATTCCAAAAAAAAGTGACCCAACAGAGTATGGAAATTATTGAACAATATCACAAGCTAGCAAAATATTGCTGAAGATTATGCAGAAATGACTGGAACAGTACACTGACAGAGAATTAACAGAAATACAAGCTGGATTTAGAAGAGGCCATGGCACTAGAGACATTATCGCCAATGTCAGATGGATCTTGGCAGAAAGTAAGTACTAGATGAATGTCCATCTGTGTTGCATTGACTATGCAAAGGCATTTCACTGTGTGGTTCACAACAAACTGTGGCTAACCTTGAGGAAAACAAAAATCCCAGAATACTTGATTGTACTTATGTGAAACCTGTACCTGAACCAGTAAGCAGTCCTCAGAACAAAGCAAGGAAACACTAAATGGTTCAAAATCAGAAAAGATGTGCATCAGGGACACATTCTGTCTCCATACCTTTTAATGTATACGCAGAACAGATCATTCAGGAAGCTGGGCTTTATGAAGAAGAATGTGGCAACAGGATTAGAGGAAGACTCGTCAACAACCTATGTTATACACATGACACAACCTTGCTTGCTGAAACTGAGGAGGACCTACAAGCACTGTTACAGAAAGTCAAGGACTGTAGTCTTCAAAATGGATTGAAGCTCAACATCAAGATGACAAAGATTCTCACCACTCGGCCAATTGGCAGCACCATGACAGATGGAGAAGAGACTGAGGTTGTTAACAATTACAGCTTGCTCAGCTCCACAATCAACACTCTTGGCAACAGCAGTCAGGAAAGCAAAAGATGAATTGCACTGGGAAAATCTGCTGTCAGAGACCCAACCAGAGTAGTGAAAAGCAACAATGTCAGTTTAGAGACTAAGGTGCTTCTAATCCAGTCCATGGTCTTCGCAATTACGTGCTATGCATCAGAGAGCAGGACAACGACTAAGGATGACAGAAGAAGAATCGGTGTCTTTGATTTGTGGTGATGTAGAAGAGTCTTTAACATAGCATGGACTGCCAAGAAAACAAATAGGTGTCTTGGAGAGAGTCAAACCAAATTTCTCCTTGGCAGCTAAGATGTTGAAGCTCCATCTCACATATTTCAGGCACATGGCCAAGTGAGACCAGTCCTCGGAGAAGGACATCATAATTGGAAGGGTGTAGGAATGGTGCAGGAGAGGAAGACCCTGGATGAGATGGACTGATAGAGTAACTGGGACAACTGAGGTGGATGTGTTTAATCCATGTGACCGACTCAGGACAGGGCAGGTTTCAGAGCTACTGTACAAAGGGTTGCAATGGGTCACAAGAAATTTGATGGCACATAACAGCAACAACTGCATTGTTAAAGTCTGCAGTGAAGGACCTCTACAAATTATTGAGGAGTAATGATGTCACTTTGAGGACTAAGGCGTATCTGATTCAGCAAATCACTTGCTTTGTATCTAAGAACTGGACAGTGAATAGGGATGACAGAAGAACTGATGCCTTTGAGTTGTGATGTTAGAGAAGAGCACTAAACATCCCATGGACTGCCAAAAGAAGAAATATGTTTTGGAGTGGGTGCAGCCTGAGTGGTCTTTGGAGACAAGGATAATGAGGCTTTTTGCCTCACATTTTTTTGGCATGCGGATAATAGGGGATATTCCTTGGAGAGGGACATGCTTGGAAGGGTGGAGGGTTGGTGAAGGAGACTCTTCCTCCAGTCTTGATGGCCACATTCTTCCTCACAGTGCGTAGCCTCCCAGATGATCTGTTGCACATACAGATTGAAAAGGAATGGAGATAGAATGCATCACTGGCATACAGATTTACTGATTTTAAACCATGCAGTGTTTCTTTGTTCTGTTCTCACCACTAACTCCTGGTCCAAGAATAATTTCGCATGAGCACAATCTGTGAGTCCTGGGATCCCATTCTTCTCAGAGTCAGCCACAGTTTGTTGTGATCCACACAGTTAAATGCCTTGGCACAGTCAATGAAACACAGGTAGTAGTAAAGGAATCAACTACTGCTACATACAATATAACCATGTGGATCAATCTAAAAATTACTGCAACTGTAAAAAAATGCCATACGAAAAGAATCCATACAATATGATGCCATTTATATAAAATTCTAGAAAGTTAAAAATAATCTAAAATGGGTTACTGGTAGCCTAGCACTAGGGGTAGCAGTATGACCAGACTTTTTAACGATGATGAAAACATTCTCCATTTTGACTCTTGTGGGAAGATTCATGGGCATACACAATTATCAAGGTTCATTAAACTGTACAATTTAAACACATGCTACCCTACCTCAAGTTTATGTTTTAAAAGGTGGCACACAGCATACAGATGAACAAAAATAAGACAACATAGTTCAGAGAAATTAAAAGGTTTTAGTCATGTTGTGAACAAAGCACATGAAGAATTTTCTAACTGTCATAGAATCTTGTGCCTGATTGATAATTCTTTAAAAAGTAGATCCTACAGATGAATATTTTTTTTTCTCTTGGGAAAAAAAACTCGATTTTTTACTGCCATTCCATCTCTAAACTATCATAATACCCATTTTTCAGTAGTTTTCATGTATTTATCTACACTGAAGAAGGCTAAATGCCTTTCTCTTTACCCAGAAATGAAGTTCAGGGATTTATTCTGGGTATGCTTTGTGTGTTTCGCTTCTGTTTATCTAAGTGTTAAAATTAACTATCTAAAATAAACAACAGGGGAACCTTGCAGTAATGGGGCAAATAACTGAATAACAGAAGAACAGTATCCATTTCCCAGAACACAAAGTTCCCAGGACAAATACAATCGGAATTTCAGAATGTCACAATTCTGTCAAATAGTGGACAAACCAGTGAATATCTTATTCTACTTACCAGAAATATTTCTGAAAAAAATCTGATTCACTCACTGTTTTCCAGTTGGTTCTGACTCATAGTCAGTCTCTATCAAGTTTCTGAAGCTACAAATTATACCAGCATAGACTATCCATCCTCCTCCTGTGGACCCACTGGTAGATAGGAACCACAAGGCTTTGGTATAGAGTGCACATGCTATAAATAAACTACACTACTAAACTTGAATTCCTTAATTCTACTAAGTCAACAAAAGAGGTTTCTTACTTAGAAGATGTTACTGTTTAATCTTCTTGTAAAGAAAACATTTCAAAATTGGATTATTATCCTTTAATTTATATACCTATATCCATCTTATAATACATTCAACTGCCATACTGTCAAGTATTTTCCCAATATACGAAAGAGAGTTGAATGTGAAGATTAAAATTATTTAAAGTATCACTTCTAAATGTTACTTAAGCTGATACCATGTCAAGTGTTCCACTTCCTGATCTGATGGTTCACTAACACCTGGGTGCTACTTTTAACAATGTAGTCCTACTTTTCAGTATTGAGTTCTTTCAGTCATCTTCATTTTCAAAAAGCAAAGCTGTGTCATCTGCATACCTAAGGTTGTTAAAAGAGTTTTCTCCATCCTGATGCCTTGCTCTTTCTTCAAATATACAGTCTAGCTTCATGGATTATTTGCTCAGCATACAGAAGAGAGAAGAAAGTGAAAAGATACTGCCCTGCCATCATCATCTCTTCCAATTTTAAACCACACTGTATTCCTTGTATTTTAAAATCATGTAGTAAATGTAATAACTGGCTCAAGTATATCAGAGATCATGAGGATAGCACAGGTTGTTGCTTGGGTCCTCAAGTCATCACACAGAATTACACAAATTAGGGCAAGGTCCAGATCTGTGGTTCAGAGGGTCGCTATGAATTGGAGTTGGCTTGACGGCACCTAACAACAGCAACTGTATAACTCTGCTTAGTTCAAACAATCATCTCTTGGTTACATATACAGATTCTACATTGTTCTCTACCATCAGGTTGGAACCAACCCATAGCTGACCTTCTGGCAGATTTTTAGAGGCAGTTAATCACATAGGAGGAGACTGCGCATCTTTCTTCTGTGGAGCAGCTGGATTCTAACCACGTGCCTTTGGGATTGCAGTGCAGCTTCATACCACTAGGCTACCAGAACTCCTTAATTAGGTTCTACATTAGGGAAATTCAATTACATATTCTGAAATTCCCATTCTTTACCATGTTAGCCAGAATCTATTATGATCCAGAAAATTAAATGTCTACCAGTAGTAAGTAAAACTAACTTTCATGATATTTTCTTTCAGCCAAGATCCATCTAACATCAACTTCAACTTATGAGATTATACACACACACACACACACACACACACACACACACACACACACATACATTCCATGTTCTCTTTTGAATGTACCATGAATTTTTGTCAATTTACAGCTGCCATAGTTTTAAAATAGGGAGGCCTGGTAGATTTTTGGTAAAGAGGTACATTGTCAACCCAAAGGTTCACAAGCCACTAAGTGGAAGAAAGATAGACAATGTCCTCCCTTGTGATTTTTGCCTCTGAAAACCTGTTGGATGGTCAGCTATGAGTAGATTCTGACACAATGGTACACAACAGCAACACAATAGTTTTAAAAGTTATCTTCATGTACACCCATGTTTATTGCAGCTTTGTTCACAATAGCAAAGAATTGAAAAAAAAACCCAAGTGCCCATCAACAAACAAATGGATAGATAGAGAAGCTCTGGTATATTTACACAATGTAATATTATGCTGCATTGAAAAAAAAAGAATTCATGAAATATTATACAAAATGTGTGACCCTGGAAGACATTATGCTGAGTGAAACATCTCAGTCACAAAAGGACAAATACTACATAGCGCCACTGTTGTAAAACGGAACTGACATCAGGGTTGAGGGGAACCTAAGAAAGAGGGGATAAAAAATGTAACAGATGAGGGAGAGAAATGCTTAAAAGAAATATAGAATTAGGTGTTATTTTCATGACAAGATTACAGGAAAAGAAACGCATATTAAAGTGGACTGCGGACTCAGGGTGGGGGATTGTATAACAAGAATTTTATTTTTTTTCTTCAAAGAGAAAAACAAACTGGGGGAGGGGTGGGCAGGGAAGAAAATGTGCAACAATGAATGAATGGGGGAAAATTAAATGGAAAGAATATGCTGTAAAAAATATATATGCTGCATTAAAAATAAAAAGAAAATAATGTTATCTTCAACAAAATTTTTCAAACTAATATAAATGTCGTTGTTTGAAAATGTTTGCAACCTGTTTGTCTACTTTTCTCTGAAATGGGCAGGAAACTGGTTCTCTTCCAATCAGGTAACTATCTTCCAAATTTCTTGACACATAAAAGCAAATTATTTCCAGTACTTCATTCATTTGTTGAAGCATCTGAATTGGTACAATCTCCATTCCTGAAGCCTGGAATTTCTTCCTCACTACCAACTGTTCATATGCTATCTCCTGAAATGGCTGAATGTAAATTTTGTTTATCTCTCTCTCTCTCTTTCACACACACACACACACACACACACACAATCTCAAAATGACATCTTCCTCAGAAGTTTCCTGTGTTATTTAACGCTTTTTGTCCAACAGTAGTGGAACACTATGTAGGGTTAAATTTTCTCTTTTATTCTCTCAACTTGAGAAAAGCTGATCATTTCTTCCCTTTTCATTTTCTAACTCCAAGCCTTTGTTCATTTCGCCACAATATAATATTTATTTTGCTGTCTTGATCTGTCCTTTGATATCTTTTGTTCAGCTCTTTTATCATCTATTTTTGCTACTCTACACATCTACGTGAAATAACATATGAGCAATGGTGATGAAGGAAGACGTTCAAGCTGCTTTGAAGGAAATAGCAAAAAATAAGGCCCCAGGAATAGATGGTATACCAATTGAAGTATTTCAGATAAC
>NW_006399825.1:8143962-8152006 GCF_000299155.1 Elephantulus edwardii | reverse complement strand
AAACAAATGGATAGAGAAGCTGTGGTATAGTCACACAATGGAATACTATGCTGTATTGAAAAACAAGAAACTCATGCAATATTATTCAAAATGGGTGACCATGGAGGACATTATGCTGAGTGAAGTATCTCAGTCACAAAAGGACAAATACTGCATGGTGCCACTGTTGTAAAACAGGCCTGACATCGGGGTTGGAGGGAGATTGAGAAAGAAGGCTTCAATAATGTTTACTGCACTAAAACAGATGAGGGAGAAAACTGTTTAAAAGGGATATGTGATTAGGTATTTTTGTCATGATAGGAGTCCAGAGCGAAGGTTGCATAGTGGAGTGGACCTGGGTGGAGGGATTGTAAAACAATGAAAAATTTTTTCTTTTACTTTTCTAAGAGGGTAGTGTACTAGGGGGGAGGGTTGGGAGGAGAGAAAAGCACAACAATGAATGAATGGAAATCCAAAGTCTCTGTAAATTTTCATTGAAATTATTAATAAATTTAAAAAAAGAAATGCTTACTGCAGAAGATCAAAGGATATAGTCTTTAATAAGTAATCTATCTCAACATTAAGAAAACAAAATCCTCAAAATTAAGCCAATGGTTAACATCATAACAGATGACGAAAACACTGACACTGACAATGATTTCATGCTACTTGGATTCACAATTAACACCTTTGGCACTAGAAGTCAATAAATCAAACAATATATCACATTGGAAAAATGTGCTATCAGGGACCACTTCACAGTGCTGAAGAACAATGATGTCACCTGGTCCTATTCAAGGTCTTGTGAGTTACTTACTAACCTTCTAAAAATTGAACAATAACTAAGGATGACACAAGAACAATTGATGTTTTTGAATTGTGCTGTTGGAGAATAATAGTGACTATCACATGGAATACCAGAGAACAAACAAATCTGTTTTGAAGAAAGTGTGACCAGGGAGTTACTTGGAAGCGAGGACAGTAAAGTTTTGTCTCACATACTTTGGGCATATTATTAGGAGGGGCCAGTCCTTAAAGAAGGGCATCATGCTTGGAAAGGTAGAGGGTCAGCAGAGAAGAGGAAGAGCCTCATCGAGATGAACGGACATAGTGACTACAAGAGTGGGCATGACACTACTAGACCCTCTACTCGGAATATTATTGCTTTTTAATTTTTGACTCATGTACTTTTAACTTGTTAGTTAAATTTGTATCTTCTAGGCTGCAACACCCCCATGATACATCTTCAAGGATATGAACACGTATGGCTAAGCACAATTGATAACAGTGCATTTAAATTCCATAATCAATCTCCATAATAGTCTATGTGTTTCCTACTGCCAAAGGGGCCCTTTAGAGTAGTGAGAGAAGATCTTCACCCTGAAACCCACAGAGTCCCTTTTCAGCAGGAAGTAGCTAAGAGAATACGCCATCCCCTTTTTCTTATGAATCAGGGTGAAGTCTCTCTTAGGGAGGAGTGATAGGGAATGGCAAAGGATACACTGACAAAGGAAATTAATCAGAACTGGCTTTGACAAGCACTGTGGCAATTGGACAATTAAAACAGACATTCGGGGGTGGGGAGAAGAACAGGGTAGAGAAAACAGTGCAACAATGAATGAATGAGAACCCAAAATTTCTGTAAATGTTCATTAAAACTAATAAAATTTAATAATATTTTTTTAAAAAGGCACTTAACAACAATTAAAAAAAAAGAGTGGGCATGAATATATATCAGAGATGACAAGGATGGCTCAAGACAGGGCAGGGTTCAGATCCATTGTTTACAGGGTCACTATGAATCACAGGCAACTCAATGGCACATTAACTACAAACATTTTGGTCACATTTGAACTCTCATGAACTTGTGCTCTTTAGCTTTAACCTGAACTTGTACATAAACAATTGATGAACTGATATGCAATCACTCCTTGGCTTTATCTTGACTCACAGTAATGAGATTCCATTCACTGTTTCTAGAGATCTAGTTAGACTGACTCCTGTATGATACAACTAACAAGACTCAAAATCAGCAAACTATTTCTAAGTACAGACCCAAAGAAATTAAAACAAAAAACTCTTACATTTATGCTGCTGAAAGTATTCCTCAAAATAAAAAAAGTATTCCTCTTCTCCTCCCCTCCCCCACCCCACGACCATTTTAAGGAGTATTTATTCCTAATAGCCAAAGAATGGAAACAAAATGTTCATCTGTTGATGTATAGCTAAACAAAGTGTGTTATATGAATAATGGAATATCCTAAAAACAAAAACCAAAAATAAAAAAAAAATCAAACTCACTGCCAAGTACATTCTAACTTACAGCAATAACAAGCTATTATTCAACAATAAAAAGAAATAGAGTATATGCTATAACAACAATTTGAAAACATTATACTATGTGAAAAAGCCAAGTACAAAAATGCACATATTATATGGTTCCACTTGTACAAACTGTCCTGGATAGTCAAATCCACAGAGACAGAAATTATATAATAGTGGTTCCCAGTACTGAACTTATGACAGGGTTCCAACCACTACGTGGTAACTCTGTTCTGATGCAAACTGAATACAGATATATCTTCCAGTTTTCTGAAGTTCCTATTATGCCACTTCACTTTTAGGAAAAAAATTTCTTATTACTTAATTTGGTTAACCAAAAAAAATCCAAAAAGTTCATTTTTGTGGGAGAAAACTGTGTAAAACTGTGTAAAACAAAATGAGGTTCAGCATTTCTTTACAGATTGCTATTAAAGAAGTAGCAATCTCAAGTGCAAGACTGATGTCCTCAAGCTCCTTCCCCAGAATTACACTCAGCATCAAGGCACCACAGCTTTAAATGGTATCTACAAACACTGTATCAGTGTTATAATAAATTCTCCATGTTTAGATGTCATGTGCTATTTGGTATCATTTGATAGGTTATTGTTTGGGTCTGAGAAGGCTCAATTTTTTTTCCATAGAAATTAATGGTAATTGCGTCTTTGCTTTACACCATTTCAGTTTATTAAAAGTGTTCTAGGAAACCTCCACTTGCCAATAGTGGGAGAAACCTGCACTTCCTTTTCTTTAACTCTGGTGACTTAGCGATGAGGAGTGGTGCTGCCAGTCAAAGGAACATGATTCAAATCCATCAGCTGCTCTGCAGGAAGACAGGCTAATAGCTCCTCCCAGGCAATTTACTGCCTCTGCAAATCTGCTGGAATCTACAACGAGTTAGTTCAGATTCAATGATACATAACCACAATGTCTTTATAAATCTGATTTTCCCTTTGGGAGTCGAAATATTCCATTAAACATTATAATGAGGTAAATATATTTTAAAATTGTATGCAATACATGAGGGGTACTGGTTAGCTGAGTGATTAAAGCATTCCACCATGTTTAAATTCACTAGCTGCTTTGTGGAAGAAAGATGAGGCAGTCTATTTCTGTAAAGATTTATGGACTTAGAAAGTCTATGAGTAGATCTCTTCTGTCCTACAGGATTGCTACAAGTTGAAATCAAATAAATAGCACATTTGGGTTTGCTTGTTTGTTTTGTTTTGCACAGTACAAATTATTAAAGCATAAAAAAAACAAGCATACAAAGCAGATGGTCATACATATGGTTCATTGTAACTTGAATACCATGTAGCTGGGGACTACTTGTACTCCCAATTAGTATAGGGCTTCTTTTTTAGGGTGATAGAATGTGCTAAAATTAATTGTGGTAGTGGTATAATTAGGTGAATATACTAAAAAGCATTAAAATCTATAGTTTAAATGATTGATCTGTATTGTTTTCAATAGTTATTAAAGTGAATACTGTATTCACATGTGTCAATAAAAACATTTTAGTAAATAATACATCAACATTTCTTTGCAAGAACTGAAAATATAAAAAGAAATATAATCAATCAGGTTGAAACACCTAAAAAGGGTTTATTTAGTGCTTTTGAAGAAAGAACAAAATGTGATAAAAATGAGATGCTAATTGATTGAAAAGAATTTTCTATTTGCACTGGGAAAAAGTGATGTCAGGGTACTCTCCAGAGTACTGAAGATCAATGTTGTCAATCTGGAGACTAAGGTCATGATACAGGCCATGGTCTTTGTAATTACTTGCTATGCAGCAGAAAGCTGGACAATGACTAATGATGATAGAAAAAGAATAGATGCCTTTGAGCTGTGGTGCTGGAGAAGAAAACTGAATATACCATGGACTGCTAAGACAACAAACAAGTCTATCCTTGTTGTTGTTGTTGTCATGTGCCATCATGTCGCTTGCGACTCATAGTGACCCTATGTACAACAGCCCTAAACTCTGCTCTGTTCTGTGCCAATCACACTGTCTCTGATACACCCATCCTGATTACCCCAGTCACTGAATCAATCCACCTCATAGAGGGCCTTCCCCTCCTGTGCTGTACTTCCACCCTACCAAGCATGATGTCCCTCTCCAGTATATCCTGGAGAGGGTGAAATCAGGCTGCTCACTGGAGGCAAGGATTTTGAAGCTTCATTTGACATACTTTGGGCATGTTGCCAGAAAGGACCAATCCTTGGAGAAGGATACATGCTTGGAAGGGTGGAGAAACAGTGCAGGAGAGGAAGACCCTGGATAAGATGGACTGACTCATGACTGGGGTAATGAGGATAGGTATGTTAGAAACAATGAAATTTGCTCAAGATAGAGCAGAGTTCAAAGCTGTTGTACATGGGGTCGTTACAAGTCGCAAGTGACTCAACAGCACATAACAACAACCATCACTGACTTCAATTCTGAACAACCGTAAGACCAACAGATACAAACTTTGTCCTATCCTGTGCCATCATCATAATCTTCATTAGCCTCAAGCCCACTGCTGCAGTCACTGTGTCAATCCATTTTATAAAGGATCTTCCTCTTTTTCACTGACACTCCCACAACCTCATCTCCATTTTTCCAAATATTGTGTCCTTTTTCCAAGAGTTGATGCATCCTCACAATGTGCCCAAAGTAGATAAGAAGACTTCTTCTCATTATCTCTGCCTTTAAGGAGCACCTTGTATGTACTTACTCCAAGACAGATTTATTGTTCTTTTAGCAGTTCATGGTACATATATTTAATACTCTTTATCAACACCAACATTCAAAGGTATCTATTATTCTTTGTTCTTCCTTATTTATTCTCCAACTTTCACATCCATATGAAGCAACTGAAAATACAATGACTCAGATCAGGCACCCAACTGACATCATGTTTTCAGTCTTTAAACTGACATCCTTGTTCTTTACCACTTTTTTTTTGTTGTTGTTGTTCTTTACCACTTTTAAGGCGTTCCTTGACAGTAAATTTTAAGAGAACATACATAATAAAGAAGCAATCTCAGCAAAGAACAATTTCTATTGCAAATATATTTTGATTTTTTTTTAATTTTCATTTTTTACAATTACTTTGTAAAGACTTCTACAATCACATTTCTTACAAAAGCGCCAAATTTGACAAAGCCAATTCAGGTTGAGGCTATTTCCAATACAACTACAAAAACTGTAAAAAAAGAACACGACAGCATTTTCTAAGAATAGAACCATAAATAAATTAGAATTACAAAACAGCAGTAGTTGGAAAGAACACAAAAAAGGCAATATTTATATTGAAAAAACAAACCAGGGATTCATGCTACATGTTCCATCTAAGACAGATGATTCGAATGTTTAAAGGAGTGTATTCAAAATGGTGCACATCACAGGACTTGAAACACTTGAGATGTCTGTAACAAGATAAAGTTGATTTATCACGAAAATAGCCAATTTGTCATCACCATTACATTTCTTTTTAAAAGTTTGTTATCAATGGCAAATCAGTCCCTTGGTGGCATATTGCATTGAATGCTGGACTTCTTAACTACACTGCTGATGATCAGAAGCCATCAGTCACTCCTCATGAGAAAGATGAAACTGTTTCCTCTCATAAAGATTTGTTGTTGTTGTTTTTGTTGTTATGTCCAGTCGTGTTGCCTTCGACTCCTAGCGACCCTATGTACAGTAGCTCTGAAGCCTGCCCTATCCTAAACCAGTTTTACTGACTCAGACACACCTAACACTATTGCCCTAGTTACAGTATCATTCCACCTCATGTGGAGTCTTCCTCTCCTGCTCTGTCCCTCCACCTTTCTGTGCATGATGTCCTTTTCCAAGAACTGGTCCCTCCTGGCTACATGCCCAAAGTATGTGTGACGGAGTTTCGAAGTCCTGGCCTCCAAGAAGAAACTTCATTTCATCCCCTGCAAAACAGACTTATTTGCTTTCTTGGTAGTCCATGGTATGTTAGAACAGTATAAGAAATACACTTTGAAAAAAAATACACTTTGAATTATCATCTAGTATATACATGCATGCACATGTAACAACAAAAAAAATCTCAAAACTTTTTCTTACTAGTACAATATACCCTATATTTTCTTCCCCCCATTCATTCATTGTTACACATTTTCCTCTCTGCCCACCCCTCCCCCCAGTTAGTTTTTCTCTTTGAATAAAAGAAAATTCTTTCATTGTTATACAACCCCCCACCCCAAGTCCACAGTCCACTTTAATATGCATTTCTTTTTCTGTAATCTTGTCATGAAATTAATACCTAATTCTATATTCCTTTTAAAAAGTTCTCTCCCTCATCTGTTTCAATGCAGAATACATTATTTATCCCCTCTTTCTCAAGCTCCCTCCAACCCCGATGTCAGTTCCATTTTACAATAGGGGCAGTATGCAATATTTGTCTTTCTGTGACTGAGATATTTCACGCAGCATAATGTTTTTATAATATTTCATGAGTTGTTTTTCAATGCAGCATATTATTCCATTGTGTGAATATACCACAGTTTCTCAATCCAGTCTTTTGTTGATGGGCCTTGGGTTGTTTCCAACTCTTTGCTATTGTGAACAAAGCAGCAATAAACATAGGTGTGCATACACTCTATATTTTCTATTCTTTTTGTTGTTGTTTTAGTGCTGGTCACAGCCCTTAGATCACATAGAAGCTCAGGAGATAGATATAAACCCTTGATACCAGAGTAGAAAGTTAGTAAAGTTGGGTATGTATTGATCTCTTTGAGCAAGAAAAATATTCATAAATACGGACTCTTTTTCCCAAACCAGAGGATGGTTAACTGTAAACTAACTTGCAGTTGTTATTTGTCTGCCTCTGCAACCCATGAGCCAGCTTGCTGTCTCCTGCCAATCTTGGTTTCATCAGCCTGTACAGCTACACAACTCAGAAGAAGCCTCCAGCCTGGTGTCTGACCCACTGACTTGGGGTTTGCCAGCCTCTACAACCACATGAGCCATTGTTTCAAGCTAAATAAATACACACATACAAAGAGTAAAAGCCTCATTAATTTTGTTTCCCTAGAAAACACAAGCCAAAATATCCGTGGTTTATTTTTAAAAAAAAAGTTGGTTTTCTTAGTTTTCTTGCCACTTCCTAGTTTTATGTAAGTCCCTCTACATCCATGAATTTCTAAAAGGTTGGTAATTTCCAGATTTCTATTCTTTCTATTCCCTCTGCACGATATCCCTGTAACAACTCACTGGCTTCACATACCACCTGATCAGTGTTGTTCTGTGTGCCGCTGAGTCAACTGCAACCCACAGCGACCCTATGAACAACAATAGCCCTCAACCCTGCCTTATCCTGAGCCAATCCCACTGTCTCTGTCACACTTAACCCCCAGTACTGCAGTAATGACTTCCAAATTTCTAGACAATTTTCCTGAGCTCTAAACATTTTTAAAGCACTAACAGTGTGGGGGTTAAAGCAGCTGGTTGCTAATTGAAAAATCAACAATTCAGTTACCAGTTTTCAAAAGCAAGATTTATCTGTCTGCTTATAGCCTTAAAAATGCTATGGAATCTCACCCCAGTAAGAATAGCAAAATATAACAGAACAGCAAGCAACAAATGCTGGCGAGGATGTGGAGAAACTGGAACTCTTATTCATTGTTGGTGGGAATGTAAGATGGTGCAACCATTGTGGAAGGCGGTGTGGCGCTTTCTCAAAAAATTGCAAACAGAGATACCATTTGACCCAGCAATCCCATTACT
>NW_006399825.1:8143124-8143862 GCF_000299155.1 Elephantulus edwardii | reverse complement strand
AATGTTTCATGTCACCCCACAACTCTTCTAGCCTGCAGGATAGAGCAGGGTTTAGAGCTGTTGTACACAGGGTCACTATGAGTCGCAAACGACTCGACGGCACATAACAACAAGAACACATCTACGTGCAAGTTTCAGAGTACGTTCTGACATCTCTTTTGCTTTTCTCCTTTCTTAACTTTTTAATGATCTTTTACTTTCTTAATGTTTCATGTCACCCCACAACTCTTCTAGCCTTCAGATAATTAATCTTAAGTGTGTCAAATCTCTTCTTGAGATAGCTGCTGAATTCAGGTGGGGTATATATTTTGGTCTTTTTAATACGTGGAGCTTGTATTCCTTTCACTTTTTATGATGCTTCCTAAACTGCTCAAAATTATGCCATCAATATTTCAATTCAAGGCTTGAATTTGTTCTTCAGTTCTTTCAGCTTAAGAAATGTCAAGTGAGTTCTTTCCTCTTTTTTATTTTCTGACTGTAGTCCACTGCATACATAATTGTAACTGATACAATGTAAGGCAGGCCACACAATCTGACTTCAATCTGCTTCATAAAGGGCAACTGTCCCCGTTCATAATGTCCATTGCACCATACAAATATCTACATAGTCAGACATGCCACCCCACCCCATGCTCCTGCATATTTTTTTTTTAAATTTTTGTGTGAGTGTACCGTCAAATCAGATCTGACTGGTACAGGAAGAGATTGTCCCTCCTTTTCCCGGCAGAGCATCTGGTG
>NW_006399825.1:8064011-8132439 GCF_000299155.1 Elephantulus edwardii | reverse complement strand
GTATACTGTATTGAAACAGATGAGGGAAAGAACAGATTAGAAGTGATATATGATTGAGTATTATGGTTAGCACAGGAATCCAGAATTAAGGTTGCATAGAGAAGTGTACTCGGGGTGGGGGGTGGGGGGAAGGGACGTGGGAATTGTATACTAATGAAGGAATTTTTTAATTTTTTCTTCTCTGTTCGGAGCGGGAAGCGAGCTGGTGGGGAGGGGTGGGCAGGGAGAAAATTGCGGCAATGAATGAATGGAAATCCAAAACCTCCGTAAAAAAAAAAATGCTATGGAAGTGGGTAACGGAAATGGGAAAGATCCTGTGTAAAAACACTGTATACAAACTTTCTAAGTAAATTAGTACAAAATAAAAATTTTATTTTAAAAAAATGCTACAGGAGCAATTATTTTGTAAACTATTACCTAACTTGGGAGGGACCGGAGAACATTATGCTGAGTGAACTAACTCAGTACCAAAAGGATAAATATTATACAAAACCATTATTATAGAATAAGTATGAGGATCCAAGGCGGGTGGGAGAAGGTGGAAGTAGAGGGATGTGGATGTGCAAGGGGGAGGAGGTATTAATCATAGGGTTGTACAATTTGATGGAGGGGGTGAGGGAAATTGAATTTGCTCTTGAAAACAATGTATCCTAATTTTGTAAATAAACTGGTAGAAAATTTAAAAAAGAGCTAAGGGACATTTTTACTTTGTTCTCTAGGGCTGCTACATGACTCAGAATCATCAGTAGGTTTACTAGATATTTTAACTTGAAAATAACCACAACTGTCTCACATTCAGCTATTCCAAGAATTAATTTGTTTTCTGTCATTTTCATCTAGCATTGACTGTGGCATCCGATTGTAGGGACTTAAATCTGTAGCCATAGTGAGCTCTGGTGGCCTAGTGTTACGGAGCTGTGCTGCCAACACATAGGCATATGGTTCAAATCCACCATCTGCACCAAAGGTAAAAGATGAGCAATCTCTCACGTGATTTACTACCTCTGAAAATCTGCTAAACAGTCAACTATGAGTCGGTTCTGACTCAATGGTACATAATAACCCATAACCAGTGTCTCCTTTCCTCCTTGAAACTTTTCATGTCTTAAAATTTTTAGCAGTTTAGAGATATTCATATCACCAATCTTCATGACTTTTTTGTTTCTGTTGTCTGTTCTGTCAAGTTACTTGCAACTCATAGCGACACTATGTACAACACCTCTGAACCATGTTCTATCTTAAGCCAACCTCATTGTCTGACACACCTACCCCATTACCCTAGTCACTGAGTCAATCCACCTCATCGAGGGTCTTCCTGTCTTATGCCATCCCTCCACCATTCCAAGCATGATGTCCCCTCCACCATTCCAAGCATGATGTCCCTCTCCAAGGACTGGTCCCTCCTTACAACAAGCCCAAAGTATGTCAGAGGAAACTTCAAAATCCTTGCTTCCAAGCAGCAGCCTAGTTTCACCCTCTCCAGGAAGAACCTGTTTAACCTCCACCTAATTGCTAATTTCAAAACAAAAATTTACATTATTAACAGATCTAAAAGGCAAAAGAGAGGAAGACCCTCAAGGAGATGGATAGACACAGTGACTGCGGCAATGGGCTCAAGTGTGAGTTGATGAGGATGACATGGGACAGGACAGGACAGGGTCCCAGTCCATTTGTTCACAGGGTTGCCATGAGTTATACTTGGCTCAACACCACTTAACATCAACAACATGCTGATCTCCAGGTCACGATGCCCTGGTAATGCAGTATGTAACATGCAGGAATGCCAACTAAAAGGTCAGTGGTTGTGATCCTCCAGATGTTTTATGAGAGGAAAAGGGGTATTCTCTTACTGCAAAGATTTAGTTTTTAAAACCTGATGGAGAGCCACAATGAGTTGATGTCAATTCCATATCAGTGGGTTGAGAAGTCTCCAGGTCTACCAAAGCAACACTTTTGAACATTCAGAAAGCTACAACCTTACCAATTGACAGGTGGCTATATACCTTTCCATCTTTGGAGACTTACGGGGAAAGGCCAGACCAAATAAGACTTCAAATAAGCCAACTTGATCTTAACAACTGAGAACCACTGTAACATTTTAGTTAAATAAAAGAGATCTTCTGCTACCTTTGTTATGTCAGGGTTTTATTTATTTGTAAGTTTTTAATTATGGTGAAGCCTTGTAAAGCAAATGTCAACTCTAATAAAATGACTTAAACAGTTTAAGATTAGAATCTGAGATATAGACAGATAAAAAGTATCTGCATAAAGATGACAACTGACCAGTATAATTTTAGCTTTAAATGACAAAACCATAAAAGAATAGACTACATAAGTAAAGAAAGAATGAGGAACGCCATGATTTATAATGAACTCATTATTTTTTTATGATTATGTAGGATTTTTCAACCTTAACACTATGCGCATCTCAAGCCAGTTACTTTTTTGTTGTAATAGGCTGCAACGTTTTATAGAACATTTAGCAGCATCTCTAGCTTCCATAAAACAGGTGACAGTCTAGAGAAGAGAAAACGGGACATAGGGGCACAGGGCCATGAGCGTCTTCTGAAAAGAGCCAGAAGGAATGAAAATTCACAGTTCCTCACCTCAAAAGTTGTTTTTTTGTTTTTCAGAAAAGCAGATAAAAATCCCAGAGCCCAGCCCCATGGTGCCTCTAGAGGAGCCACAATAATAGCAAGGGGGTTTGTTTATTCGTTGTTGACTCATAGACTCACAATTGTGGTACTGTACGTTTACTCACAATGGTACTGAATAGAGTTTACTAGGGAAATAAATTGGAGAATGGAAAAGACAAAAAATATCACCCAAAAGAAGTCCAGGTTTTAGCCGAGTTCCAAGGCACAATTCTTCAATTAGTTCAGGCTGTTTCAGTTCAGCAGTCCAATCCAAATCATTAAGAAACGTTTGCCTCAGAGCAGTTATAAGTCAACTTCTCCTTCAAGCATCCAGCAAAAACCTTCAACTGTGACCAGCACAAATGTAAGAAGCCTCAGGTCACACTTTGCCACAGTTTCTTCATAACAATATCTGTGTCTCTCTACCACCATCATCAGGGTCTTGCCACCAGGGTCTCACTCCAGTCTTCCTCTCTTCATGTCTTGCTGCCACAAGTTAAGCTCACCTCAAGTGTTGGAAAAAAGCTCTTATCCTAGTCCTACAGCTACCAATGATTTGCAAGACCATGTGTCCGCAGTTAAGGCTGCTGGAGATGAGAGGGAGCTAACTCGTCATGGCTAAAAAAATGCCAA
Organism: Elephantulus edwardii; assembly: GCF_000299155.1. Taxonomy (NCBI): domain Eukaryota; kingdom Metazoa; phylum Chordata; class Mammalia; order Macroscelidea; family Macroscelididae; genus Elephantulus; species Elephantulus edwardii. The sequence goes on along the minus strand of NW_006399825.1, from coordinate 8,129,170 downwards.
CTTTTAGGCTAACACCACAATGACAAAGTACTACCACTACCACTCCTAGTTGTTATAACAAAAAATAAAAAGTTGCCTGTTGCAAAATCATTCCTGATTAAGTTTCATTGTCCTAAATGATTACATCATGATACAGAATAATCTCAAATGTCCAGTAAGAAATAATTACTTGACTTTAAAAATTACTTTTCTATTTACATATGAAGATGATCAACCTTTGTCATCTGATAATTGACAGTATTTTGGACTATAAAATAGAAACAAATCAAAAAGAAGTTTTCTGATTGCAAGAGTTTTTAAAAAGCTTTCTATTACTCAATGAAAGGAACAGAATTAATATCTGTCGTTAAAATTATTAACACCAGAGAGATAGACGCCCTTAGAACAGGAAATCTTATTTGATATGAAATCAAAAGAGCAGTATTTGCCAAGGAATAAGGATCAGAGGCAGGAATGAACAGGAAAGGAGGATGAATCGAAATAATAAACACCAAAAACACAGGGGAAATTGCTGTTACGCTATTATCAATGTCTCAACACAAAATGTGTGTTGAATGCAAAACCAATTTGCTCTTTAACCTTTAATTCAAACTCTACTAAAAAGGTAAAAAAAAATTATTTTATCATGCTAGCTTTTTAATACATTTTATTCTATTTTTAAGACAAAAACTCCAACTAATACAAATATCAATCATCTGTATACCTAGATGATGGCGCTATGGTGACACAGCGCATTGTGTTGGGCTGCCAACCAAAAGTCTTGGGTTCAAAGCTACCAGCCACTCTGAAAAATTTAGCCTTAAAAACCCAACAGAGAGTCCCCTTGAGTTGGAACTGACTCTGCAGCAGTGGACTTGCTCTGGTAAACATATACAGAGGATAGATGAATACTTTTGGAAGGACATAAGAAATTGATAACAATGATTATCTTAAAACATGACAAAAACTAGAAATATAAACTAGAAAAGTTTTTCATTATATGTTTTTATATATTATAAAATTTTAAAAATAAACGTATGCTTCATTTTTCAATTTAAAAAGTCATAAAATAAATTAATCTTTTAGATACATTTATAATTTTCCCAAATCAGGAGGCTGAGACTCAGTATCAAGTCAATTGTCTACAGTCATGGAAAAGCAGTATAAACAATACTTCTTTACTCTAGGGATTCTCTGACATCATCAAAATACCCTGAAGAAAGTTGTGTTCTATTTTTAATATTCTCCAGAGAAAACAATTCTAGTAATCTAATGCATCTATCTTTGTATCATGTTGAAAAGACACTACTACATGTAATAATAAGAAAAATGAGTTATATTGCTAGCAAAGGAGAGGTGCTGGGTATCAAAACATTGAACTGTTACTTGAATTTTATTTCTTAAACTTTTAAAGAAGTTTTTGTTTGGTTTTTTTTTGGTTTTTTAATTTTTTTAAATTTACTATTATTAATTTCAATGAAATTTACAGAGACATTGGATTTCCATTCATTCATTGTTGCACTTTTCTCCCCTCCCAACCCTCCCCCACTAAAAAAGTATTTTGGCATGCTGAAATTTTAATAGCTAGGGAACTATATTTCAGCCTACTCTTCTCTGTAATTATGAAAATCCCATTCGTCCCAAGGTTTTCTTTCCCAAAGAATCATTTAAATTCTTAAAATGTGAATACAGTTTGTCAGTTGGTAATTGTAGAAAATTATTTGTATACATGTATTACCTCGTAAAAGATTTAATCAACTTGGTAAACTGAGTACAAAAGTAAGTCAAGCTGGTTGATTTAACAGTAAAATCTGCCAACATTACGCACTTATCTGATTTAAATAAACATCATCAATGTCAACCTAGGCCAACTGGAAATAAGCTCTGCTGCAATATGGAAATCATTCAGTTTGAGGCTACCAGCTGCCCCGTGGGAGAAAGTTGGGCAACCTCCTCCCATAGCAGTTATTAATTGTCTCTGAAAACCTAATGGAGGATCAGCTATGGATCAGTTCCGACTCTACAGTACTCAACAATAACAAATTCAAAGTAAAAATAAAAACCATTCCTATTTTTGGGATATGTATAATCTAATATGAAAGACAATCAGGTACACAGTAAATTACAAAACAAAAAAAACCTAACAATTATTTCAACAAAACTGCATTATCTGTGGTATTAGGTACTACGGTATTATGCTAGGTACTCTGGTCACATAGGAATTATGGTAGGATTTTGTTGTTAGTGGTTTGGGGTTTTTTTGCCTAACTCTTACTTAGTTGCTCTGAAAATGAAAAGGTATGTGCCTCTCTGGAGGTTAGAACCCACTAGTGACTTCACAGGGGCAAAATGTGCAACCTCTTCCAGTGTGACTACTAACTTCTTGAACACCTGCTGGAGGGTCAGCTATGAGTTGGTTTCAACTCAAAAACAATGAGAGAGAAAGAGTCTAGTATTTAAAATAACATTACCAGTTTGCAGGAAAAAAAATTCTGTCCTCAGGGATCGCAGTGTCCAAAACATGAAGGAAACAAACTGTAATTATTAAGTGCTATAAAGAATCCCACCACTGGGCCAATTGGCAGCACCATGATGGATGGAGAAGAGACTGAGGTTGTTAACAGTTACAGGTTGCTTGGCTCTCTAATCAACACTCTTAGCACCAGTCAGGAAATCAAAAGATGAACTGTATTACGTAAATCTGCTGTCAGGTACCTTGCTCTCAGAGTACTGAAGAGCAACGATGTCAGTCTAGAGATTAAGGAGTGCCTAATCCAGGCTATGGTCTTTGCAATTATTTGCCATGCATCAGAGAGCTGGACAATGACTAAGGATAACAGAAGAAGAATCTATGCCTTTGAGTTGTGGCGCTGGAGAAGAGTCTTGAACATATTATGGACTGCCAAGATAACAAATAAGTCTGTCTTGGAGAGAGTGAAACCAAGTTTCTCCTTGTAGGTCAGGATTCTGAAGCTCTATCTCACATACTTTGGGTATGGCCAGAAGAGACTGGTCCTTGGAGAGGGATGTCATGCTTGGAAGGGTGGAGGGACAGCGCAGGAGAAGACAACTCTGGATGAGACAAATTGATACAGTAACTGGGGCAATGGGGATTAATGTGTCGGAATCAGTGAGACTGGCTCAGGACAGGGCAGGGTTCAGAGCTGCTGTTGTAGGGTTGCTATAAGTCGTAGGTGACCTGACGGCACATAACAACATAGAGAATCCAGACAAGCCTAACACTGCTCAATCTCTCCAGAAAATATAAAGAAGAAGAAGAAGAAGAAATATCAACATCTCAGAGATGTGGCTTGAGTTAAATTACAGTAGGTAAGAAGTCACACAACTGGGTAAGAGAGGAGGAAATTGCAAGCAAGAAAAGTTATTATAAGCAAAAGTTTGGACAGAATAAAGTAAGTTTCGTTAACCATTAATAGTGCATTCTTGCTGGAATGCAGGGTGTAGAAAGGGGAGTATTAGGAAATGACACTGAAAATGTAAGCAGGAACCAGATGATGGATGTGCTATGATAAGAAGTTTGAACTTCATTTAGTAGGCCACAGAGAACCACTGAAGAATTTTAAACAGGAGAATGAAATTAACAGTATTAGAAAAGTATTATAGTCTACTCTGGTAGAATATAAAAGGGGGGGGAAAGGCTGGAGAAGTGAGACAATGTCTAGTGAGAAAAAGTATTACCGTGATCCTGAAAGAAAAGATGGTATAGACAAGAGAAGAGGGAAATAAGGAGGGAAGAGACTTCGGAAATATTTATGGGATTAAAAGGAGCTTAAGAATTGGAACATGGTGGGGAGGGGTGGGCAGGGAGAAAAGTGCGGCAATGAATGAATGGAAATCCAAAACCTCTGTAAATGTCTATTAAAATTAATAATTAAAAAAAGAAGCCAATGTGAAAAAAAAAAGAATTGGAACATGGAATGTATGTAGCTGGAATGTTGGAATACCAACATGCTAGGCATTAGTGAGATGTGATGGACCGGCTTGTGCACTTTTAATCGGATAATCATATAATGTACTATGAAAGGAATGAAAAACAGGAAGAATGGGGTTACAGTCATAGTAAAAAAGCCAATTTTGACGAGCTCTGGTGGCCTAGTGGCAAGAAGCTGCACTGCAATCCCAGAGGTGCGTGGTTCAAATCCACCAGATATTCTGCTGAAGAAGGAGGAATAATCACCTCCTGTACCAGTCAGATCTGATTTGACAGTACACACATAAAAAAGAATAATAAAAAAATTTTAAAAGTCCATTTTTAGTTCTATCCTCAAATACAATGTTGTGAATGATATAACATTCATATGCATACAAGGAAGACCTGTTAACAAGACGAATTTCATGATCATCTTAAGAACAGGTTTGAGGCACTAAACACCAATGCTAGAAGACAAAATGGTATCCATGAAGAAGCAGAGAAAGGAAAAAAAATCTAAGTGGAAGTCAGAAGAGGCTCTAAAGATGCACTGGAGCATCAAGAAACATCAAGAAGGAAAACAGGTCAAAATGAAAGAGCTGGACAGATGATTTCAAAGGGCAGCTCAGGAGAACAAAGTAAGGTAATGGAATGTGCAGAGAGTCAGAGTAGAGAATAAAAAGGAAAAAACTACTCTGCATTTCTCAAGTTGAAAACTGAAAAATTCAAGCCTTGGGTCGCAATATTGAAAGATGTTATGGGCAATATACTTAATGACCCAGTAAGCATCAAAAGAAGATGGAAGGAATACACAGAGTCAACTGTACCAGAAAGAATTGACTGACACTGAAATATTTCAGGAAGTACCACACTGAAAGTGAGGAGGACTTGAAACTCTCGTTGCAGAAGATCAAGGAATGCAGCCTTCAGTATGCACTGTGTCTCAAAATCAAGAAAACAAAGATTCTTACCACTGGATCAATAGGCAGAGTCATGATGGACAGAGAAGAGACTGAAACTGTCAACAGCTTCATCTTGCTTAGATGCACAATTAACACCCTTGGTACCAGCAGTCAAGACATAAGGAGACTGGGAAAATCTGCAATTAGAGACCCTTTCAAATCATTGAGAAGTAGTGATGTCAGTTTGAGGACTAATATGCATCTGATTCAGGCAATAGTCTTTCCATTCACTTGCTATGCATCTGAGAGCTAAGCAATGAATAAGGATGACAGAAAAAGAATGACGTCTCTGAGCTGTGAACATCACATGTAGCACTGAACATCACATGTACAGCCAAGAGGATGAACAGCTATGTCTTGGAGGTGGTGTAGCTGGAGTGCTCTTTTGAGGCAAGAATGGTGAAGAGTCACCTCACATACTTTAGACATGGTGCTAGGAGGTGCTATTCTTTGGAGAAGGACATGATTTTGGTAAAGGTGGAGAATCGGTGAAGGAGAGGAAGACCCTCAACCAGATGGACTGATATGGTGACTGCTGCACTGGGCTCTTGTATGTCACAAAGTGTGAGGATGAAGCAGCACAGAACAGAGTTCAGATCTTTGGTTCACAGGGTCACTATGAGTCATGCTTGACTCAATGGCACCTAACAGCAACAACAACAAAAGGAGCTAGCATAGGTCTTGACATAACATGTGACCTGCACAAGTTACTTAGTCTCTTTCTCACTTTCCTTGCCTGTATAATCTTTAAGAGTGACTGTGAAGGTTAAAGAATATATTTTCAATATGCTTCTTATGCTATAATACACTACAGTTGTTTCTAGAAAATGTTAGTACTCTTTTCTTAGGAATTAAAATAGTATTTTATAGAATGAAGATGGCTGCTCCACCATAATGGGAGCACTGGAGTGGGAACCAAAGGTGACAAAATTCATAATTGGCTGAAAGACCATCACAGAAGTTAAAAGCAGGATATCTAGAATATCCTGGGAAATCCATGGTTTACAAGAATTTAGCAGGGATAGGTACATAAAACATGGGGGAAAATGGCCAAGAATACATGCTATTCTATCTGCTACAGGGTGGTCCCAGAAAGGTGACATTTAGAAACAAAACTCATTGCTATTGTGTCAAAACCAACTCATAGCCTGATCATCTGGAGGGTTTCTAAAGTTATAAACTGCAAGAGAGAAGATTTCTCATCTTTCTCCCATGGTGTAGATTTGAATCACCTGAAAGGTATGGCCTTTGTGTTAGCAATATAACTCCCTATAGACCACCGAGCAGGTGTGGTAACCTATAATGTTTCCTAATTATATCTGTTTCTGGGGCCCACTGTACAGATCCAGCAATTATGATGTACACAAAGACCCTTCCAGCACAAGCTATAGCATCTTGTGTCTGTTCAAGCTTAATGAGAAAGATTCTTTGGAAACAGATGTTGATATCCTCCTATCAGACCTCAAAGAAAAAGAATGCCATCATTACTGTCCAAATGAACACCATTTGGAAAAGCAGCTTTTTAAAATCCAACATAGATTCTAGCCTTATGTGAATGAAGACTTTAAAATGAAGTTAGGGTTCTACTTTTTAGACTGTCCTATTTACATACATTTTTGGAAGCAAGAGTGGCATCCACTTCCTAAATAACATGCCTTCAGGAACCCTATGATTTTGCAAAACACTATTTAACATGATAGAATCCAAAACAAAATTTTAAGTGGTTGTTTGAACTGACATACACTGTAGATAGTGCTAGATTTTAGATTTAGGGGTGGGAATTTCAGTATTGGGACACTGTTTATCTCCAAGTATTTCTTGGTTTCAAGATAAAAAGAAATTCCACTTTTTTTTAAATGAAGGCTGGCTGGTCTGCCCACCGCGATGGCACTCGATCCTGCGGATCAGCATCTTGGGCATGTCGAGAAAGATATTTTGATCCCTAAAAATAATGAGGAGGACCTCATGCACTGGCTGCGAAGGGTCAAGGACTGCAGCCTTCAGTATGGACTGAGGCTCAATGTCAAGAAGACAAAGATTCTCGCCACTGGACCAATTGGCAGCGTCAGGATGGATGACGAAGAGATTGGGAGTGTTCACAGCTTCAGTTTGCTCGGCTCCACAGTCAACACTCTTGGCACCAGCAGTCAGGAAATCAAAAAGCGTATCGCGATGGGAAAGTCTGCTGTTAGGGACCTCTCAAAGGTACTCAGGAGCAACAGTGTCTCTCTGGAGACTAAGGTGCGCCTGATACAGGCCATGGTCTTTGCAATCGCTTGTTATGCATCAGAGAGTTGGACAATGACTAGGGAGGACAGAAGGAGAGTGGATGCTTTTGAGCTGTGGTGCTGGAAAAGGATTCATCTTGGAGAGGATTAAACCAAGCTACTCCTTGGAGGCAAGGATTCTGGGGCTTCGTCTGACGTATTTTGGACATGTTGCCAGGAGGGACGGGTCCTTGGAGAGGGACATCATGCTTGGGAGGGTGGAGGGACAGCTCAGGAGGGGAAGACCGTCTATGAGATGGATTGATTCGGTGACTGGGGTAATCGGGATGGGTGTGTCAGAGGCTGTGTGGTTGGCGCAGGATAGAGCAGGGTTTAGGGCTGTTGTGCATATAGGGTCGCTATGAGTCGGAAATGACTCGACGGCACATAACAACAACAACAAAATAATGAGAGAGAGAGAGATGTTCTGAACACGTTCAAGATTTTACCAAATGTTACCAGGATTCTGGAATACTCATGGTGGTAAAATGCTGGAAAGAAAATTCTGTGCTGAAAGATTGCCTCATTGCTCACTGTAATGATCCGGCCTTTTATGAAGAGTGCAAAGCAGAATACCTCAAAGAGAAGGAAGAATTCAGAAGAACTGGCATCCCTAACAAGAAAAGACTACAGAAGCTGCCCTCGAGTACATAGGCAAATGTAGATGGCACATAGCAGCCCCTGTACTTGCAGAAGGCTCCATCGCACTTTCCTGGAATTATGATAACGAAGTGTTATTTTGCTTTTGCCCTAAATTATGAAAATGTTAATTTTATCTGAAATAAAATTTTGTGTTTTATTTTGGTTTTTTTTAAAAAAATGAAGCGGGTAAAATGTTTCACTCCTAAATTGGATCGCATTAAGAAAAAAAAAGGATAAATATTGTTCTAAAAGCTCCTCACTCTTCTACACAAGTACAGTACTCCAAGCAGGATATATGTGCCTACATACATATTTCAAGAATGCCAGCAAGTCCCTTGTTTCAATTTATATGCAGAAGCCTGAACCAGAAGAAATACTAGAAAGACATTTAGAAGACAAAGCAATAAAGTTTAGTGCATTTATCTCTCTGAGTAAACAGTTTTCATTAATTGTACAATTAGTTTAGCTAAGTTATACTTTTCCAGTTTAATTTTGCAATTGTTTAGTATTTCTTTAGATACATTTTTAAAATTTATAATTTTTAATTTAGTGTTTCATTAAACATTTTTACTTAAGAATTTCAACAAAATAAAGCAATCAAAATCTCTATCAGAAGTACACTGCATCTTTAGACAAGCTGTTTTATAGATTTACCCTGCTCTTTCAAAGTTTTTTCTATTTTTATTCCAAAATCATCTTTTTTTTGTTATACTGATTTATTTACAAAGTTCGTACACACTGTTTTTCACACCAGATCTTTTCCATTTCTTCACCACCCCCTCTAGAAAAATGTAGTTTTAAAAGATGTAAATATCAGCTACCTTTTGATAATTCTCAGGGATTAAGCAGGTTTTGTTTTTTTCTTATTTTTAATTTTTCTTAATTTCTGATTGGTTTTGTTGTCGTATGATATAGGCTAATGTCTCTGCTAACTGGAATCAATAAGCAGAATTTGGCAATTAATTATTTCATTCTACCTAAAGTAGAAAAATTACAGGGATAAATAAGTTATTGTTAAAGAAACCTACTGATAATGCTTGGAAATTACTGATAACTCTATCATTCATTCTTTTTAATTAAGTTTTCCCCAAATTCTCACATTGTTTCCCCACCTTCAATCCCTAAAAATGGCTAGTGAAAAGATGAAGAAAAAAAAAACCAAGAAGATACTGTTTTCTTTTGTAGACATTAGACACTTTAAGCATACCTTATGTAAGGAAATGGAAACTCTTTGCTGTTTCACATTTCCAGTCAACACTACACTTAAAGAAATATAAAACCCAAAAGAAAAACAACAATTATCTAGAAAAACTCTTCTAATTAATACTAGCATTTTAAATTATCTAACCAATGAAAAAGATATTTCAATTGTTAAAACAAAACAGCATATCAATTCTGATTTTAAAGGCAATTTAATTTTCAAATAAAAGAGGTTAAATTTACTATTGCTGTAATTTACTTGAATGTCAAGTTATATTTACCAATGCTTCTAAATTATAATGCATGAGCAAAAGAGAGTAGAACCTAAAAAGAACACACCTTTTAGAGACAGATACTGTGTGGCCATGATAGTAAACCCTTAATTTTGTCTATCCTCATTTTTCTCTCTATAGAGGTCTAAATGTTTTCATAGGTCTTGATGAAAGTGAAAGATAAACACACACATAGTATGTATAATTACATCATGTATGATCACAAGATAGCGATATTTCATATTATACACATACACGTACAAACCAACCAACCACTTGGCATAAACTACACACTCAAAATACTTTCCTCCTTCCTAATTCACTTACACATTCTTAGGATGTCAGGCGAAATAATAATTACTAAAGATATTGGATTCACCAGATAAAAGTATAGGGAGAGAAGTCTACTTTTCAAGATTTGTCACTGTATCAATCTAGTTTACTGAAGGTCACTGTCTTTTTTTTGTTGATCTACTATATTACCAAGTACTATGTCCCTTGCTAGGGATTAGTTCCTCCTGATAATATGGATTAAAATATTTGAGATGAAGTCTCACTATCCTTGTTTTTGAGGATATCTGAGTTTTATTTCTTCCAAGACTGATTTGTTCTTTCTTCTGGCAGCCCATAGTATATCTAGTGCTATCATATGGATTTTGCCATAGTAGTCCTCATGAACACAATTAACTCAAAGGCATCAAATCTTTGGTTTTTCTAATTGATTAGGCAGCTTTGTATGCATGAGGCAATTGAAAACAATGCATGGCTTGGTTCAGGTGCAATTTCAATCTTATAGTGACATCTTTGGGACTTTTAAACATTTTAAAGAGGACTTTATTGCCCAAAACAATACATTGTTTGATTTTTTATTTTATTTTTTATTGTTACTACTATAAATATTCTACAGAACAGTGTCATTGATTTCACATGCAAGCAAGATTCTACTGAAGATATCCAAAAACGATTAGAACAGGACATCAGCAGAGAACTGCCGGAAGTCCAGGCTGGATTTAGAAGGGGTCGTGGTACTAGGGATATTGTTGCTGATGTTAGATGGATCTTGGCTGAAAGCAGAGAATACCAGAAGAATGTCTATCTGTGTTTCATTGATTATGCAAAGGCATTTGACTGTGTGGATCATAACAAACTGTGGCTGACTCTGAGAAGAATGGGAATCCCAGAACATTTAATTGTGCTAATACGAAACCTATACTTGGACCAAGAGGCAGTAGTCAGAACAGAGCAGGGTAACACTGCATGGTTCAAAATTGGGAAGGGTGTACGCCAGGGAGGCATCCTGTCTCCATACCTTTTCAACATGTATTGCAGAGCAGATTATCCGAGAGGCTGGGCTCTCTGAGGAGAATTGTGGCATCAGGATTGGTGGAAGATCTATTAACAATCTGCGTTATGCAGATGACACAACCCTGCTTGCTGAAACTGAGGAGGACCTCATGCACTTGCTGCGAAGGGTCAAGGACTGCAGCCTTCAGTATGGACTAAGGCTCGATGTCAAGAAGACAAAGATTCTCGCCACTGGACCAATTAGCAGCGTCAGGATGGATGACGAGATTGAGAATGTTCACAGCTTCAGTTTGCTCGGCTCCACAGTCAACACTCTTGGCACCAGCAGTCAGGAAATCAAAAAGCGTATCGCGATGGGAAAGTCTGCTGTTAGGGACCTCTCAAAGGTACTCAGGAGCAACAGTGTCTCTCTGGAGACTAAGGTGCGCCTGATACAGGCCATGGTCTTTGCAATCGCTTGTTATGCATCAGAGAGTTGGACAATGACTAGGGAGGACAGAAGGAGTGTGGATGCTTTTGAGCTGTGGTGCTGGAGAAGGGTACTGAATGTACCATGGACTGCCAGGAAAACAAACAGATTCATCTTGGGGAGGATTAAACCAAGCTACTCCTTGGAGGCAAGGATTCTGGGGCTTCGTCTGACATACTTTGGACATGTTGCCAGGAGGGACGGGTCCTTGGAGAGGGACATCATGCTTGGGAGGGTGGAGGGGAAGACCCTCTATGAGATGGATTGATTCGGTGACTGGGGTAATCGGGATGGGTGTGTCAGAGGCGGTGCGGTTGGCGCAGGATAGAGCCAGGGTTTAGGGCTGTTGTGCATAGGGTCGCTATGAGTCGGAAACGACTCGACGGCACATAACAACAACAACTATAAATATTCAGGTCATAGTCTTTCCAATCACTTGCTATACATCTGAGAGTTGGATAATGAATAAGAATGACAGAAAAAGAATTAATGTCTTTAAGCTGTAGTGTTAAGAGACCACTGAACATGCCATGGACAGCTAGGAGAACAAATGGCTGTCTTGAAGAGAGTGCAGCTGGAGTGCTCTCTGCAGGCAAGAATGATGAGGCTTCACCTCCCATACTTTGGGCCATGTTGCTAAGAGGTACTATCCCTGAAGAAGGACATGATGCTGAGGACGATGGAGGGTCAGCGAAGGAGAGGAAGACTCTGAACCAGGTGGACTCACACAGTGACTGTTGCAATGGGCTCTTGAGTGTCAGGAAGTGTGAGGATGGTGCAGGACAGAGCAGGGTTCAGATCCTTTGTTCATAGGGTCACTATGATTCATAGTCAACCACACTACTTATATTGTTTATGGATCTGAGTAAAATAAAATCCTAGACAACAATCTTTACTCAGTTTATCAGTTGTGAGCACTGTTTTCTTTTTGATGAGGCATAATCCACTCTGAAGACTGCAGTCTTTGATCTTTAGGAAGTACATCAAGTCTACTTTCACCAAGCAAAATCATATCATCATATACAGATTGTTAGTGAGTCTCCCTCTAATCTTGATGCCACATTCTTCATCATAAAGCCCAGCTGCCAAGATTATTTGCTTGGCAAACAGACTGAATAAACACAGTAAAAACGCATACAACAAGCACAGTTTATATCTTTCTTGATTTTAAGCCATGCAGTATCCCTCTGGTCGGTTTCAATGTCTACTTCTTGGTTTACATACAGGTCTGTATGGGTGGTTGTTGTTGCTGTTGTTAAGTGCTGTCGAGCTGCCTACTACCCATAGTAACCCTATTTCAGAAGCTGAGAAGCCCGTCCTGTCATAAGCCAGTCTCACTGATTCCAACCCCCACTGTCCTATTACTCTATCAATTCATATCATCTGGCATCTTCCTTGCCTGTACTGTACCTCCACCCTTCCAAGCATGAAAAACCCTAACCTCCAAAGTGAAACTTTACTTCACTCTCTCCAAGACAGATCTATTTGTTTTCTTGGTGGTTCAAGACTCTTCTCGAGTCTTGAGTTATGGCAACTCAAAGACATAGATTCTTCTGTCATCCTTAACTCATTTTCCAGCCTTCTGATACATAGCAAGTAACTGTGAAGAACATGGCCTGGATTAGGCGCACCTTAGTCTCTAGACTGACAACACTGCTTCTCAGTACTCTGAAGAGGCCCCTGACAGCCAATTTTCCCAATCTGTCTTTTGATTTCCTGACTGATGGTGACAAGAGTGTTGGTTGTGGAGCCAAGCAAGGTGTCAATGTTAACAACCTGAATCTCTTCTCCATCTATCATGATGATGCCAGCTGGCCCAGTGTTAAGAATCTGTCTTCTTGATGTTGAGCTTCAATCCATATTGAAGACTACAGGCCTTGACCTTCTACAGCAAGCGCTTAAGGTCTTCCTCAGTTTCAGCAAGCAAGGTTGTGTCATCTGCATAACATAGGTTGTTGATGAATCTTTTTCCAATTCTGATACCACATTCCTCTTCATAAAGAAGGATATGTATGGGTACAATAAGTGTTTTGTAATTCCCATCCTTCAACATGTTGTTACTGTTGCTATGTACTGTCCAGTCAGAATCAACTCATACCTGACCCTCCAGTGGGTTTTCAGAGGCAGTAAATTGCAGAGGAGGAAACTGCCTGTTTTTCACCCAAGGAGAAGCTGGTGGATTTGAAATGTGTGCCTTTGGGTTGGCAACACAACTCCTTACAATTAAGACACAAGGGCTCCCTATGCGTAGGTCTGTATGATTACAGTAAGTATCCCAGAATTCACCTTCTTCACATTGTTATTGTTTCTGTTATGTGCCAGTGAGTCATCTGCGACTCATAGCGACCCTATGTACAATAACCCTAAACCCTGCTCTATCCTGTGCCAATCTTATTGTCTCTGACATACCTACCTACATTGTTCTAGTCACTGAATCAATCCATCTCATCCAGGGTCTTCCTCTCTTGCACTCTCCCTCCACCCTACCAAGCATGACAACCCTCTCCAAAGACTGGTCCCACCTTGTAACATGTCCAAAGCATTTCAGACAATGTTTCAGAATCTTTGCTTCCAAGGAGCAACCTGGTCTCACCCTCTGTAGGAGGAACCTGTTTGTTCTCCTAGCAGCCCATGGTATATTCAATACTCTTCTCCAGCACCATAGCTTAAAGGCATCAACTCTCCTTCTATCATCCCTAGTCACCGTCTAGCTTTCTGATGCATAGCAGGTAATTGCTGTATCAGGAGCACCTTCGTTCTCCAGACTGACATCATTGCTCTTCAGCACTTTGGAGAGGTCTCTGACAGCAGACTTTGCCAATGCAATTCATCTTTTAACTTCCTGGCTTCTGGTACCAAGAATGTTGATTGTAGTTGTCAATAATTTTTTATGATTAATGCAGTCAAATGCCTTTGGAAAGTAAATAAACTAGAGGTAAACATCTTTCTGGTATTCTCTAATGTCAGATAAGATTTACCTGATATTAGCAAGGACAGCTTTTATTTCATGTTCTTCTCTGAATCTAGCTTGAATTTGTGTTTATTTTCTATTGTTTAACCACATTAACCCTTTTAAAATTATGTCCAGCAATTTTAAAAAACATTACCAGTGTGTGAGAGTAAGGCTATTGCTTGATATTTCTGCAGTGTACTGGATTATCTTTCTTTGGAACCGGCACAAATATGCATGTCTTCTGGAGAAAGGCATCTTCTGTAGCTTTTTCCAAACTTCATGGCATATATGAATGAGCATTGCCAGCATTATATAGCAAATATGTCTCAAAGGAAGAAGAACCAAGGTGCTTTTTCAAGACAAGGATAGTGAAGCTCCGACTCACATCCTTTGGGCATGTAATTAGGAGGGGCCTGTCCTTGGAAAAGGACATCATGCTTGGAAATATGGAGCGTCAGCGTTAGAAAGGAAGACCCTCAACAAGATGAGCTGACACAGTGACTGTAACAAGGGGCTCAAGTATGTCAGAAATGGTGACAATAGCACAGGATAGAGGTGATAAAGAGTTCAGATCCCTTGTTCACTGGGTTGCTATGAACTGTAGTCAACTCAATGACACATAATAACAATGAAAAGGTTGGCAGTTTTAAAAACAACTACAAACAGGTTAGCATTTCAGAGTCCACCTAGAAGCACCTCAGATGAAAGGTCTGGTTACCCAGAAAAATGTCAGTCACTGAAAACTCTATTGAGTGCACATGGGTTATCATGAGTTAACAGCTGACTCAAAAGCAACTATCTTTTCTGTATTCATTTCAAAATCCAACATAGCATTAAAAGGTCCTCAAATTAATCACAGTCTGTTTTTCTCATTCATGACTGTGACTGTTAATTTTATGTGTCAAGTTGGCTATGCTAATAAGGTGTCTAGTTGTTTGTTCAAGCATTTATTTAAAATTACCTTGAGGTATTTATGATTGACATTTATTATCAGCTGACTTTACAGATTATTCTCTATATTATAGGTAGGTCTCATCCAAGAAATTGAAAGCTTAAGAGCAAAGAGGTTTCAAGAGCAAAGAGATAAGAATTCAGTCACAGGACTGTAATATAGATAATCTTCCAAGGTTTTGAGCCTGCCTGGATGACTGATTTTAGGCTCTAAGCTGCTGTAGCTCTCAGCTGCTACCTGACCCATGGATTTTAGACTTGTCAGATCCCACAAACACTTAAGTCAGTATTTCTCTCTCTACATATCCCCCCTACCATCTCCAACACCACTTCTATACTCCTTGTATGTCTTCTTGTGTGTGCGCATGCTCTCTCTCTCTCTCCCTTCCCTTCCTTCCCCCTCTCTCCCCCGACACCTTCTCTTTTTCTCCCTTAGGAAAAACTCAGCATAACTATTCCAGCATTTTACTCTTTAACTACCAGTGATTATTTTACAGACTGTCTCCCAATTTGAGGTGTTTGCATTTTCTCCTGCTTAGATTGAAACTGTGCATTTCTAACCAGAATGCCATAGATGTGTTAGTGTCCTCAGTGTATCATATCAGGAGATCTATTAAATGCCGATATGTCACTAAAAATAGTGCTGATAATCCTTTTACTCGGTCATTAAGGATTCCTCTGTAATTAACAAATATTTTATGGAAGAAAATCTATGAGCCATGCAAAGAATCTATTTTTCAACATGTTGTCTACTAATTTTAGCATTGATTGATTTGGTTCCTGTCTACAATCATTACTGTAGTGACTGCCTGAGAGTAGTGTCCTATTTCCACTGTTATTTCTATATTTATTAACTGGAATTCTACTGTAAAGAAGAGTTGTCCCTTTGTTTGTGCAAATATAGAATCTTAGATGTACACTTCTGAGTTTTTTGGGGGTTTTTGGTTGGTTTTTTTAGCATTTCCTTATTTTTGGTACAAATTTTCCAAACTGATTTTATTTTTCCCTTCCTAAAACGTATTGCGATGAGAAAGTCTGCTGTTAGGGACCTCTCCAGGGTACTGAAGAACAATGGTGTCACTCTGGAGACTAAGGTGCATCTAATACAGGCTATGGTCTTTGCAATCACTTGTTATGCATGAGAGAGTTGGACAATGACTAAGGAGGATAGAAGGAGAATTGATGCCTTTGAGCTGTGCTGCTGGAGAAGAGTATTGAATGTACCCTGGACTGCCAAGAAAACAAACAGATTCATCCTGGAGAGGGTTAAACCAGGCTACTCCTTGGAGGCAAGGATTCTGGGGCTTCTTCTGACATACTTTGAACATGTTGTAAGGAGGGAGAGGTCCTTGGAAAGGGACATCATGCTTGGGAGGGTGGAGGGATGGCGCAAAAGGGAAAGACCCTCTATGAGGTAGATTGATTCAGTGACTGGGGTAATCGGGATGGGTGTGTAGGAGGCAGTAAGATTGGCACAGGATAGAGCAGGGTTAAGGGCTGTTGTACACAGGGTCACTATGAGTCACAAGCAACTCAATGGCGCTTAACAATAACAACAACAACAATCCTTGGAATGTCAACATCAAGAAAACAAAGGTCCGTAACACTGGCCAATAGGCAACATCATGATAGATGGAGAAAGGACTGAAACTGTTGATGGTTTCATCTTACTTGGATCCAGAATGAACACCTTTGGTGCCAGCAGTAAGGAGAATGGGAGATATATCACTTTAGGCAAGTCACTATCAGGGATCTCTCCAAATTACTGAAGAACAATGATGTCAATCTGAAGACTAAGGTGCACCTGATTCAGGCCATGGTCTTTTCAATCACTTGTCATACATCTGAGAGCTGGACAATTAATAAGAAAGATGTATGAAAAATTGATGCCTCTGAGCTATGGTGCTGGAGAAAAGTAGTCTCTCCCATGGACTGTCAAAAGAACAAATATGTCTTGGAAAATGTACAGACAGAATGCTTCTTTGATACAGAATGGTGAAGTTCATCTCTTGTATTTTGGATATGTTGCTAGTACAAGATATTCCTTGGAAGGGGATTTCATGTTTGGAAAGGTGGAAGGTCAACGAAAGAGAGGAAGACCCTCAATGAGACAGACTGATGCAGTGACTTCAACAATACGCTCAAGTGTATCAGAGATGATGAGGATGACACAAGATAGGACAGGTTTTAAATCTTGTTCACAGGGTCTCTATGAGTTGTACTTGATTCAATGGCATAGAATCAAGTATTTTTCAAAAAAATTTATTGGAGAAAACTATTCAGAAGCCAAGCTCTGGGCCCTAGTGCACTTGCTGCTACTGTGGTGCCCTTACTTCCAGATCATCCTGACTAAGAGTTAGGTATCTCACTCTCTTTATCCATTATGTGCTGACTTATTTGTTCAATCCAAACTATACATTTAAATTATAACAACCTCAGGAGAGTAACCCACAGTCCTATAAGAAAGAAATTGACTAACTAGAATGCAATATATGTGTATCACTCTTTGTCTTGTTAGTCTTGTGTTATTCCAAAAGTTACTTTATTTCCTCACCCTTCCGTATGATTTTATTTATCATTATCAGGCTAATTTAAGAACAGGAGTAGTGAGATATATCTTTGGTTGACAAATGAGAAAAGGAAGAAAACTCAATACCTCCTTAACACGGCGGTGGGGGTGGGGAGGGAACCAAACAAAACAAACCCACTCATACTGTTCTTGACACTAATGAATCACTTCCAGACATTCTAATCTCCATCACCCGTGTCCTAAAATGATAATATAATGCAAACAGAAGAAAAGATAGATAAAAATAAGAAACACTGATACACTATTGTTTGATGCTTTAGTCTGTATTCCAAGATAGTTCATGTGGAATGTGAAATAAAAACATTTCTAGTTTTCCTGTTTCCTAGTGAGTCCTACGCCCTATTTCCTGTTTCTTCGTAACTCAAAGATTGAAGACTGACTGTAGTACCTGGAAATGATTCTTAATAATTAATACTAATACTTAAGAGAAACTAAAATTTTATTTATTCAGAAAGCAGTAACATATGGCTTAAAAGCATGAAAAATATGCATCAGGAAGGTATCTTTTCTCCATACCTATTCAATCTGTATGCAGAACAAATCACTCAAGAAACAAGACTATATAAAGAATGTGGCATCAGGATTGGAGAAAGAGTTATCAACAATCTACATAATACAGATGACACAATATTGCTTGCTGAAAGTGGGGATGACTTGAAATGCTTGCTGCAAAGAGGATCAAAGAATATAATCTTCAATATGGGTTACAACTCAACATCAAGAAAACAAAAATCCTCACGACCAGGCCACTAGACAACATCAGGATAGACAGGGAAGAGACAGAAATTGTCAATTTCATTTTCCTTTGATCTACTATCAATTCCCCATGGAGCACCATCATCCAGGAAATCAAAAAGATATACTGTATTAGGAAAGTCTGCTATCAGGGACCTCTCCAAAGTGCTAAAGAGCAATGATGTCAGTTTGTACACTAAGGTGTACCTGATCCAAACCATTATCTTCTCAATTACTTACAGCGCCGGAGAACACTGCATGGTTTTAAATTAAGAAGGATGTGCACCAGGGTTGTATTCTCTCTCCATATCTATTCAATTTATATGCCGAACAAATTATTTGAGAAGCTGAACTCTATGAAGGGGACTGTGGCCTCAGGATTGGAAAGAGACTCCTCAATAACCTGTGTTATGCAAATAACATGCTGCTTGCTAAAAGTGATGAGGACTTGAAGTACTTTGCAGAAGATTAAGGAAAGCAGTCTTCAATATGGATTCCATCTCAATGTCAAGAAAACAAAAATTCTTAAAAAAAAGAAAAGAAAACAAAGATTCTTACCACTGGATCAATAGGCAACATGATGATGGATGGAGAACAGACTGAAACTGTCAACAGCTTCACCCTACTTAGACCCACAATTAAGACCTTTGGTGCCAGCAGTCAGAAAATAAGGAGATGCAGTGCACTGGGACACTCTGCAGTCAAGGACTTCTCCAAATTACTGAGGAGTAAAGATGTCTGTTTGAGGACTAAGGTGCACGTGATACGGGCCATAGTCTTTCCAATCACTTGCTATGCATCTGAGAACTGGACAGTGAATAGGATGGCAGAAAAATTGATGCCTTTGAACTGTGGTGTTGGAGAAGAGCATTGAATGAATATCCTATGGACAGCCAAAAGAAAAACAATTATGTTTTGGAGAGGGTTCAGCCAGAGGGCTCTTTGGAGGAAAGAATGATGAGGCTTTGCCTCTCATACTTTGGGCATATTGCTATTAGAGGTTATTCATTTGAGAGGGACATGACGCTTATAAGGGTAGATGGTCGGCAAAGACTCTCAACCAGGTGGACTGACATGGTAACTGCCACCAATGGGCAGGAAATGTATCAGGAAGTATGAAGATGATACAGAACAGGACTCAAAACTGTTGTCCATAGAACTGCTATGAGTCGTACTCAACAGCACCTAAAAACAACCAACAATTGAAAGTTGGATAATGAATAAGGATTACAGAAGAAGAATTGATGTCTCTGAGTTATAATGTTGGAGAGAAGTGCTGAATATCCCATGCACTGAACAAAAGACAAACAAAATAAAGATTAACAGTTCATACTCCCCAATCAAACTATGGAAGCAAGAGTGACAATCTGTTTCCATTAAGATTTACAGCCGTGGAAACCAAATGGGGCAATTTTACTCTGTCTTTTAAAGTCACTAGTAGTTGGAATTTACTAAAGAACAGTAGATTTGGGGTGGGGCCTTGTTCTGACAGAGATAAGCAGCAATCATAGACACAGGGTTCTGTGAGAAACTGTGCATAAACAATTACTTTTGCTACCTAAAACTACAACATCAAAAGCACTCACAGAAGCCATTTTATATAAGACAACAATCCACAAATATTTAGACATCAAAACTAGTCATTATGCACATCCTAAATATGACTGCAAGCAGAGCTATACAATTTATTTTTCTGCCAATCCTTTTTGTTCTATTTATGAAATGCTGAGTTGAAAGAAACTCTTCAATTCAAAACTGCTAGTTCACAACTCCAAAACATATATTTTATGAAAAATACAACTTGAGTGCAATATTACCAATAATACTGAACTAGACAGATCACACCAACATTTACAATAACCACTCAGGTATCTCAGAAGGCTGGAATAAATAAATATAAGTATGCAGAACGACACCACAAGTATACTAACTCTGGCTTCAATCACTACTAATATCGGATGATTACATCATCAATACAGCTTTCGATTTCTTAAATCATTTATACCTTCCCCACACAGTAAGCTAGGCATGGTAGCAGTAAAGGGAAATATTCAAATTATCAAGTCATAGCCTCTGTGTGACTAACTTAACTTGAAGTAATACTATGACACAAAAATCTGTCACAATCTCTAGTAAAGACAGTGCGGGTTTTCAAAATCCGCTCAAGTCTATTCCACCTCATACTGACCCTCTATCTTGTTACTGAGGCTGTAAGCCTTAAAGAAAGGAGACTACCTATCTTTCTTCACTCTTCTCATCTTTGTTAAATATCAAACTGCCAGCATTTCAGTTAGCAGCCCAATACAGAGCACCAGAGTCTCCTTCATATAAATAAGTAGTTCTCAAGCAATGCTCAACTTTGTATGGTTTTGCCACAAAATCAATTAAGCTATAATAGATCAGTCAGTTGTACCTAGAGAACTCATCACTTAATGTCGCTGCATTGCAACTGACTCATAGCTGATGCTCTAGCAAATTTTCCAAGGCTGTAAATAGCATCTGAGGAGACTGCTCATCTTTCTTCCAAGTAGCAGCTGGAAGACTGAAACTGGCAAAATGATGTCACCTTTGGGTTAGCAGCAAAATTCACTGAAGATCTGCTAAAAATATTCCACACTCAGTGAAATTCTATTCTTTTCTTCCCAGTTCCGCCCCCAACAACAACAAAACAAAAACCAAAAACAAAACAAAACAAAAAAAAAAACCCCAACAACAACCCAGCAACAAAATTCCAAGACTACTGTTTTGTTTGGTTCTTAAATTCCCTTTAAATAGCTTATTGTCACTGTGCACCAGCAAGTCAGAACCTACCCGTAGCTGACCCTCCAGTATATCTTCAGAGGCAAAGGAAGGAGATTGCCCATCATTCTCCCACAAAGCAGCTAGAAGATTCAAACTGCATACCTCTGGGATTACAGTGCAGCTTCTTCCACTAGGCTATGAGAGCTCCCTATATATAATATATATTATAAAAAATATTTATAAATAGCTTATTATTGTGCAAATGATTAATCAAATATAATCCACCTTCTTCATTCACTGGTATCCACTGGATATCTTCTAACAAAAACCTACAAGATCAGCAAGGATCCTAAAAAAAAAAAAGTCTCTCCTCAGGCACACTGTATAAGGAAAACTAGCAATTTTCATGAGAAAGGGATGTTTGAATTCCCAAAGTGCCACATATTTGTTCAAATCACAAGCACAGAAAGAGGGCAATGCAAAAATACCTGGCCATAGTCATATTTAGAAAGCCCATTTGCTTACAGTATGAGAGCTAAAATGAGGAGGCACAATACTGCCTTGTTAGACCTCAGCTGGGAATGTCCAAGTCAGGCAATTCATGGTTTTCACCACTGTATAGGAGTCATGAACAACAGCAAAAGTACTAGAATATTTACTTGGGGATTACAAATAAATTGTAGCAACCATGCAAATTTGCAAATACTGATCTGTGAATAAAAAGAACTGAATAAAAAAAAAGAACTGAATCCAGCAAAAACACAAAATTTTAGCTCTGAAATTATTTCAAAAGCTGCTTTGAAAGAAATAGCAAAAAACAAGGCCCCAGCAATAGATGGTATACCAACTGACGTATTTCATTTAACAGATGATGCCCTGGATGTGCTTACCAAGTTGTGCCAGGAAATCTGGAGAATGACCACTTGGCCAACTAACTGGAAGAGATCTTTAATTGTTCCCATTCCAAAGATGGGTGACGAAACAGAGTGTAGAAACTATAAAATAGTATCATTGATTTCACATGCAAGCAAGATTTTACTGAAGATTATCCAAAACGACTGGAACAGCACATCAGCAGAGAACTGCCAGAAGTCCAGGCTGGGTTTAGAAAGGGTCGTGGTACTAGGGATATTGTAGCTGATGTTAGATGGATCTTGGCTGAAAGCAGAGAATACCAGAAGAATGTCTATCTGTGTTTCATTGATTATGCAAAGGCATTTGACCGTTTGGATCATAACAAACTGTGGTTGACTCTGAGAAAAATGGGAATCCCAGAACACTTGATGGTGCTAATGAGAAACCTATACTTGGACCAAAAGGCTGTCATCAGATTGGGAAGGATGTACACCAGAGATGTGTCCTATCTCCATACCTTTTCAACCTGTCGCAGAGCAGATCATCTGGGAGGCTGGCATCTCTGAAGAGAAGTGTGGTGTTAGGATCGGTAGAAGATCTATCAACAATCTGTATTATACAGATGACACAACCCTGCTAGCTGACACTGAGGAGGACTTGAAACACTTGCTGCAGAGTCAAGCACTGCAGCCTTTGCTATGGATTGAGGCTCAATATCAAGAAGACAAAGATTCTCACCTCTGGACCAATTGGCAGCATAAGGATGGATGGTGAAGAGATTGAGATTGTTCACAGCTTTAGTTTGTTTGGCTTCACAGCCAACACTCTTGGCACCAGCAGCCAGGAAATTAAAAGACATATTGTGATGGGGAAAGTCGGCTGTTAGGGATCTCTCCAAAGTACTGGAGAGCAATGGTGTCACTCTGGAGATGAAGGTGTGCCTGATACAGGCCATGGTCTTTGCAATCACTTCTTATGCAACAAAGAGTTGGACAATGACTAGGGAGGGCAGAAGGAGAATTGATGCCTTTGAGTTGTGGTGCTGGAGAAGAGTATTGAGTGTACCATGGACTGCTAAGAAAACAAACAGATTCATCCTGGAGAGGGTTAAACCAGGCTGCTCCTTGGTGGCAAGGATTCTGAGGCTTCATCTGACCTGACATACTTTGGACATGTTGTAACGAGGGACCGGTCTTTGGAGAGGGACATCACGTTTGGAAGGGTGGAGGGGCAGCACAGGAGGGGAAGACCCTCTATGAGGGTGGATTGATTCAGTGACTGGGGTAATCGGGACAAGTATGTCGGAGACAGTGTGATTGGCAAAGGATAGAGCAGGGTTTAGGTCTGTTATACAGAGAATCACTATGAGTCCCAAGCGATTCTACAGCACATTACAACAATAAGTTTGTTTATTAGATTTTTAAATATATTTCTAGAAACAGTAACATACTTGGCAAAAGAAATTAAAGTACCACAGAAATTTGAAAAGTTGAAAGTAAAAGCCCTTACAATTCCACCCTTGTGTGTGTGTGTGTGTGTGGATATACATAAATAACTATAAGTAGTAGGCTTAAAAAATAGTTTAAATAATAAAAACATAAAATCAACAGTCTGAACAAGTAAGATAACCTGTCATAATCTAACTTTCTTAAAATACACCAAATATTTATTACTTTACTAATAAAAATTATACAAGAAAGAAATATGCAAGTCTTTTATCAGGATTGTTTCTCATTTTAAAAAACATGGAATGGTCACTTACAGAATGCTATTGTACAAAAGCTAGAGAATTTTTGAATAAAACTTCAATTACTTTTTTATTTTATTATATTGTGTGTGTGTCAGTGACTGGGGTGATCGAGATGGGTGTGTTAAGAGGCAGTGCGACTGGCACAGGATAGAGCAAGGTTTAGGGCTGTTGTACATAGGGTCGCTATGAGTTGCAAGCGACTCGATGACACATAACACCACCACCACCATCAAATCAGATCTGACTGGTACAGGAGGAGATTGCCCCTCCTTCTCCAGCAGACCATTTGATGGATTTGAACCACGTATCTCTGGGACTGCAGTACAGATTCTTGCCACTAGGCCACCAGAGTTTCCTAAAAAAACCCCTTCATTTATGTCTTAAAATTCTGCTTAATCTGTATTAGAACCTACACTGATTTCAGTAGCAGAGCCCTGATTCCATTTTTATTCTTGACATAGGTTTAAATGACATCTGAGTTCTGACCTGTCAATCATCTATGTGGCTTTTCCTTCAACTGAAAGGAAATTATAATTGCCAGGCAAACCTATGGAGAGACAGTTTATCTTAGAGTTTGCGTGCAGAACCAGAGAACTTGTCTTGGTGTGTACTTAACGATTTCTATGCTCAAAGATTATGTAACCATGAATCTCAAAATTCATCCCTGTAAACTTTTTTAATCTGAAATTGTATCTGGATCCTAATCATGGTCTTTTCCCCAGCTCTGTACTATTGCCTATGACAGCTATGGATTATAACTGGAACAAATTATGATCTGGTGATGATTATCTCTAAAACATGTAAAAGAAAGCCAGGATGCAGCCTGCTCCATGTTGATAATTTCCCACATTCTGGACTAATATATCTCGTTTGTCTTTATCTGTTTACATCTTGATAAAGGAGTCTCTGTATAGATTGTATTTAAATCTGGGATGCCTTCTTCCCCCTAAAACAAACTCATTTGCTATAATAAATATGTAAATTATTTGTTTTTAAAAGACAATGAAAAATTCCACTCTACTTCCTACCTTCACCCTATCACCTTTCCCAACGAGGTTTGTATTAGAGTTTAAAATCAAAAGTACTTGGCATGTGGGAGACTGATGTCTAAAACAGGGCTCTAACTACATTCCAATTCTTTACATAGACTCAGATGCCATTTAAGTTCTTTCTGACCAGTAAACTTGCCACAGGGTTTTGTCCTTAGGCAGCATGCAGTTGAAAGCAGATGGCAGCCTCTAGAGGAGCACGTTATATTGGTGTGTACTCTTGAATAGACTCATCATTGATCCTTCAGTGGGTTTGTAGAGGCTGTAAACTGCATGGGAGAAAGAGTGCCCATCTTTCTCCCCAAAGAAGTGAGTAGATTTTAATTGTATGCCTATAGATTGGCAACGTAACTCCTTACCCTCTAGGCCACTAGAGTTTCATTCAAAGGAGCTGAGGAAAAGGCAACGTGCCCTCAAGTCATGCATGGAGAAATGACAACTTACCCTGGCATCCCTATGATGGCTTCCGTTAGTTATAGGTTCAGCTACCATATAGCCAGGTAATAAGAACCCCAGAACCAATCCTGTTTTGTTTTTTTAATTTGAAATTGTGTATTTTTTTCAATGTCTTTTATCCTACTTGCCACAGTGTTTCGAACCTCATCAACAGAAGCTATAGCCATTATTCAGTGGAATACCTTTTGGTCCTACGTTGATGGTTTGCACTCTTCAGAATTATATGTCTTTGTCCTGCCTATGTCTTAACAAAAGGGTCTCTGAAGAATATGTTTGACTCTGGGGGTTCTTTTGGGGGTTTTTTTATACAGTCTAGGTCTCAGAGAAGACTGAGGTCTTAACCTCTGGATGTCTGGCTATAATCCAACATTAGCTTAAGGAAGTTCTTCTAATTTACAGCTTTCCCCTAAAAGAAAGGATGAACAGGCAAAACTGTGCCAGTAAGAGAGCTCTCCGCAGAAAGTAGCATGTTCATTTTAAACAACCACTGTGATTTCCAACACTTTATTGTATCTCAGTAAAAAACAATCCAAAAATGGAAATGTAGATTTTTTTAAATCATTCCACAGTAAAATTAAATTGTATATATATTTGTTAAGAGGCTGGATTGATTTAAAAATTCATTATTTAAGCATTCACCTAAAACACAGTGAAATTTTGTGTTTTATTTTTGAGGTTTTTTTAAAAAAAAACTAGATTAATAATGCTGAGACTCCATATTAGTTTTGTTTTTTTCATTTTTTAAAAATTTTAATGAACATTTACAGAGATTTTGGAATTCCATTCATTCATTGTTGTACTTTTGCACTTTTCTCCCTGCCCAGCCCTCCCCTCTGCCCCACCCCAGTTTGCTCCGCTCTTCGAAAAATAAAATTCTTTCTTTGATATACAATCCCCCCGCACCCCTCCCACCACCCCTAGTACACTCCACTATGCAACCTTGTCAACTCTTGTGATAACCATAATACCCTATCATACATTGCTTTTATTCTTTCCCTCATCTGTTTCAATGCAGTATACACAATTTATCCAGTTTTTCTCAGTCTTACCCCAACCCTGATATCAGTCCTATTTTACAGCAGTGGCACCATGCAGTATTTGTCCTTGTGTGACTGAGATATTTCACTCAGTATAATGTCCTCCAGGCTCACCCATTTTGAATAATATTGCATGAGTTCCTTGTTTTTCAATGCAGCGTAGTATTCCATTGTGTGAATATACCACAGCTTCCCTAACCATTCGTTTGTTGATGGGCTCCCTACTTGTTTTCGTATGTCCTCAGTTTGGTATTTCCTTCACAAATTTTTTATCCTATATTTGCTAAGGATTAACATATTAATGTTCCTTTTTGTTTTAAAAATAAAAACTAAAAAATAATGCTCATTTATATAAACTTTAGGATGTTATATAATGAATTATCATCCTATTGGCTTAAACCAAAGATAAGACTGCCTAATATATACTGAAGATTAAGAATCCATATAAAGGCAAGACAGTTAACATGCAAAGTAAACAGCTTTTCTGAAAGAACTCTATAAATTTTACTACCGAAATAAAACCATTTGTATGTATCTAATCTCTTTTCAGAATATTTTTCTTTTAGCATGCTTCAACCACATTCTTAGAACTATGTAGTTGTTTGTACTGGCTACCAGAAAAAAAAAAAATACAAAACTGCTGCAGTATAAAACATCTACAACTAAAAAAACACTAACTCTTAAATGTTCCTTGCAGGTATTGCCACCACATGCTAGCCAGCTTTAGGATCATATAATAGAGGAGATGCGATGTGAAGTAATGTCTACAATCTAATTTGCTCCCCCCCCACGCACCCCAACTACTGCTGAGTTGAGCCGGCATGAAAACAAAAGACATTTGCATACTCATAGTTTGAGTGACATCTAACTGAAAGAAAACTGCCACCCTTTGCTTGGCTTAGATAATATGAATGCTATAAAATGTTCATTTCAGCATGTACTCTTTTATACAATTTAATTTTCTTTTTGCTATTTACATATTTTATTTTTAGTTAATAGTATTTTTTTAGTTAAATGCATTTTTAAACTTACTAGTTTAAGCAACTTTGTCTAAATCAAGCAAAACTCAGGAAAGTTTGAGATTCATTAACAGAATAGACTGTAGAAGAATTAATTAACTAATTTAAATAAGAAAAATCTTACACTGATTTACATAAATAAAAGAACACAAATACTAAAAAAAAGTTTCTAATCAACAGTAAAGTTTAAAATTAAGCGAACTCCTATTGTTAAGGGTTAAGATTTTTAAACTATGTACCATTTAACTAATTTATTTTAGAATATAGGCACAAATATCATTTGTAATGAATATCACCAAAGGACTAAAAACCTAAAATTCTCATTGGCTGCAGTATAACAAAGTTTTAAGTCCATTAACTATGAAAAGAAAGGAATGTGTGCTGTTAATATTCTACTAAATATGTAAAGACCACTTCCTTTGTCAGGACTCTAAAAAGAACTTCATTTTTAGTCAGGCATAATTAAATCTTTGTATCATTCAATATGAATCAAACTGTGTAGTCAAAGAATACTGCATTAAACATTCACTAAACCCACTGTAGTTGAAGAATTACACTACAGCTACATTATTCTATGAACCCGTCTAAGTTGAAAGACACCATATATAATGAAGCAGAAAAGCAACTGGCTCAGCAATAAGTGAAAAACACACAAGGAAATTTGACCCCCCTAATTGTATTGAAAATAGCACAAGAAAGTCGACCTGATCACAAAATACTGAGGTTCTTCCTTCCTTGCTCTTGGAATAACTACTGTTAAGACTATTCTTGATTGTTTCGTAGTTGTAGTGAATAACTTTTTAACATTAACATCAATTATGCCAGTAAGTGATACTACCATATAGTCAATTCTGTAATACACAAATACACAGGATCTAATATATCCTACCATAGGTCTACAAGCCGCTATCTGAAACTCTGGAAAACAAATTTTAAATTATGAACACTTGAAGATTTTAGAAAATTATCTCATACATATGATATACATTACACAGTATTCCCAGAAGCATCCATTATTAAAATAATTGGAATTTTAGAAGAAATTTGCATTTTTACAATAAAATCTATAAACAATTTGATACAGTAGAACTCTATACAAATAAAGACACCCGAGGGAACCAGAGGTATTGATTTATAAATGAAGATAATAACAGTGTGAAAAGAAGGAATAAGAAGTGTAGTTACAGAATCTCGAACTATAGAAATCAAAGAGATTTCATGATAAAATGAACTGGTTTAGACTTGAAAAGAAAACAGTAAGTTATAAGAAAAGTAATAAACTGGTTCATCAAAATTTAAAAGGGATTGATCATATAATTAATTAATTCTATTCATCAACTGTAACTAATATTACAAAACAAAAATGGATGATTAAGTGAATTATTTTATGCTTTATTTAATTGTGTTTATTACAATAAACATGACAAAACAAAAATGGATGATTGAATGAAAAACTAATATGATAAACTTTCACTCAAATAAAAAATAAAACAAATTAAAAACTATATACAGCCTAATTTAAATTCAGCTGTTTTGCCACCTCCACCAAACAAGTATGCAACAAATAAAAAAAAAGTTCAGTATTGAGTTTTAAATTTCCAAAGAGGTGTTAAAATAACTACCATTTGACTAGTTTTTTCACATATGCAATTAATCAATATAAAATCTCAGGTAATAGAGGCTTAACAGAGCCAAATGAACACTACACACACATATGAATATGAACCTAAAAAAACAGGTGTTCTCACTGATGTCACAGATATATGAAATCAGAACCTGTTAAAATAAGAATCTGAGTCCACACTGACATAAACAAATAACTAAATGGAAGACATTAATTTTCGTAGAATGACAATTTTAAAATGTAGGAGTATGAATTCTAGAAAATCCATCATTTCTTAAGAATCCTCAATGAATGCTGAACTTAGTCTAATGAAAAACTGGATATTCTCATATTCTCCAATATTCCTGTCACAATTTCCTTATTACAAAGGGGTGGGAGAATAGCTGGCAGATAATAACTATGTTTATCAACCTTCTTTATGTCAGAGGCATTCCTTATCAAATGTCGTTGACAAATATTTTTTTCCCTCAGTCTGACAGGTTCTCTTTTGGAGAAATGTTTTTATCAGTTGTCCAAAGACAGGTATTTCTTTCTGGGTTCTCGCAATTCTTTTTTTTTTCCCCACGAAAAATCTAAACAATTTTTATTCTCATTGGTACAACAGGACAAGTCAAAAGCTGGAGCCTCAGAGGTAAAACAGAGGTAAGTGGGAAACAGTGTCTCATGAGTTTTCACATGCCATTTCACTACATTTAACATCCCACAGAGGGGCAAAGACCAAAGACTGCTCCTTCCATCAGCGTGGAGTTTTGATTCTCTGAAAATGTGTAATCTGAAAAGAACTCCTAAGAAAAAAAATGAGAAAGCAACAACAATCCCTAGTAACGTTCTATAGACAGAATTTTGTATTTAGCCGATAAAAGACAGCTGTGGGGAAGAAGACTGCTAGAAACTCAAGTCAAACTGAAGCAAAGGCTGCAGTCTTTGCTGCTCTCATGAAACTCCTACAGTAGTGTTTTCTAGTATTTGTCAAAACAGAGATTTCGATTAATTCAGCAGGTTTTATCAACCCAATTTACCCTCCCTCTCCCCTTTTCCTTGCCTCCCCCCACAGCCAAGAAAGAAAAGGAAGCACAGTTTTGTCCAGCACCACTTGGGAAAAATGGGGGCTGGAACAAGCCACCTGATACACCAGCCTGGGAGGGAGTGCAAGAGAGATAACAAGATAGTCTGGTCTGGTCTTAACAAATAGAAACTAGGAGCAAGATCATCTGGCAGTTACGTTTTAAGCAGCAGGTGCACATTTCATAAATCTCTTAGATGAATAAGATAAATAAGAGAATGAAATCTGAGCTTTAAAAACAGTAATATTTACTTAAAACAGAAAAAAGATGACTTTCTAAATCAAAGTCTGCTGCCCTAGTAGGAATGTCTAACAATTACTGGAGCATTTGGTAACCATTTCTACCTACCGGCAACATGACTACAATATGTGAATTACCATATTTAATAAAAAGTTTTCAATGTAAAGGTACTGTGGAAAGCAGTGGAGGAAGGGAACACTGGCAAAGAGGCCAGTGCTTTAGGGGTAAGGCTCCAAGAAATGCAGGACCCTGGTCCCAGGTCTGAGATGGACGTCTGATCAGCTGTCCTGGCTTCAAAGGGGAAGAAAACACTTGGCAGGATTGGAGAAGAGGGCAATTCAGCTGCCCCAAAGCAAGTCTCTGGTTTTCACTCCCACATGGATGTGCTTTTCAGACTTCAGCAAGGTCTCCTCAGGACGATCTGCTTTCAGACATGTAGTAACGATAGAGGAAGCCTAGGAGAACAGCGCTGATGATGGGTAAAACCCAGTATGACCCGTGACTTTTGCAGGCATTATTTTTCGGAGTGTCCTTGTTTGGTTTTGGTTTCGTTTTAAGGTCACTCGGATGGACATCACCAATATAGTATTGCTTCAGCATTTCTCTGGCATCAGAGGAGTGGCCTACATCTTTAAAACTTTCACTTGCATCTGCACCAGTTTGTTCCAGCAGCACTTCCTCTCCACCGGGATGCTCATCAAGGAAGCGGGTGACATCGCAGACTCGCCCGTGGATCACCATCCATATTTCCTTCGAGGAATTGCGCTTCGCCACCTCCTCCAACCGGTAATAGGTGACAGAGGACTCGCCCTCTCGCCCTTTGCCATCACTGCTACTAGCGTCTGCAGTCACCATGTGTATAGAGAGAGATTCCCCTTTACCAGTACCTGGGTTTCTGCCGCTAACTTCCTTTGGCCAAATCCTGCGCCTAGCCCCGGTTCTCGCAATTCTATTGCATTGGTCTATGTATCTATTGTACCAGCATCAAGCTGTTTTGATTACGGTGACTCTGCATTAGGTTTTGAGATCAGGAATTGGAAAGTCTCCTCTCTTTTTTCTTCTTTAGCATTATTTTGCCTATCCAGGGTCTCTTTCTTTCCAAGTGAAGTTGATGACTATTTTTTCCATTTCCTTGAAAAATGATGGCAGTATCTGGACAGAGATTGCACTGTATTTGTAAATTGCTTTTGGTAATATTTCTATTTCTACAATGTTAAATCTTCCAATTCACGATATGAACATGGTGTTTTTGGTTTTGTTTTTTCATTTATGCATGCCTCTTTGGGTTTTTTATGGTAGTGTTTTGCATTTTTCTTTTTATAATAGGGTTTTTTATATTTCCTGTCCATCATTCCTAAATATTTCATCTTTTGGGTCTGAATATTTCATCTTTCAGTCTGAAATTGAACAAACATGCAATTAAGATGCATTAATGATAACTGGTGACAGGAAAGCAAAAGTTGGAAACAGTGAAGAAGGACTAGTAGTTGGAAAATATGTGCTTGGTAAAAGAAATAAGGCTGGAAATAGAATGATTGAATTTTGTATTTTCAATGATCTGATAGTTATAGAAAGGTATCAGACCTTTTGTTCATAGGGTTGCAATGAGTCGTGCTTGACTCAAAGGCAATCAACAACAATAGTGGTGTCCTTGCCTGACTTCGGCATAAGGGTTATACTTGCTTCACAGAATGAGTTCAAGAGTTCTTTTTCTATATTCTGATATAGGTAAACTATACTTTTATAAAATACACTTAATAGAAAGCTTACAAAAGAAAACCAATGATTACTAAATAGGTCCCAACTCAGATACATTAACTGAATGTTTTCTCTTCATTCTCAACCAGTGTTAGACCTTCCTCAATAACCTCTGAGTGTGCTGTCCTGAACATTTTGAATCAGTAGTTTGTGGGAATTGTTTTAAATGAAAATCATAAGTAAAAAAGATAATTTATAAAAGATATGCTTGATATGTTAAGGTATTTTACCTGAACTTTTACTGTTAAGTATTTAAAAATCAATAGTTCGCTATAATTAATTTTCAAAGATAAGCAATATATTCTAGCCAACAAAATACTGGAGTTACTTAAGATACTCATTGGCTATGTGACTTTCGTAAACTACTCAACCTCTCTGAATTCATTTCTTCACCTCTAAAATGAAGAAATTAAACAAAATTATCTATTAGATTTTTTTGTTGTTTGGATTCTCAGGGGAAAAAAATTACAATTCAAGGAGTTTAACACATAAATGATTTGGTTACACTTGTGACTATTTTTTTCTGTTCTCTAATGTTAAGTCAAACATGAGACTTTTGCCTGTCTCATCTAAAAATAAACAACTTATTTTGGTATTCTGGCTAGTAATTTTTTTATAGTATAGATAAACTGCATACAACAAAACATTTGTTATGTCACTATTTTGTATGTGTATATTTGTCATTCAATTACACTTGTAATGGACTAAACTCTGTGTCCCCCAAATACATATATATAAGTATATATTAAAAGACATATTGTGATGGGAAAGTCTGCTGTTAGGGACCTCTCTAAAGTACTCAAGAGCAACGATGTGTCTCTGGAGACTAAGGTGCGTCTGATACAGGGCATGGGTTTTGCAATCACTTGTTATGTGTCAGAGAGCTGGACAATGATCAGGGAGGATAGAAGGAGAATTGATGCTTTTGAGCTTTAGTGTTGGAGAAGAGTGTTGAGGGTACCATGGACTGTTAAGAAAACAAACAGATTCACCCTGGAGAGGGTTAAACCGGGCTGCTCCTTGAAGGCAAGGATTTTGAGGCTTCATCTGACATACTTTGGTCATGTTGTAAGGAGGGACCGGTCCTTGGAGAGGGATATCATGCTTGGGAGGGTGGAGGGCAGGCACAGGAGGGGAAGGCCCTCTGGGAGGTGGACTGATTTGGTGACTGGGGCAATTGGGATGAGCGTGTCGGAAACAATGAGAATGGCACAGGACAGAGCAGAGTTTAGAGCGGTTGTACATAGGATCGCTATGAGTCGCAAGCAACTCGACGGCACATAACAACAACAATAGCAACAACAACAACAACATTGTGAATACTATCCCCCACAGTCTGATAAACCGAACAGTTATAAAAGGATTTTATAGGTGGAATGCAACAACATTCTCTAATCCCATCACATCCCTGATTGGATGCAAGGGGAGTTCCCACAGGATGTAGTCTTTAGTAATTGTTATTTCTCTGGAGCTAAGGGAAGAAAGTAAACCTACAGAGGAGGCTCAGCACTACCATGAGTGGAGTGCATCTTTATGAACCTGGATCCCTGCAAAAGAGGCGCTTTGACACAGGCAAGCTAAAACACCTGGAGGTCTCCAGGGAATGCACAGCCTACAAACCTAAAGGAAACAAGGACTTTCCCTCATAACTGAGAGAGGGCTAGGGCCTTCCCCTGGATCTGGCACTCTGAACTTGGACTTCTCGTCTCCTAAACTGAAAGAAAATAAATTTCTGTTTGTTAAAGTTATCCACTTGCATTACCTCTGTAGTAGCAGTATTAGACAACTAAGACAATACAGTCAACATCTTTAAGAACTAAACATTTCAAGTGCAGCAATGAATGAATGGAAATCCAAAATGTCTGTAAATGTTCATTAAAATTAATAAAAAAAGAACATTTCAACAAGATAAAGGTAAATAATCCAATAGAAAAATGGGCACAGGATATGAACAGGCACTTCACCGAAGACGACATTCAGATGGCTAACAAACACATGAAGAAATGCTCAAAATCCCTAGCCCTAAGAGAGATGCAAATTAAAACAACTATGAGATATCATTTCACCCCAGTCAAAATAGCAAAATTTAACAGAACAGCAAGCAACAAATGCTGGCGAGGTTGTGGAGAAACTGGAATCCTGATTCACTGTTGGTGGGAGTGTAAAATGGTGCAACCCCTGTGGAAAGCAGTATGGCGCTTTCTCAAAAAGTTGCAAATAGAGATACCATTTGACCCAGCAATTCCACTACTGGGAATATACCCTGAAGAGACCATAGCTGACATCCAAGCAGATATATGCACACCCATGTTTATTGCAGCTTTGTTCACAATAGCAAGGAGTTGGAAACAACCTAAGTGCCCATCAACAAATGAATGGCTAGAGAAGCTGTGGTATATTTGCACAATGGAATACTATGCTGCATTGAAAAACAAGGAACTCATGCAATATTATTCAAAATGGTTGACTCTGGAGAACATTATGCTGAGTGAAGTATCCCAGTCACAAAAGGACAAATGTTGCATGATGCCACTGTTGTAGAATGGGACTGTCCTTGGGGTTGGGGAGAGACTGAGTAGGATGGGTTCAATAATGTATACTGCACTGAAACAGAGGAGGGAGAGAACCGTTTAAAAGAGAGATGTAACTGGGTATTTCTGTCATCACAGGAGACTAGAGCGAGGGCTGCATGGTGGAGGGGACCTGGGGGAGGGTTTGTAAAACAATGAAAGAATCTTTTCTTTTCCTTTTCCATAATTTTTGGACTCATGTACTTATAACTTGTTAGTCAGATTTGTGTCTTCTAGGTTGCAACACCCCCATGATACATCTTGAAGGATATGTACATGTACAGCCAAGCACAATCAATAAGAGTGCATCTGAATTCCAAAATCAATCTCCATAATAGTCTATGTGTTTCCTACTGCCAAAGGGGCCCTTTAGAGTAGTGAGAGAAGATCTTCACCCTGAAACCCACAGCGTCCCTTTTCAGCAGTAAGTAGCTAAGAGAATACGCCGTCCCCTTTTCCTTATGACTCATGGTGAAGTCTCTCTCAGGGAGGAGTGATAGGGAATGGCAAATGATACACTGACAAAGAAGATTAATCAGAACTGGCTTTGACAAGCACTGTGGCATTTGGACAAGAACAAACTGGGAGGAGGGTAGAGAGAATAGTGCAACAATGAATGAGTGGAAGCCCAAAATCTCTGTAAATGTTTATGAAAATTAATAAAATATAATTATAGAAAAAAAAATTTTTCCATCACCCTTACAGAAAATGTCTTAATAAAACTATAGAAGTAGATACAAGAATGCAAAATGGTAAAAAGTTTAGGAGTAAAAGTAATGATAAAACAGCTGCGCTGCCTTGGTTAGAATCCACCATATGCTGCACTGGAGAAGGAGGGGCAATCTCCTCCTGTGCCAATCAGATCTGATTTGACGGTATACAGTATATAACAACAAGAACAAAACAAAACAACCCACCCCCCCCAAAAAAGTAACAATAAAACAAAGGGCAGGAGATCAGGGTGAGTGTATGGGTATCTGAGTTTCTTTTTCTTTTTTTCATTTTTTTTGGTAGTAAAATTTTAACTTTATTTGGCCAGTGTGTCAATTCCAATATTGGGTACAAACATCTGCAGTGCTGTGGGCCTCTGCTGCATGTGTGTATTTTTTTTAATTATTATTAAATTTTATTAGTTTTAATGAACACTTACAGAGATTTGGGGTTCTCATTCATTCATTGTTGCACTGTTTTCTCTACCCTCCTCCCAAGTTCGTTCTTCTTACCCACCCCCGAATGTCTGTTTTAATTGTCCAATTGCCATAGTGCTTGTCAAAGCCAGTTCTGATTAATTTCCTTTGTCAGTGTGTCCTTTGTCACTCATGTGTGTATTTCTTGAATTGTTATCGTTTGTTTCCGTTTTTCTATTTTAAAAAAACAGGAAATTTACATTCTCATTATGTTGATAAAACAAGATAAGGATGAATGTGGATGAGAAAAATGGACATACTGACTGAAGATCATCAACAGAAGAATAAGCAGTCAAACAGAGTATGCATCAGAGTAAAAAAATGTTCATGAAAAATTATGATGAGTGTGCCAGGCTGATTAGCATAGCATTCAGACACTTGATGCATATTGTGTAGATGTCTGACCAGATAGAAGCATGGTACATTTACAGATAATTTTCTCATAATGACAATCATTTCCATTTTCCTTAAAATATTTCAAATTTTAAATTTATTAGAAACAAATTTGTATATAAAATATGTTAAAAAGATTTCTTCCTAATAGAAAAAAAATACAAGAATAAATGAATTTTGTTTTCCAGCAATTACAATTTAATGAAACCTGACTGACTAAAACGGAAAAATAGTTTGGTGAGCAGTGTAGGTAGTGAGTGGTCTGATAAGCTACATAAGCCATCATTTAAAAATGGAAATAATTACTGCACCTTCAACTTTGCGGTCTTCTTATGACTGAAAATTAGAGGAAAGTGATACAATTAAAATAAAAATTTTCAAAAGAAAATACAAGGTTTACACAGAGGTAAAACTGACAAATTTTACCCCGGCAGAAAACCTGAAAATGCAGCCAGTGTTAAAATAACAAATGTCTAAGTGTATGTCTTCCTCACTCTGATTCCTTCATTTCCCTCTAACATCCCCAAGCATGCTTCTGTAGGAACACTGAAGTATGGGAAATTCAAGAAATAAGCTTTTCCTGTTCTATTTACTTGATTCTGTTTCATCTTACCTATTAACCTTAAATTTAATGTTAAATCTTCAAATACACCAAAATAGTAATAGTACATTCTGACTATTTTGTTCTCATTCAGTTAAAACTGAACAAAAATAAGCCAGGTACACTTCTAACCCAAAGGTGATGGCTTTCTGATAGTTTAAGTCATCATCTGCTCTTTGAGACAAAGATGGGCAATTTCCTCCTGTGAGATTTACAGCCTTAGAAAACCCAATGAAGTGTCAGTTATGAGCCAGTCCTGACTTGACAGTAATAAAGAGGAGTGGAAGAGGAGAGCTAAATAAGGTTAACTTTTAAGCACAGCACAGTAATGACTGCAATAATTTCAGAGGAGGGACAGGGAGGGAGAAGAAAGTTTTCAACAGAAGGAATGTTGGAAAACTACTCACTATTATACTAAAATTAGAGGGTAAATGGTTCATTTTTTTCTCTAAAAATATAAAATTTCATTAAACCAAATAAGTAGGAAAAAATATCTGTACTACTTCAGCTAGTATAGTCTAGTGGTGGCTTAAAGGTGAAGAGTTTTGCTGCTAACTCAAAAACACATGGTTTGAATCTACCAGCTGCTCCCAGGGAGAATGATGTGCAGTCTCCTCCCATGAGATCTAAAGCCTCTGTAAATGTGGTGGAGGGTCAACTACAAGGTGATTCCAACTCTGTGGTACACAATAAAAACAATATGATGAATATAAAATTTAAGAATTCAAATTCAGGAAAGACACTGAATACAATAATCAAATGATCTGAAATCACTAGAGAGGGAAGGAAGACATAGAGAGATAAAGAAGGATTAATGGAAATCAGAATTAAAGAGAAGTGGAGAAAAGTGAGATACACTATGGGTATAGTGATTCATATTCTTTTTTAAATGTGTCAGTTAAAGAAAAAAGACCACAGTAATTCCTCCCTCTATACTCAATACAGGAGGCCTGGCTGCACAAAGAGTGGTTAAGAGCTTGGCTACTAAACAAAGGGTCTGAAGTGAAAATTCCCAGGCCCTCTGAAGAGAAAGACCTGGCAAGGCTGTCCATTCTTATAAAGATTTACAACCTTGGGAACCCTGTAGCGAAGTTCTACTCTGTCTACTGGCACTGTTGAGACTAAATATAGCAAGAGAGGTAGTTTTAGGTTTTCTAGGGTAACTCAATGTGGTAGAATTAGGGCATAACATTTCAACTAACAGATGGCAGTGTGAATTTACCAACTTCTCTTCAGGAGAAAAATAGGTAGTCTCCTCCCATAAAGATTCCCCCCCCCCGCCCAATTAGTTTATTTACAAAATTCAAATACAAATTTGAACAAAGTCTTTCCATTTCTCTGACACCCCCCCCCACACTCATCAAATTTCCCCTTGCACATCCACATCCCTCTTTTTCCAGACTCCCCCACCCCTCCTGGATCCTTATACTCATTCTACAATAACAGTTTTACACAATATTTATCCTTATAGGACTGAGTTAGTTCACTCAGCATAATGCTCTCCAGTCCCTCCCAAGTTAGGTAATAATTTACAAAGTTATTTCTCCTGCGTGCTGCATAGTATTCCACTGTGTGAAATGTACCAAGACCTCAGAAACCTAATGGAGGGTTTTACTACTCAGAACAGACTCAAGAGCAGTGGGTTTTAATTCTGGTTTTGGATTGTGTGTGTTTGGAGATTTCTGTTGTTGTTAAGTGCTTTTGTTTTGTGTTGGGTTTAGTGTGTTGTGTTTTGCTGGGGTTTTTTTCCCTTTCTTGTTGTGTACCATCAAATCAGATCTGACCAGCACAGGAGGATATTGGCCCTCCTTCTCCAGCAGTGCATCTGGTAGATTTGAACTGCACACCTTTGGGATTGTTAAATGCTTTTGTGACAGCTCCATCTTGGGTGATCAAGAGGACAAATCCTTGTCAGATCCTACACCACCACCCTCACTCTCTGCTTAATCCCACTGTTGTATTTAAGTCATTTTTGCAGTTACTACATCAATCCAGCTTGTGGAGGATCTTTCTCTTCTCCTGATCCTCAACTTTTCAAACTATGATGTCTTTCTCGAGGGACTGGACTCTGCTGATCACTAACACACGCAAAGTCATTAGAGTCACACCATCCTGACTTTTAAGGAATTTAATAATGCTGGTTTTCCTAGTATTTTAAATCAGATTTTATTTTCTCAATTATTTAGCTTAATGTTTTAAAAAGAAAGTTTTCTAGAGAGTGCTGGTGGCCTGGTGGTAAGAGGCTAACACTGCAAAATCCCAAAGACACACAATTCAAATTCACCAACTTCTCCACAGAATGATGGGCAAGCCCCTCCTTTGCAAGTGCCTCTGAAAACCCCCTGGAGGGTCAGCTATGGGTCGGTTCTAACTCAAAGGCATACAACAAGAATAATAATAATCTTGAAAACAGTGGGGGAGGGAACACCAAAACTTTACCATCTTGTTACCCTGGAGACCAGAAATTTCTTCTAAGACTCTAAAAAAAGATAAAATAATGGAAAAATACTTGATTTTTTTTTCACTTTCTGTACATCTACTTATTTATAAATAGGAGAAAGTAAGACAATTAAAGTAGCTTACAAAGCTTCTATAGCCTCGATGCCTGTCTATTCCACTATCTACATATTAAGGTAGTAATAAGCATTGTATGTAAACTTCTGCTTGCTGAAGTATCAGATTAGGAAAAGTAACTCTGTCAGCTTTGTGGGGTTCTCTGGCAGTTAGCCATAAAAATCTCTTTCATTTAAATTTTACTCTGATTTTTGTCTCTAGTTTTTCTACTGCCTTATAGAGTTCTTGCTCTATTATATGGAGGGAAACCATCACTAATGCTGTCATGAGTCTTTTCAATCACTTGCTATGTTGTGAGAGCTGGACAATATGTATGGATGACAGAAGAACTGATGCCTTTGAGCTACGGTGCTGGAGAAGAGTACTGAAGATTTCATAGGCTGTCTAGAGAA
The DNA here is from genome assembly GCF_000299155.1 of Elephantulus edwardii. Lineage (NCBI taxonomy): Eukaryota > Metazoa > Chordata > Mammalia > Macroscelidea > Macroscelididae > Elephantulus > Elephantulus edwardii. The sequence goes on along the minus strand of NW_006399825.1, from coordinate 8,089,603 downwards.
TAAACAGGTTTATCTTGAAGAAGGTACAGCCAGAGTACTCCTTGAAAGCAAAGGTAATAAGACTTCATCTCACATACTTTGGGCATTCTGTTAGGAGGACTATTCATTGGAGAGGAACATCCTGCTTGGGAAGGTAGACAACAAAAGAGAGGAAGACCCTCAACCATGAACTAATACAGTATCTGCAGCAAAATGAGTCAGAGATTGTGAGGATGGCACAGGATAGTTCAGATCTATTGCTCTTAGGGTCTCAGTGCATAATACTCAACTCAACAGCACGTAACAACATGCTGTCAAGTAGGAACAAATTCACCATCCAAGGAGTTTTCAGAGGCTGTAAAATGCATGGGAGGAGACTGTCCATTTTTCAGAAGCTGGTGGATTTGAACCACCAGAGAGACTCTGCTTTTGAATTAGCAGTGCAACTCCCTAAGCTCAAAAAACTTCGTTGTCTTCAAGTCAGAACCAACTCATAGCTGACCCTCCAGTGGGTTTTTAGAGGCAGGAAATCACATGGCAGGTGACTTCTCATCTTTCTCCTGGGAAGTGGCTGGTGTATTCAAATCACATGACTCTGGGGTGGCAGTATAATTCCTTATCACTAGGTACCAGAGCTTCCTAGAAAGACTATAATAATAATAACAGTGCAGCTAACGTTAGGGCAGCAGTGTCTGACTTCCACTAATTCCACAAAAGTAAAGAGTCCCATAAACAACATCAACAGCACAAAGCCGATTCCTATGAGGTCAGACATGTCCCCATGTTCTCACACTCCCAGAACTTTCTTCTATCAATCCTCTCAAGACCAATCATGCCTCCCAGGGCACTGCTCTACTACTGGATCCGCTAATCTGCTGCAAGGCCACAAAGAATGCATAGACAGTATCCACAACTATTAGTGGAGTAACAGGTTACAACGCAATTTGAAAAGAGTAAAGGTAAAATTTTTCAGTCAAGACAATTTCTCAGTTGTGCTCTCAGGCTCCCGGACCCTCAGCCTCACTTCTTGGTCTGTCAAGCTCGTTTGTTGTTGTGTCATCAAGTCACCTGCGACTCATAGTGACCCTATGTACAACAGCCTTAAACCCTGCTCTATCCTGTGTCAATCTCACTATCTCTGACACACTACCGCAATTACCCCAGTCACTGAATCAGTCTATCTCATAGAGGGTCTTCCTCTCCTGCACAGTCCCTCCACCCTCCCAAGCGTAATGTCCTTCTCCAAGGACTGGTCCCTCCTTGCAGCATGTCCAAAGTATGTCAGAGAAAGCCTTAGAATTCCTTGCCTTCAAGGAGCCGCTCGGTTTAACCCTCTCCAGGATGAACCTGTTGGTTTTCTTAGCAGTCCATGGTATATTCAATATTCTTCTAAGGCGCCGTCCCTTGGTCAGTTAACCAGGGTGAAGGCCCTCTCTGGCCTTATGGGATGGCACTTTTACTTCAACACTGTAGCACGCTGGTCTCTGGTTCTTTATCACCTCTGCTGATGCTGCTGCATTTGCTTCTATTGTTGATGATCTGGGTCTCTCTGTCTATCACAGGAATCTCTGGTCCAAAAAAAATATGCTGACTTCTCTGCTTCTTTTTTTAATAGTAGCAGGATTCCTGTTTTCTGTCTCTGAACCTGTTCACTTTAAGCCTGACAGGATAGTAAAAATGAAAAATTCCCTTTACACTATGTGTACATGTTCGCACAAAAAACATGTATCATTAACATGTTATACAATCCTCCTTGGTGGGGCCACAACCAACCCACATTTGTAAAGTGCTAACCACTCATGCGGTAAAACTCAAAACTCAATGGCTAGAAAAGTCATATCGAATAACCCACTCTCACAAAGAGACCTTTTCTTAATCAAATTCTGTTGCTGCTCATATTTTAAATTTTTATTAGAAATTTTGTTGGTTTTGTTGATAAATATTAAACCAGTATTATTTGAAAGTTGGGAAGCTCTGGTAGTCTATTAGCAAGAAGCTGCACCACAATCCCAAAGGCATACAGTTCAAGGCCACCTGCTGCTCTGCAGAAGAAGGATGGGAAATCCCCTGTGCAACTAACTGCCTCTGGAAACCAGTTGGAGGGCCAGCTATGCGTTGGTTTGGACTCTACAGTACAAAACACATATACATTTGAAAGACAGGGCAAGAAACGATTGAACTGAGAAGGAATTTCACTTCATTGTGCTAAAAAAAAAGACAAAAAGAGAAAACAACAATCTCAAAATGATACACTGAATTTAAACCTACATTTTTAAAATGTAGGTACTTATGCTTTAAATGAAAATACAAATGAGACAGAGTCCAAGTCTCCAAACATTACAATAATAAGCCTTTTAAGAACAGGACAAATAAGAAAGTTCTGCTCTTCAAAGAGCTATGTGACTTAAAATTATTTTGCTAGTTTGTACTCTCTGTACAATAAAGAAATTCAGAGAGAAGGACTCTTTCCTATTTCTTGAATTATAACATCATAAAATAGTTGTTCTCATATTTTTATTTCCCACAAAATAAAATAGCACTCACATGTTTGTAGTACCTTTGAATAATGTATATCTTTAAGATAAACATTTGAGGAAGCAAAGTGTTTGGAAGTAATTTTATTCTATATTCTAGGGAGCTCTGGTGACCTAGTGGTAAGGAGTTGTTCTGCTAACAAGGTTTGAATCCACCAGTTGCTCCACAGAAGAAAGTCGGGCAAAATCTACCAGATGCTCTGATGGACAAGGAGGAGCAATCTCCTCCGGTGCCAGTCAGATATGATTCGATGGTACACAACAAGGGGGAAAATAGAAGAAGAAAGTTGGACAATTTCATTCCTTACAATGTATAGCCTCTAAAAGCTCAATGGAGGGTCAGCTCAGAGGTAGTTCTGATTCAAGAGCATACATCAAAAACAAATTTAAAAAATTCTAAATCTAAGAAATAATTTTAAAAGATTCTTTGTTACTCAAAAACATCACAAAATTGTCTACCTGAAAAATACTGACTTGACAAATGTTACATTGTGTGAGCATATAAAATGAGTCAGAATGTGTTACGTGTATGATGTAACCAATATTCAGGAGAAACATCTAACCTGCTACGATTTTATCTAAACTATAACTGTCTTTCTAGCTTTCCTGTCTATTCCTTCTATCTATCTCCAACTTCAAGTCAGAGTGATCTTTAAAAATTAAGAATTATACCATAAAATTACCCTACTTAAAAACTTTCAAAAGTATCCCCCCCTTTTCTCAAAGTAAAATTCAAACTCCTTACCTCTATACCATGACTTCCAAACTTGCCTGCTTTGCAAATTAGGTTCCTTACTGTGCACTGGTTTTTGGTGCAATGAATTATTTAATATGGGCCTTGCAGTTATGATCTTTGTGACTTTCACATAATGACTGCAGACTATGATGATAAGATGTTTGTGGTCATCAAGAAGATTGGACAGCTTGCTGCTAATGCAAATAAGGTATATGCTACTTATGATAGTTAAAGTTGATGTCAACTTGATTGGGCCTTGATTTTCAGTGGTTTGACAATTACACAGTTATATAATTTGGCAGTTATATAATGATGTAATTACCTTCCGTATTGTGACGTGTCTCTATATGTTTATGGTCCCATTTGGGAGTGAGATGTCTGTTACAATAATGAGTTAGGAGTAGGATGGCATGCATCTTGAGTCAGTGCCTTAGTAGAGGGTATGATTCAATGTATTACCAGTAATCACTCTTCAAATCCTTGCACTGCCTTGCTGCAGTAAAATGTTTTCTTAAGGGTACGGCCTATCTCTATTTTATGAATTCAAGGCAACCTCCATTCTAGAAACTTGAGCCAGAAGCCTGTCATTTGAACTGAATTACCAACTTCCACAACCTTACAACCCATCAGCCAATTCTCTAATCTGGCAATTTGGATCCTTCAGCTCCTGTAGAGTGAAGCCTGACCCACAAATTTGAGACTGGGCACCTTCCACAATAGTGTGAGCCATTTTTAAAACAAGTCATGTTATCTGTGAGTCACTGTGATGAATTACAGAACCCAAAGACTAAGGGAAAGTTCAGTGGGAGGGAGGAAGAGTTGATGTTAAAGATGATGGAGTAGATTAGAAATGGCTGCACATTTGGGGCATCTTTAACCTTTACTTCACAGCAACCACCTCCAATTCTTAATGTAGCTGGTACATTCGAATTCTCTAGGCCTCATCATAATGCAGATGCTTCACTGACCTCCTTATGTAAAGTGGCTTTCCCCAGTTAACCTAGTCTGTAACAATCCTGTGATATTTACCATGATGGCTCTAATAACCTACCTACCTACTTACCTACCTTTCTATCTATCTATCTATCTACTTGCTGATTTACGAGCTATCTTCTCAACTAGTGTGTAAGTATCAATGAAGGCAAGGATCCAGACGTGCTCTGTTCAACATACTATGGTACTCTCCTAGCCTAACCAAATTTTTATTTGCACAACATGTAAAAGTTACAGTAACAAAATAGAAGAGTTTCAACCCATTTTACTCCTTATCATCTTACAGTGCCAGAAAACCCTGAGAAACCACAAATGTTTAAAAGCAGTTAGTTATCTTAGTGCATTTCAGGAGTGTTATAAACTTGTCTTCCTCACCTTAAATTTATTATTTCTTCAAACGTATTTTAACTGCTTCCCTGCAAAATGGATTGAGTTGCTTCCTTGGACAGCTAAATGGTCTCCTAACCACCTTAATTAGGTGTGCTTGACAATACAGTCAGCTTCCCTCCTACATGCAATTAGAAAAGAATGACAAAATGCAGTAGCATTTTCATTTTAATTATCAGCATTTGTGTCTGTACAACTGCAGTGATGAAATATTGAAACAAAAGTCTAATTTTTTCTTATTCCTGTTATCTGCTTAAATGAGACCATAGAGCAAAAGTTTTATAAGTTCTAGGAAATAATAGTTAAAAGTTAACTTCCATATAATGTATACCATTGTTGTTGTTGTCATGTGCCATCAAGTCACCTGTGACTCATAGCTCTGAAGCCTGCCTTATCCTGAGCCAGTCTCACTAACTCCAACACACCTACCTCCATTGCACCAGTTACTTTATCAATCCATCTCATCCAGGGTCTTCCATACCTACGGAAATGCATATACCATATTTCATATTTTAACATCAATAGAGTATCATCATTTGATTTGCAAAGTTTTCTCTTTCTTACTGGTACAGAAACCATGACTCTTAAAATTTATGACAGCATCAATGAAACACAATATTTTTGAGAAGCAAAATTAAGTGTTGACTCAGCTCCAAACTTCATATTAAAAACTTAAGATTATTAATAAGTTTCTTGCTCAAGAAAATTATAAGGTACTGACATTACATATATTATTGCTATGTCTGAAAATCCCCAAACTTCTGGAACACAATTTGTGGAGTTTATCTTTCAATATGACTTTGCCTAGCCATCTGAATCTGACCTAATCATGTGGATGGGCAGAACTATGTGAATGGGGCATGCTGACCTATCCACAAGGGGATGGCCAGTCTCAACAATGTACAAAAGGACTAGCTAGTTTCACCAATAAACTGAACAGTTATAACTGCAGAATTAGGGAGATTATGTAGCCTAGTGATAAGAAGCTGCACTGTAATACTGAAGGCACACTATCTTAATCTACCAGCTACTCCACAGAAGATGGGCAATCTCCTCCCGTGCAAATCCAGACAGAGGGTCAACAATTGGTAGGTTTTGACTCAACAGTACACAGCAACAGCCACAGAATTAGATCTTCTGGAATCACTGAAGAAGAGCAGGAGAATGTAAGATACCCTTCTTGCTCCAGCTACACCTACAGCAGCAACACCTATGGCCAAACTGGACACATGGCACAATATGGATGGAACCAAGGGATAGCAAAGGGGTGCTCAAGTTGCTGATTTTTTTACCATTCTACTTTTCTATGAGATCCAGACTACTTGATTGAGCCTCTTAGCCTCTCTCCCTGCTCTTTAGTATTTGTTCATGCATATGTCACTGTGCTCTGGCCACCCCGCTGCTCTTCCAAAGAACATTTCCAGTTAGGCCAATCCATTAGCCTAATTCAAAAGAATTATGAGCTTTGCTTCATCCCTGTCCAGTAACAGTTACTTAGTCCATTGCCCAATTTATCACTATGTTTTGTTGTTGTTAAAGTCTATATGCACTCTGTATATCTTATTGAAAGTTGGATATTTTTAACCTACAACTTGGATAGCTCTAGTGGCCTACTAGTAAGAATTTGCACCACCAACTCTAAGGCATGTGCTTCAAACTCACCAGCTGTTCCACTGGAGAAAGTAGAGCATGTGATTTTATTACCTTTGAAAACATGCTTACCCTCCACTAGATAGCGCACAACAACACAACTTAGAAGTTGAGCATAGATCATCGTGTTTATGCTCTTGCTCTATAAAAGATTAAGTTTCCCAAATATTAAGGCAATGGTTCATACTGCTTTTGTACTCTAACACAGCTACAAGCATATGGTAGATACTCAGAGGAGCGCAGATGTATTCAGAGTAGGAAGGCTCACTCTAGACTACGGTAGACATTCAATGAACATATGTTAACTTTTCAAACAGAAGTGATCACATCGCTTTTTTTTGCCAGCAAATCAATAATACGTAAAAACTTACTCACTCACTGCTGTCAAGTCAGAAGCAACTCATAGCTGGCCCTCCAACAGGTTTTTCAGAGGTTTTACGCAGAATGAAAGAAACTACCAGAGAGATGTAGCAACACTGGGGTAGAAACTCGCTACAGGTTAGGCCACCAGATATTAATTTAATTAACTGATTGGTTTATATATATATATATTTACAAACACACACACACACACACACACACACACATATATATATATAGAGAGAGAGAGAGAGAGAGAAAGAGGTGTATATAAACTCTTAACATCAGGCTCAATAAGGCTCACTGCAAGGAAGAATTCAATAAATAATTCCATAAGTTGTTGTTGTATGTTGTCAAATCGAAACTGACCCACAGCTGAACCTCAGGTGGGTTTTCAGAGGTAGTTAATTGCACAGGAGGAGATTACTCTTTCTCCTCTGGCAGAAAAACTGGTGGATTCAAACAACATGCTTTTGAAATTGCAGTGCATCTTCTTAACACTAGGCTACCAGAGCTCCCTTCAGTAAATAAAGGGTTATTATTAAAGGTACAAAGTATTACATATAGTAGTTAATTTGTTACAGTGTTTCTTCAACCCTAAGGAAAAATATCTACATTTAAGACCTTCTTTAGAATTGAGAAAAAAAATATACAAAATCATTGTTTTGTCCATGACACAGTTGTTACGTGCTGTGCTGTCGAGTCGCCTGCGACTCATAGTGACCCTATGTATAACAGACCTAAACCCTGCTCTATCGTGTTCTAATCTCACTGTCTCTGACGCACCTACCCCGATTACACCAGTCACTGAACTAATCCACCTCAAAAAGAGTCTTCCTCTCCTATGCTGTCCCTCCATCCTCCCAAGCATGACGTCCTTCTCCAAGGACTGGTCTCTCCTTGCAACATGTCCAGAGTATGTCAGTATGACAAAGCCTCAGAATCCTTTGCCTCCAAGGAACAGCCCGATTTAACCCTCTCCAGGACCAACCTGTTGATTTTCTTAGCAGTCCATAGTATATCCAATACTCTTTTCCAACGCCAGAGCTCAAAGGCAGCAATTCACCTTCTATCCTCCCTAGTCATTGTCTAGCTCTCTGATGCATAGTAAGTGACTGCAAAGACCACAGCCTGTATCAGGTGCACCCTAGTCTCCAGAGTGGCACCACTGCTCTTCGGTACTTAGGAGAGATCCCTAATAGCAGATTTTCCCGTCACAATATGTCTTTTAATTTCCTGGCTGCTGGTGCCAAGAGTGATACATAGTAGGGATTCATAAAAACAAGCCAAAACCCAAAACACCTGCTATCAAGTCAATTTCACCTCACAGCAACACTCCATTGGGTTTCTGAGGCTATAAATCTTTTATGGGAGGAGACTAACATAGTCTTTCAATGGAGTAAACTACCAACATTCAGCTGACAGCCCAACACACAACATACTATGTCACCAGGGTTCACTAGAAATTCCTAAAGGAGTAGCAGGTATTTAATAGTAGCTATTTCAGTTACTCTGCAGCATCTTACTTCTCATTAAAAACTCATTGCCAGACAGTAGGTTCTGAGTAAGAGCAACCCTCCATTAGGCTGCCAAGGTTGTAAATGGCAGTGAGAAACTGCCCATCTTTCTCTCATAGAGCTTGTGGGTTCAAATTGCCAAACACACATAAACTCTGGGTTAAAAGAGCAACTCAATGCAAGTTGTCTATCCTCCCAAATACTACCTTTAAAATGTCATCAGTCTTTTTAATAAATCTTTCATATATGATCTCTTTAAGCAATAATGAAATATTTATTAGCTATACAAATGCACTGGATCTCCAACACAATTCTCAAGATAATTAAAGACATGACTCAGTTAAATCTCACAGGAACTTCTCAACATCTTAACTAGATGCTATCTTCTAAACAAGAAATTCTATAATTAGTAGTCTGAATATGTAAAATGATAAAAGACTCCCAAATTCAGTTCATCTAAGTTACAGAATGATTAATGAGGTCCACAAAATACATTCTCAGTGATTTTAGTTCTCCTGATGTCTGTTAACTTCCTTCTGATAGTATCATTTATTCTGCTGTTCAGATTCTGTGCTTTATACACCATTGAGACTTTCTACTATCAAAGCTACCATTTAAAAAATGTGTGAACTCTCAAACATCCTAGAGCTTAAAAAAGAAAAAATAAAAACTTGAAAAAGAGCTTTCAAAAATAAAAGAACTATATGCTTCATATGCTTCTTTGGAGCCCACACTACACAAAGATCAAAAGCAAAACTTGTAAGACCAGATCAGTCTGGGAAGTGAGTGTAGAGAGTAATGGTTAGTATGAGAAAAAAAAATCCTTTTCTCTTTTCACCCTGCATTCTTCTTACTTTGTCCCCTCACAGTTTTCTACCAACATCCCTTCCAAACCTGCATCACAATTTTTAAGACAGGATTACTAAAATGTGCAACTAGAATGACATGGGCAGGCATTATAGTCAATGTATTTTCATACATGGACTGCAGAAAATAGGTTCTAGCTGAAAATGATTCTGAATACAGTAAGTTAAAATCATTGATATCCATTATCTACCTATTTGATACTCCTACAGTTTTCGTAAGGGAGCTCAGGTGGCCCAGTTGTAAAAAGCTGTACTGCATTCTGAAGACAAACAATTCAAATCCAGCAGGTGCTCCACCAGAAAAGGATGGGCAATCTCCTCCAGTGTGATTACTGCCTCTGAAAACCTGCCGGAAGGGAATTCTGGTGGCCTAGTGGCAAGAAGTTGCACTGCAATCCTGAAAGCACGCTGTTCGAATTCACCAGATGCTCCATGAAGGAGGGCCAATCTCATCAGATTTGATGGTACACAACAAGGGGGGGGGGCAAACCTGTCGGAGGGTCAGCTATGGACCAGTTCCAACTCTATGGTATACAACAACAGCTTTTATATGCTAGAAACCTAAACAACTGTGATTCTTAGGAACTGGAAAATTTAAGTAAGACTCTATGTCTGCAGATATAGGCAGACATTAATACAGATCAACAGAAAATACAAGGAACATCATTAAGGAAATTTCTTAAACACAACCTAACAATATATACAGGACAAAATTCTTAGGTTCAAGGGCAAATGAACAGAGACTCATGGAACATCTACATCAACTGGCACAACACAATTCAGAAACACAAACATAAAACTTCTGTGCTGCTTTTTAAAAAGGGAGAACAGTAAAGCCTATTAAAATGGAATTTCTCATAAACATAACTAAATGGATAAAATGATACCAGAAGAAGAGCTGGATAAATGAAAAGTTAGAGCAAAAGGCTAACAAGAATTTATCAATAAATATTCTTGATAGCAATTCATCAGGTTAACACACTGACTTATCCAAATTGGGGGGAAAAATAATTAAGTGTCCCAAAAAAGTTACCACTCATGAAAAACTCTGTACAGTAAGTAGCATGAATGTGTTAATCTCTTGATATCATTTGACTATTTTCTTTCTTGCCATTTTTACCACCACAATATGGTCCTCTGTGTAGTAACTACATATTAAAAATTATTCTTCACACTAAACTGGCCCCCAGGGGTTCTTGTCACTAACAACAGATGGAAACATTAAAATTTACCTGCAACCAAATATGACATCATCTTTCTTCTGATCTAATTGGTGCTCTTGTCGAAAATCAAATCTTCTCATCTTCAATGAAAATTTTTATTATCCACCAACATTTGAATGTTACACACAAAACCGAAGTCTAAAACACTTGCAGAAAAACAAGAAACTATACCTAAAATGCCATTTGCAGAAAAACAAGAAACTATAACTAAGATATAGTTCAGAGTGAGTAATTAATCATGAATGATTAAATTATCAAGAAGATTTTTCAGATACCTAAAACAGTGACAATATTTAATACCTTCAAGCTAAAATAGTTAATATTATATGGACTGTTTGTGAGGCATAGAGGCATGAGGTTGAATCCCAGGGGTTCCACATACTATTTACTTATTTACGGAATAAAAATAATAATAGCACTACTCAGTCTTCTCAGAGGATAGATAGCATAGTACATGTAGTTGTAAGTACAATATGTCACCAGGGGAAGACAGCTTCAAAGTTACACACACATATACACGTACGTACATCATCACTCACTCATTATCACTAAGTTGGAACTGACTTATACCAGACCTCCATTAGGTTTCTAAAGCTACAAACTGCATGAGGAGAATGCTCATTTTCTCCCATGGAGTTGCTGGTGGACTCAATCCGCCAAAATGTTAGCAGTGCAGCTCTAGATAACTCAGTTAGCACCTTTGGGTCAGCAGTACAATTACCTATGGACTATGCCACCAGAGCTTCCTTGCCCATACATACACATGTGTATCCAGGGAGGTAACAATTCATTGCCAGTCAGTCATGCTGACTCACAGCTGATCCTCCAGCGGTTTATCAGAGACTTAAGCTCCATAGGAGGAGAATGCCTATCTTTCTCCCACAGAGCAGCTGGTGGATATGAATCGGCTGCTTTTGGGATGGATATTAAGTTCATGGTCATGGCTCATCTGGATTTCCAATACTGAAGGGTCTGAAAACCTACTGGAGGGTCAGCTATCAGTTGATACTAACTTGACAGTATACAACAACAACATCCAGGAAATCAAGATATGTTGCATCAGAAAAATCTGTTGTTAAAGACCTCTGCAAAGTGCTAAAGAGAGAAGATATCCATTTAAAGACTAAGGTGTATACCTGATATAAACCGCAGTATTTTCACTGCTTCCTATGCATCTGAAAGTTAGACAATGAATAAAGATGACAGAAGAATCATCTAGGTATTTGAACTCTAATGTCAGAAAAGAGTACTGAATATTCCATTGACTGTCCAAAGAATAAGCAAATCTATCTTGGAAGAAATGCAACTAGAATGTTCCTCAGAAGCAAGGATGGCAAAACTTCATCTAACATACTTCGGGCATTTTATCAGGAAGGACCAGTCCTTGGAAAAAGACATTATTCTGGGAAAGACAGAGACTCAATGAAAGAAAGGAAGATCTTCAAGGTGATGGGTTGACAAAGCACCTGTAACAACAGAGATCATGAGAACAGCACAGGAAAAGGCAAGGTTCAGATCACAGAGTCACAATGAGTCAACTTGATGGCACCTAACAACCACTATAACAGTTTTTAATTAATGTCCTTTTTCTTTTCTAAAATACGACCTTATAGTTATCACCACAGCACTTTAGGCACCACTGCACTGTGGCAGTTTCTCAGATTTTCCTTGTTTCTGATGACTTGACAGTTTTGAGGAATACTTGCATCAAGAGTGGAAGACTTTCAATAAGATGGATTGACAGTGACTATAACAATGAACTCGAGCATGTAGGTAATTGTTAGGATAATACAGGAAGAGTCTTAAGTTCTGATGTGTTGTTCATAAGGTCATTATGAACATATGACTATAGCTACTACAGTCAACTATAGTCATCTTGACAACACATAACAATAATAAAGTCAGGTATCGTGTGGAACAACTTTCAATTTGAGATTATCTAATATTTTTCTAAAGATTAGACCCCAACTGTGAGTCTGAGGTATGAAAACTACAGAGGTAAACTGCCATGCTCTCACATTACATTAATAATATATACTTATCAACATGACTTCATTAATGATGCTAACCTTGATTACTTGGCCAATATCTATTTTGGGAGCTCTGGAGGCTTAGTAATAAGAAGCTGTGCTGCAATCCCAAAGGCAGGCAGTTCAAATTCACCAATTGCTCTGTGGGAATGAATAGACAATCTCCTCCCATTAGATTTACTGCCTCTGAAAACCCACTGAGCTATGAGTCTGTTCCAAGTAGATGACACATAGCAACATCTATGTGCCAGATTTCTCCACTTAAAAATTACTTTTTTTCCTCTTGCATTTTTGAATAAGATTTTTTACTTTGTGATTTCTTAAATATAAAATTTTTATTTTATACTGGTTTACTTGCAAAGTTCATATACATTGTTTTTCATACCAGATCTTTCTCTTTTTCTTAACCTACACCTCCCTGTACCCATCAAATTATGCAGCCCTATGATTCCCCTCCCCACCAATCCTCACCCCTCTACTTGCATGTTTTTTAAAAGGGGTCCCTGGGTAGTATCAATGAAGTGTTCAACTACAAGACAAAAGGTTGAAAGTTTACATCGACTCAGAAATGCACCAGAAAACAGTCTAACAATCTGCTTCACGCTTTGAAAATGCTATGGATTTTTACTCTACACATATGGAGTCACCATGAGTCAGAATTAATAGCAACTAATAACAACAATATGGTTCATGACATAAGAAAAATGTATTTAAAATTTTGTTTTAATTAATGTCTATTTTAAGACATGCTTTGAAATTCAAAGGGTTCAAAAAGCCTACGGGGAAAAATCCCCCTCTTAACCATGTCTCTTAACTTCCAAGTTCCATACGAATAAACCAATAGTTTTTAAACCAATTTTTAAAAAAATGTATTTCTGATTAGAATTCAAACATGATTAATACATGCTGCAAAGTCATTCTGGTTCAAGTAACATTTTATTTCCTAACGTTTTATTATGATTTGAGTGAAAGTTTACAAAGCAAATATGTTTTCCACTTAACACTTCATTTACCTCGCATTCTCATTGTGTAAAACTTTTAAAGTAGTTTAGGAATACCTTGCTTCCTATAAATAATTACAAATTCCAATATTCCCATAAAGAAAAAAACATATACCTCAAATGATGTTCTCTTCTTTTAACCTCCTATACACACTTTGTCTCTTTTATATATGAAAGATGATTCGCAAGGGAACTCTGGTGGCCTAGTGAAAAGAAGCCGCACTGCAATCCCAGAGGCACACGGTTCAAATCCACCAGATGCTCTGCTGCAGAAGCAGGGGCAATATCCTCCTGTACCAGTCAGATCTGATTTGACGGTATATACACAAAAATTAAAAAAAATTTTTTTAAAAAAGATAATTCGCATAAAGAAAAATAGTAATTTCAAATGGAAATTAATTTAAGTGGAATCCATAATACTTACTGAACTATTACAGCATTCCAAAACCTACAAACAGATGTTAAGACACTAAACAAGTAGTTAATAACTAAACTTGTTACCCTGTAGAATCACTTGGGGAATTTTTTTTAATATTCTTGTGTTCCAACCTCACAAGATCTAATGAATCATTTTATTCTTCTGGAGTAAAAGTTAGGCCAGACACATCTTCGTGGTAAAAAATCCCCCAGATGAGTCAGATATATAACTCTAAGAATGCAGAAGAAAGATGGGCAATCTCCTCCTGTATGATTTACAGCCTCTAACATTGGCTAGAGGGTCAGTTAGTAGTGAATTCAGACTCCATGGTACATAACAAAATAATCAAGAATGGAGGCTCTACACTGTATTAAGGCTTTTCAAACTTGACCGTATATAGAATCACCCACAGTGCTTATCAAATCACATATTACTAAATTTCCTAATACTCAGTTTTTTTATTAAAAAATTTGTAACATGGAAAGCATTTATCAACAGATGAATGAGTAAACTAAACAATGAAATATTATCCAATCATTAAGAAAAATAATTAAGTACTAATACATGCTAATAATTTGGATGATCCTCAAGAATATTATGAAACTGAAATACAACAGCCAAAAGAGGACATATATTGTATAACTCCAAATATATAATAAAGGAAAATTCACAGAGGCAGAACAAAGCTTAGAAGTTGCCAGGTTGGAGGGAGGGGAGAAGGAGGAGTTTAATAGTTAGAGTTTCCACTTGAGGTACTAAGTTTTAGAAATAGTAGTGATGACTGAACATACTAAATACAATTCATGCCAATAAACTGTATTCTCAAAAATGGTTAAAATGGCAAATCTTACATCACATACAGTTTACAATTACTTTAATGTCTAAGGTAGAGCATGGTAATTTGCAATTTGAACAAAGTTCTAAGATAACACTGATGCTTATGGTCCAGAGACCACCTCTGAAGAACCACTGACCTTACCAAATAAGCCCATACTTTTCAAAGATCTTAAAATTCTCCAGAGTTATGGGAAATGTTTCCAAGAATAGCATCCAAGACCGATGTGTGTTCGCTCAACCAACAAAATTCAAAAGATGTTTATTATGGCAGTCGTTCTCAAAGTGTAACCAAACCAACACCATTAGTATCACTCGGGAATTTGTTAGAAATGTACATTTTTTTTTAACTCTACCCCAGATCTAGCGTAATGAAACTCACTGCTATCCAGTAGATTCCAATTCACAACCACTCTACAGAACTACCCTGCTCCACAGACTATCACATCTTTCTCTCCCATGGAGTGGCTAATGGGTGTGAATTACAACCGTTAGCACCCAAATCTGTAACTACAATACCTAAACCTACAGAATCAGAAGTTCTAGGGCTAGGACTTAGCAACCTGTTTCAGCAAGCCCTCCAGTTGATTCTGATGCCCTCAAGTCGGAGTGCATTTAATCAATGGATTAAATGGTATCACATTGATCTCTGTCAAAAAGAGAATATATAAATATAATTAGTGAGGAGCATAAAACTCCCCTAGACACCTTTACACAGATAGCAGATTAGCTCAAAAAGTAAAGAATGTCACCCATGAGTGCTGCATTCTTAAAAGAAAAAAAATCCACATTAGACTAAGACAACAGCTAATCTAGTGAATAGATGAGAAATTTGAGAGATGTATGCAGTGAAAATAAGTCAATGGTAATAAAACCACCAAAACAGAAATAATGTTGACACAATATGAGGAATATACTGAACACAATGATCCTACAAAACAAAGCAGAACTATCTTGCTCCACAGACTGTCACATCTTATGTGTAGAAATTGTTGAATGAGATTGTGTTTTGTTGTATATATTTTCATCAAAAATAAGTGTTTTTAAAAAGAGATGATTATTTAAAAACCATAAAATTTGCCCTTTCTACAAAGATGGTGCCGAAAGCCAAGAAGGAAGCCTCTGCCCCTCCCAAAACTGAAGCCAAAGCAAAGGCATTAAAGGCCAAGAAGGCAGTCCTGAAGGGCATCCACAGCCAAAAAAATAAGAAGATCCGCAGGTCACCCACCTTCCATCGACCTAAGACGCTGAGACTCCGAAGGCAGCCCAAATACCCCCGGAAGAGCGCCCCCAGGAGAAACAAGTTTGACCACTATGCCATCATCAAATTTCCCCTGACCACTGAGTCAGCTATGAAGAAGATAGAAGATAACAACACACTTGCATTCATTATGGATGTCAAGGCCAATAAGCACCAAATTAAACAAGCTGTAAAGAAGCTCTATGACATTGATGTGGCTAAGGTCAACACTTTGATTAGGCCTGATGGAGAGAAGGAGGCCTATGTTCGACTTGCTCCTGATTATGATGCTTTGGATGTTGCCAACAAAATTGGCATCATCTAAACTGAGTCCAGCAGGCTAATTCTAAATATAAATTTTTCTCACAAAAAAAAATCCATAAAATTCAAGAATTAAAAACTGGATGAGGTTCCTATGATTTAAAAGTATTCTAAAAGGGCTTTACATATGTGAATAAGTTAATTAAAAGTGTTCACGCAACCAAGTTGACATTATAAAAATAACAAACTTACTTTGTTTACTTCATTGTAATAAACAACATATTAAACTTATTTTGCTTAACACATTGTACTAAATTAGTATTTTTAAAGTACTAAACTTATTTTGTTCTCATTTACCTTACTGTAACAAACATTTTAAAATGTTGACATAGGACTTTTATTTGATTGGTCAATAAGGTAAATGTGAAAAGTATTTTTACTGTATCTTTCATTTGCTGTGGTATTATGTATACACTAACTGCAAGGTTTAAAATCAGGGAAGGTATACATCAGGATTGTATTCTTTTACTATGTCTATTCAATCTGGGTACCGAGCAAATAATTTGAGATGCTAAGGCGTGTTGTAAGGAGGGACCAATTCTTGTAGAGGGACATCATGCCTGGAAAGGTGGAGGGACAGAGAAAGAGAGGAAGACCCTGGATGAGATGGATTGATTCAGTGACTGGGGTAATAAGGGTAGGTGTGTCAGAAACAGCAAAGTTGGCACAGGATAGAGAAGGTTTCAGGGCTATCGTACATGGGGTCGTTATGAGTTCCAAGTGACGCAATGGCACATAACAGACTATGTGAAGAAGAATGTGGCATCGGAATAGGAAGAAGACTCATTTAAAATATAGCTCCACAAAAGAGAGAAATCATTATCATTTCAACAAGATGGAGTAGGTGGGGTTTCATTCTACATGCAAAGGGTCACTGTGAGTTGGAACTGACATAACAATATCTAATCACATAACAACATACACTGATGGAGAGAAAAATACTCATTTTTCATATTTATGATATATATTTCCTCACAAACTGACAAATATTCAATACTCCAGATAAACTTAAATAAAACTAAAATGTATGTTGGTAAAAAGCTAATATGAAAGAATATTTCAAATATAGCCCTATCTATCAGAACTAAAGATTTATTAATGCAAACAAGTGCTGCATATGTAAAAATAAGATTGAAAATAAATCAGCAAAAGACTACAAGTAGTAGATCTTCACCTTATTTAAATGTGGATCCCATGATAAAAAAATTCATATGGTCATTACTGATAAATGATATCCCAAAAATTATATGGCCATCCACCATTACCTCTGACAATTACCTCAAAAGATGACATTTTCTTTAGGTGATCTTGCAGCAGTTTTATGTTTCACATTTCAACATATTGGAAAATAGGTGATTTACTCTTTTTCCTTGTGCTTCCCTCCCCTCTGGTGGCACAGTTCGTAGGGAGTTGGGCTGCAAACCCAAAGGCAGCACCTGTCTGGCAGTTTGAACCCACCAGACGCCCAGAAGGACAAAGATGAACAATCTCCTCCAGTGCAATTTACAGGCTCCTGAAAATTCTCTGGAGGGTCAGCTCAGTCAGTTCCAACTCGCTCAGTCAGTTCCAACTCGCTCAGTCAGTTCCAACTCAATGGAAATGAGTTGACTTCTGCTTAGTCACATCTACTACCTTCAGCAATATATCTCATTGTGCCTGGATACAAAGGGATGCTAAATTATCACATGGCTCTGATTTAAATGATACATCACTTCACTAGAAAAGAGTACCGGAGCTCTGTTGACATAGTCCAGAGGGTGTTACACTGCTAACCCAAAGGCATCATTTTTCTGGTCGTTCAAATCCACCACTGGCTCCTCAGTAGAAAGATGGATAATCTCACCCTGGGCAATGGACAGCCTCCAAAAATCTGCTAGTAGACCAGTTATGTGTTGGTTCCCACTAGACGGCAATGAGAGAAAAAATAAAGAGTAAGAAATCCCTGCAGTTCTTCAGGCAATGAAACTCCTAGAACGTACCATTCATAGAATGCACTGTTTCAATGAAGTTACTGTTCATAGAACATGGAGTATGTTTTTTTCTAATGTGTACTTATTGCTATTCAATTCTTTAAAAAGAGAGTTCTGGGAGCTTACTTTTACATTTGTGTTGTTGTTAAGTGTCACTGAGTCACCTGTGATGCATAGCAACCCTATGTACTATACCTCTGAACCCTGTCCTATCCTGATCTAATCTCACTGTCTCCTACAACCTACCCTTATTACCCCAGTCACTGCATCAACCCATCTATCTCATCCAGGGTCTTTCTCTCCTGCATTGTCCCTCCACTCTTCCAAGAATGATGTCTTTTTCCAAGGACTGGTCCCTCCTGGTAACATGGCTAAAGTATGTGAAACAGAGCTTCAAATTCCTTGCCTCCAGAGAGCAATTTGGTTTCACCCTCTCAAGAACAGAACTATTTGTTTTCTTGGCAGTCTATCGTATGGTCAGTACTCTTCTCCAGCACCATAACTCAAAGACATCAATTATTCTTCTTCTGTCATGCTTATTCACTGGCCAGCTCTCTGATGCACAGCAAGTGACTGCAAAGACCATGGATCCAGCACATCTTAGTCTCTGGACTGACATCTTTGCACTTCAGCATTCTGGAGAGATCTCTGACAGCTGATTTTCCTAATCCAATTTGTCTTTCCATAGGCAGCACAATTCTAACCAACAAACCACCAGAGCTCTAATACAAGAGTAAGTATCAAAATAAATGGTATTAACTGATTTATAGTTATTTTATATCATGTTATAATTAAAATTTATCAATTACAGGTTATTTTATGTTAAAAAGTTAGTCTTTAATGAAGAAAAGGTATTATCCTTGTGTAGTTAAATATCTCTCTTCCCTCATTTCAGACATCTATAATCACCACAATATCCCACAAGTCAGGGGCAACTTTCATATACCAAAGTTGATGTTGATTTTTACACAGAGCCCTAACAAAAATCTCTTTCAAATACTAAGAACAGTACACCTTATGAGTTTCTTTTTGATCATACATGGCAAATCAAAGATCACAATTCTTATTTTTCCTGAAGTAATATTACTTCACCACACTGCCATCCTCTTTAAGAGCAAAATGAACTTCACTACTCCATGTATTTGGACTTGGCCATATGACTTCTTTGTCCAATGAGATGTTAGAAAAAAGTTAAATTTCTAACTGTGCTAGCTGAGTTGAGCTTGCCCTCATCCTTGTGTGCCACTGCCATAAGACAAGCTTTTCCCAAATAAATACTCCCCTTCCCTCTAGCCAGGGTCTCGGAAAGAGACACATGATGCAGAATTACGTATATTTACTGCTGTATGCCACTAAGATTTGTGGTTGCCAACTATGCAGCAAAAGCTGCCTGAATCATCAAATTTAAGAAATTCAAACAATCAGAACTAATTCTATAAACCAGTGGTTTTCAAACTTGCCTGAGTTGTTTATTATTTTCTTAGAGCTTTTTTTATAGGTTTTTAAAAATCATAAGTCCCATAGCATATTTACTATGTCAAGATGGCAAGACTCAGAACTACTACCAAGAAAGCCTGTTTCAAAGCGCCCATGTTTATCCAAATTACTAAATGTTACTAAATCTCAACTTTCTCAACAATTTTCACTAATTGCTCAAGGACACTAACTAAATGAATCCCACTTTAGACGATGCATGTTTTCCTGAAGAGAAGCAGGCAAGTTGACATTAGTCAAATTATTTTAAATAGAATACAGAAGCTGACCCTCAAGTAATACCTGCACTGTATTTTATGAAAATTAATAATTCATTTGTAAGACAAATAAGCATATCTTATCTTCTATAAATTCTAAATTTGGCATATAATTTTAATTAAAGACATAGATAAAATGATAACAAGGAATTTAAAAAGAGATTTTTCCATGCCCCTAAAGATGGATGTGGCATCAAGTCTTCTAGTATTTTTTTCCCCTGTTCAGCAGAACTATTTGCACCTGTCTGGTTACATCACTACATCTATGTACCCCAAATCCACATAGGCTCTGTCCAATCATCTTAAATTTCATGAAGCTGCACTGGCCACCCCAATGCTGAGCAAAACAAAGTTTATACATTCAGATGCATCACATTCACATAATCAGTGCTGTGTCAAGATCCTGTCAAAATGTCCCTGCTTCTTCTTGAAGGCTCGTCTAGTAAAGGTACTTTCTATCCCATGTTCACAATTAGTATTGTTAACATTAGCATGGTAGTTAAGGATGCAGGCTATAATAAACCAAAAGTTCAAAGGGGAAAGGAGCAGGGCTGGCCTGACATTACAAAGATGTTTTTACTCAGATGCTATAAAAATCATGCCTACTCTTTCTACCATTACAGAGTATACAGAAAACACATTTGGTGCCACAGAAAATGTTGAGCAGTGTAGCTTGACTACCCAGTTTTTCATTTGAGTGAGTCCTTATTACTCAGAGGTGACTCCCCAACACTGTCAAAACTATGCTTTATAGTCTGTCTTGCTGGCAACAAGCTCAAAAGAAGATCTGCAGATCCTACAGTTGAGGTTCCCAGAGTTGCCCTGGTTTTACCTTTCTTATTTTAGTTTTAAGTTTTCCTTTAATTTTGTAATTTATTCCCATTTCTTTCCAATATCCTGTACTCCTCCTTTTTGTTCCCTGATTAAGCATATCAGTTGGAGCAGATATGGAGCATATCTTACTTCTAGATGTTTCTGGTTAATAAGGTGACAAGAATAGCAATGTTATCATAACCGTTATAAAGTCTCACTCATAACAACCCTCTATCAGTTTCCCAAAGCTGTAAACTGCAATGGGAGGAGACTGGCCATCTTTCCCCAGTGGAGCTGCTAGTGGATTCAAAGCATCAGAGATGCACATTCGGTTAGCAGCAGAACTCACTAGAGACTAAAGACTATAGTCACTGCTAAAGACTACAGTCACCACTGAAGACTACAGTCATCCTCGTCTTTTTTTTAATGAAAAGTTTACTGAGACTTTATATTTCCATTGATTCATTGTTGCTCACTTTCCTCCCTGCCCATCCCTCCCCTTCAGTTCGCTTTTCTCTTTGAAAAGATAAAAAAAAACCTTTCATTGTTATACAATTCCACCCCAGCCCCCCAGCCAGTCCACTCCACTATGTAGCTTTCATTCTGGACTCTTGACATGACAATAATACCTAATCATATATTCCTCCAAAACAGTTCTCTCCCTCATCTATTTCAATGCAGTATGCATTATTTAACCCCTCTTAGTTTCCCCCCAATGTCTATCTGCTTTACGTGGCACTATGCAGTATTTGTCCTTTTGTGACTGAGCTATTTCACTCAGCATAATGTCCACCAGGGTCACCCATTTTGCATAATATTTCATTAATTCTTTGTTTTTCAGTGCTGCATAATATTCCATTGTGTGAATATACCAAAGCTTCTCTAGCCATTCATTTGGTGATGTGCACTTGGGTTGTCTCCAACTCTTTGCTTTGGGAACAAAGCCGCAATAAACATGGGTGTGCATTATCTGCTTAGGTGGCAGTTCTAGTTTCTTAAGGGTATATTCCCAGTAATGGAATTGCTGGTCAGATGATATTTCTATTTCCAACTTTTTGAGAAAGTCCATACTGCCTTTCATAGTGGGTGCACAGCCTCGTCTTTATGTAGTCTGTACAACATACAATGGTATGATGTTAGGTGCCCAGGAATAATCTGGAACTCAAAGTGACTCTATGACTCATACTGAACAACAGATCTGAACCTTAACCTGTCCTAACTATCCTAGAACGCCAGAGCAGTTAACAGTCACTGTGTCAATCTACCTCCTGGGGAGTCTTGCTCTCTTTTTTCTGATCTCTCACTTTCCCAGTATGATGTCTTTTTCCAGGGACTGGTCTCTTCTGGTAACATGTCCAAAGTATGTAAGATGGAGTTTCACTATCCTTACCTCTGAGGGAACACCCAACTTGGCTGTTCTTCCTTCAAAATAGACTTATTCTTGTGATAGTTCATGGAATATTCTGTACTCTTCTCCAACACCACAGTTCAAAGGCATTCATTCTTTTTCTGTCATCCTTATTCATGTTTAACTTTCAGTGCATAAGAAGCAATTGAAAATAGCATGGCTTGGATCAAGTGAACTTTAATCTTTAAATTAAAGTCAACAGTATACCCTACACCAACTCAATTTTCTACTGGAACTACTGCATCAACCTCTTTAAAAACACATCACACTGTCACTCTATGCATTCACTGAAACATGGATGCTGAACTGGAATTTTTACCCTATTTGTAACTCATAGGATCATAACTCTAAAAAAGAAAAAAGTAGGCTAAAATCCTGGCTCAACAACTTACTGCATGGTAACTTAAATTCTCTGTACTTCACTCTTTCTATGAAAGGGAGAAAGTGGCAGACGATCAAATGAGAAAATGTATGTGAAGCTATTAAAATAGCTACTGGTGTATAGCAAGTGCTCAACAAATACTAGTTGTTAATAATATAGCTCTGAAATACAATTCTACATATTTTGGCATCTGGAGATAAGCAATACTAAATCAAAAAGAAGTGTAAAATAACTTTTTACCAGTGATTATTTTTAATCCAGCCCTTCTTAAAGGTCACAATTATAAGAATATTTCACTTATCAAAGAGAAATTTATTTTTTCATCAGTGGTTTTAGTCATTTTACCTGTTCTGACAGCAAAATGATCAGTGTGTCATTGTAAATGATAATCTACAGCAGGAAAAAAAAAGATAAAAATGATAAAGAAAATTTTTTAAATCCCCATGTGCTGAGAATTATGCTAACAGAATGGCTTGCTCTTAACTTCTCATATTCTTTATTTTATATGAATCGCATGTCTTACAGCTAAAGAAATGAAATAGCTAACAATATAAATAAGAGAAACCAGGTCTTTTTATCTCAAAAGAAAGTGGGATGTTAAGAATAATAATACATCCATCTCAAAACTTCGAATTCTTAAATTTTAATTGTTTTTAACGAAATATATTAACTTCAAATTGTGTATTTCCCTGTATAGACTTTTAAAATTAAAATAAGTAACCTCTATGTCTAATGACAAACTAAATGTGAAAAATTGCACTTCACATGGTCATCTGAGATCTGTATTAGCACAAAACAACTAGGTCTGTTTGGAATGTATATAAGTCAGTGTAAATAGAATTCGTAAATTAGTGTAAAAAAATTGCACTTACAAGAGAAAAGTAACAAGAAAACTGTTAGCATTTTCACTCACTTTTAAATGCAGTCTATTTGGCCTTCATAAAGCAAACTGAAGAATTTTATTAACTACAAATGTAACATGAAGGCTTTTTTTCTAAAGGGCTTAACAACTAAAAAGAAAATAACCAAAGGAAAGAATGGCTACCATGTCCCTTCTGCAAAATGTCAAAGAACTTTCAGGACTCAAATATCCTAGAAGGCTGATGTCAGGTCAAAGTTGTCTCAATGACAGGAAAGCCAACAGATGCCAGGAATACTTGTGTGCCGAATGCACAGACATTTCTGTGCCCGATAATAATTCCAAAGCATGTAAAACACATAGGTCCAGTCAGACAAGATGGAGATACAATCACTAAAGCACTTGGCCACAGAACACCACTACCCATATCAAAAACAAGTCAACAGTATCATACAATGTGTCAATCTACAGTATACCATGTATCGCAGCTCTGGCTTCCTCCACTTTTTTTCTATTCGTTCTGTAACATTTTTAAATAATGAAAGTAACATGGATTCCCCAACAGTGCACTAAATGGAAAAAGAAGACTCCAGTGTAGCCTATAGTTGCTCTTTCTACTGTAAATCACCAGATCCACATCTTTGTATCACCTACATAGGCAGATGGAGATGTATATACAAAATCTGCAGTTCCGTATCCAAATATCTCCTAATAGGCCCTGTTCACCAGTGATTAAAATATTATTTTTAATCTCTGCATTACCTCACAGCTAAAAATGTCAAGATACCACACCCAGTGCCTTTTTTTCCCTCTTGGGGGAGGGGTGGGGAATGTGGGAGTGGGGAGAGGAAACTACACCGAAACATTATTATGAGCTGCTTCCGCGGGAGGCACTGGGAAACGCGCAGGTCCGGGGTCCGAGACGACGCCCCGCGAGCGGCCAGCGCGGGCCCGGCCTCGGCGCCCACCCACCCCCCAGCTGGCGGGGGGCTACTCACCGGCCGCAGTGCTGACCAGCAGGATGGCCCACAGCAGCGAGGGCACCTGCCGAGGCCGCCGCTGCGGGCGACTCATCCCGGGGCCGGCCGAGCAGCAGGAACGCGAAGAAAAGAAACGTGGAAAGTAAATTCGGACGGAGAAACGGGGCCGGGAGGCTGCTCTCCTCTCGGGTCTGACTTCTCCTGCCCGTATTACAATGCAGTTTGAAAGGACAAATGGCAGATGAGAAGACCGAGCTGCAGAGCGTTCATGCCGCTGCAGAAATTCCCTTCATTTCCCTCCCTCGTGGCCGGGGGGACTGGCTCGCCTAGGACGGGGTGCCAGGGCCCCGCGCACTGGAGGCATGTCCGGGGGGCGGGGAAGCAGGGAGGCACGCAGAAAGCCCCGCAGTTATTCCCCTCGTAGTTTCACAATATCAAAAAAAGAGCCAGGTCTCGGCGAAAACATATCCAGGGTGCGGAGCGGTGGGGGGCGGGGAGCGGGGCGCCGAGGATCAGAACAAGTTCTCCAGCGCCGCGAAGGGCGAAGCCGGGCGGGCGGCGACGGCGCCCGGCGGCGCGACTCGCATCGCCCGCAGCTCCGAGGCGGCAGGATTCCTTTTCAAGTTTCGCTTCGGTGCTCCCTTCACTCCGACGTCGACAACAACAAATCCTCTTCCGCGGCTGGATGGGGAAAGGTGCCTGCCTCCATGGACAAGTCCACAGCCTTCACGCCTCCGCGGAACAGAACTGCGAGGGTCCGGCCGGAGGGCCGAGGGGCGACGAGAAGCGGGGGAGGGGAGGGGTCGGCGGGGCCGGGAGCGCTCCCAGACAGGGCGGAGGGGAGGTGCCCCGCGGGCTGCGCCTTCTGAAGTGCGCCCCTCTCCTCCTCTCGTTTATTCCTGCCGTTCGATCGTGCCTGAGGTAGATTCCAGCAGGAAAGCCTCGTCTTCTCCCCTCAATGGTTCTGGGGAACCTAAAGAAGCCGCCACCGCCGCCGCCGCCGCCTCGTTCTCCCGCAAGCTCTGGGCTCCAGGCGGAGCTCCGGCGTCGCGGGCCGAGGGCGGGGGGCGGCGGGAGGGCGGATGTAGGTGGCTGGGGAGGAGGGTTGAGTAGAGAGGCGGCGAGACACCCAGCGCCCCTCCGGGAAGCACTTCCAGTGGCTCCGAACAGACCAGACACAAAGTGGGGAGTCGCCGCAGCTGCCAGTCTGCGGCGCTCCCGGTCACCGGAGTCGCCCCGCCCCCGCCGCCGCCTCCTCCTCCGCCTCCTCCTCCGCCTCAGCCTCCGGCTCTTCCCAGCCCTGTCTGTCTCTGGCCTGTGGTGCAGCGCGGGCGGCAGCG
>NW_006399825.1:8049433-8063911 GCF_000299155.1 Elephantulus edwardii | reverse complement strand
CCTGAATCACTCATGGCCGGGTGGGGCCGCCCGCCCGCCGAGAGCCGCCCTTCTAGTCCACACTCATCTTTCATACGTGGGAGACTTGGATTTGTGAATGTATGTCGTGCAGCGTTCCGAGAACTCTGCCCCTGGGGGTGGCGTCGCGGGCTCCTCCGGGACTCTGGGAGGAAAGCCTCGAGGGGCAGAACCGCCCCATTGTTTGGTGGGCCGGAGCCCGGAGAGTTCAGACGGAGCCGCCTTTCCCAGAACCCGAGACCTTGGCCTCTGGAGGTTCCCCTCGCGGGCTCAAACAAAAGCCGGAATCGCAGAGACCCGACCCCCCGTCTAAACTGATGTTTTTGCCCCTGCTGGCGTCCGGCTCTCCCCTTGCACCCATTCACTTCGCCCTTCTTAGCTGACAAGAATATTGAACGTTTGGAAGGAAGTGAAGCCAGAAAGGAAGCTCTTTCTTTTAGAATTCTATAAACCATCCGGCCTCGCTGCCTATCTCTGCAGCGTGGTTTCTACTTCTCTGAGGGTGGGCCTTTCTTCACAAAGGCTGGGGGGCTTTGAGCGAGGACCAGTGGGTGGGTGGGTGGAGGGGAGCCAAGTCTTCGCCCCCCAGGAAATGCGCAGGCCCACTTGGTAAAGCGGCTTCCCTGGGTCCGCAAAGGATCTGTTCGGGTTTTTTTGGTTTTTTCCTGATCTGCAAACCTGTTTGTTGTCGAGCACAGAGGATGAGGAGGGGCTGCCCTCCTGCAGCCCCGGCCCGCCCCTGCAGGATCTGGCCGACTTGGGTGGGATGATGCTTGGGAGGGGGGAGAAGGTGACGTGCGTGGCGCCATGATCGGAAGTCTGTGTTTAATACTTAGCTGCGAAGTGAAAAATCTGCGTGGGAGGGCGATCTTAGAGGTGAAGTCTAGCAAAGGGTTATATTCTGAAGGCTGGTTTTGCTAGTCTTTCATTTGGCAAAGGGCAGTTCCAAAGATGCATTCACAGATAGACTTAAAGTGCTTACTCTCTACCTGCTTATTCATGTCCTCTCTAATCACTTTTATCTGAACTTGATGTAAAAGAGTCTCCACATTCCCTAAACTAGTTATTGTTACTAAATACCTTCTATAATTAGGGGTTTTAATGCCAGCCCATATTTTTCACACATATTTAAGCTTAAATATTTTTTACTGTTTAAATATTTGTATACATTTACCTTTGAGGCAGAAAGAAATGTTTCTGTATGGTTGTTGTTATGTGCCTTTGAGTCATCTGTGACTCAACAGCCCTAAACCCTGCTCTGTCCTGTACCAATCTTATTGTCTCCGACACACCTACCCCAATTGCCCCAGTTACGGAATCAATCCATCTCATCCAGGGCCTTCCTCTCTTGCGCTGTCCTTCCACCCTCCCAAACATGACGTCCCTCTCCACGGACCAGTCCCTCCTTGCAAAATATCCAAAGTATGTCAGACAAAGCTTCAGAATCCTTGCCTCCAAGGAGCAGGCTGGCTTAACCCTCTCTAGGATGAACTTGTTCTCCTAGTAGTCCATGGTATATTCAATACTCTTCTCCAGCACCACAGCTCAAAGGCATCAATTCTTCTTCTGTCCTCTCTAGTCATTGTCCAGCTTTCTGATGCATAGCAAGTAATTGTAAAAACTATGGCCTGGATCAGGCGCACCTTAGTTTCCAGACTGACATCATTGTTCTTCAGTACTTTGGAGAGGTCTCTGACAGCTGACTTTTCTGTACGATAAAACCCCTAAAAGAGAGAATATTATTTCATTTGATTGCTTAGCTTTAGTATGTTTGTTGTGCCCAAAAGGCCTAAAATTAGGAAATACTGTTGTTTCAAGAAGGAGCTCTGGCAGCCAAGTGGTAAGGAGTTGTACTGCCAGTCAAAAGGCAGGCAGTTCAATCCACCAACTGCTCTAAGGGGTAAAGAGGAGAAATCTCCTTCCTTATGATTTACAGACTCTAAAAACCCCACTGGAGGGTCCAGGGCACATAACAACATTGTTTCAAGGACTTGAATCCTTGCTGCAGAAAATCAACATACCTTCACTGTAGATTACATATGAGCAAACAAAACAACTCTACTGGAGGACAAAAATCCTACTGGAACCCATAAGCAACATTATGATAGATTGAGAAAAGATTGATGATGTCAGTGATTTTTTTCTTTAACCTGGATCCACAGTCAACACCCATGGTAACAGCAGTCAAGAAATCAAAGATCTATTGCATTGGGAAAATCTGCTGTCAAGAACCTCTCCAAACCAATAAAAAGCAAAGATAGCAAAGATACATTTTAAAGACTAATGTGTACCTGAGCCCAGTGGTGATATTTTCAGTTGCTTTCTATGCATCTAAAATTGGGCAATGAATAAAGATGATAAGAATTTGTGCTTTTGAATTGTGGTGTTGACATTTTTGTATAGTTATGTGCTACCCATTGACTACAATTCACAGGGACCCTATGACTAACAGATCTGAACCTTACTCATTCCTATACCATCCTCATCACCTCTGATATATTTGAGCCCATTGATCGAGTCACTGTGTCAGTCCATTTCATTGAGGATCTTCCTCTCCTTCACTGACTCCCTCCCTTTCCACACATGATGTCTTTTTTTCCAAGGACTGGCCTTTCCTAACAACATGCCCAAGACATGTGAGGCAAAGTTTCACCATCCTTGCCTCTAAGGAGCACTCTGGTTACACTTTCTCCAAGATGTATTTGGTGACGAATACTGAATATTCCATGAACTGTCAAAAAACAACAACAAAAAAACCCAACAAGTCTAGAAGTAAGGGCAAGCTGGGTGGTCCTTAGAGTCAAGGCTGGTGATTTTTCATCTCGTATAATTGGGGCAAGTCAGTCCTTGGAAAAAAGACACCATGCTGGCAAAGGTAGGGGGTCAGAGAAAAACAGGAAGACTCACAACAAGATGGATTGGCACAGTGACTTTAACAGTGGGCTCAATGATATGCTGAAGGATATCGGGGTTGATGGGGATGGTGCAGGTTAGGGCAAGGCTCAGAACTGTTGTCAATAGGATCACCATTAGACATGGTCACTGCGACCATGCCTCACAACACCAACGTTGTTTTACTATTTGGCTCTCAAGAAATGAGAGTTGACACAGAGAGACGAGTGAAATAGAGATGTAGAAGGTTCATTAATTCATAATACAGTTTACCATTTGTCTTCCTTCACTTGAGGTCAAGTACTAGATTATGCCATTTTTATTTCCATAAAATTTTTCTAGATACAGCAAGCACCCTTGTTTATGTTGTAAATGTGTGGTAAACTGTATGCTAAAAAGGAGAGAGTCCCAGGAAAGGAGAAAAATATATGCCACTTGAACTGGTAGAAATAATTAGTAGACAACTAGATGAACAACTTTCTCTTCCCTGCTGTACTTTGTAATATCTCACAGTGAGAGAGATACCAGAGAAAAGTGTTGTGAGGTGCCAGTAAGTGGGTCCTGACTCATAATGACCAGTGGACAACACAATGAAGCACTGCCTGTCCCTGTGTTAGCTTGAATTTTGCTGTGCTTAAATCTACCTGCCACTGTGTTAATCCATCTCATTGAAATTGTCCCCTTTTCTGCTGACCCTCTAACTTGACCATGTTTAAGTCTTTCTCCATGTTAGACAGTCTTTCTGTCTGGCTTCTAAGGAGCAGTCTGGCTATATTTAAGACAAATTTGTTTATTCTGGTTCTCCTCATTACTGTGCTAGAGAGGGGCTCTCTGAACCAGGGAGCTTAACTAGAAGAGAGAGATGTGAAGTTAGGAGAAATGAATGGAAAATAAAAAGTGTGAAGAGACATGCCTTTCTCTTTGTCTCTGTACAGGGGCTTTCCTGACATTGTCAAGCTGTTCTTTTGATGACTGATCTCTGACCTCAGTCTTGTCTTTGCAAACTTACCAATAAATTGTGATTTGTTTCCATTTAATGAGCTCTTGGGTGCCTCTTTTGAATGTTCTTCTCTTTAAATAGGTTATTATTAGGAAAAAAAGAAATGTATTACCTCTGGAATTAATGTGGGTGACGTTTTGCCCATTTTTAAATTTGGTATTATTCTCCTTTTTCAAGCATGCTCTGTTTGGCCTGGTTGACACAGTGCATGCACAGGATGAGGAGACTAGAGCAGCTGAGGGGCTGATGGGTGTTAATGGTAGTAATGCTGGAGGATTGGGGCCTGCAGGTCACCAGAGATTGGTTGATAGTCATACCACTTCAAGTCCTTCAAGAGCTTTCTGATATTGCTTAATGGTGACTTTGTAAAATTCTGAACCCTGCCAGTCTAGCCAATTGTTCTTTCTGTATAACTCATCCTGTTTATCAGCCCACTTTCTCTTCCAGCTTCTTGTTATTATTAGATACTGTTGACCCACAACAACCCTGTGAACAACAATTCGTGCTTTTCCTCATCCTGTTCCATCCACACAGTTTCCACTGTGCTCAAGCCCCTTGTTGCAATCCCTGGCAATCCATCTTGTTGAGATTCTTCCTGTCTTTCACTGACCCTCTACCTTTGTAATCATGATGTCTTTTTAATGGAGATGTGCAGCTGTTTCTTCTCATTGTGAGTCTTGACACATCAACAAATGAAGGTCCTTCATTGGGTGAAAGCTTTAGAAAACTGCATCATTCAAGTAGACTCTACTTTGAGGAGACTTATTTCCCTTGTCAAATTTCAGGTCCCTTCCAACCTGAAGACTTCATCTCCCAGTACGATGTTCTTCTGTTATTCATAGAATCTTTGAGGGTCTGCTATTTCATAAGTAGAAGGCAAATCCTTCTTCTTAGTCTGACAAATTTGCTGCAACCTGTCCACCATGGGTGACCCTGCTGGTATTTGAAGTTCCAGTGGCATGGCTTTTAGCATTCCAGCAATTTGTAAGCCACCACAGTACAGCAAGCTGACGAGTGGTGGTCCCGCTGCCTCACCATGTGTTTGGTGTTAGGATGTTCCAGCTGCTGAGCCTCTTGGACAACCATTCTAGTTAGCTGCTTTTTGGCAAATGTCCTCTCCTGGTCCAGCTCTTTGCCTTAATCGAGTAGCTTTCCTTTTCCTAGTCTTTCTTGGCTTACTCCAGTACCAGTTCCTTGGCTATTCTTTTTTCAAGTCGTCTTCTGAAGCTGAACATCATAATTGCAGAGACTTTGAATCAGATGGAGAGCCTTCCTAAATTCTATCATTCTTCTCTCTGCCCCCCCCCAAAGCTGGGTATCGTTGCCTTTGTGAGAGTCCACTCTCACCCACCTTGATGGAGACCCAGTGGATACAGCCCATGGCTTTTATTCCTGCTCCTGCAACAGCTTAGATAGAGCTTGTGAACACTGTAGCACCTACTTAGATGCTTCTTGTGCTCAGTAAAAGCAAGGCCATGATCCAAGGCCATGACCCCACAGAGGAATAAAGAGATGCTTACTTGTCCATAAGATTTTCTAAAAATATGATTATGACTGGTTTTGAGAAGATGCAACTATGTCGACAGCTAAGGACGAAAGGGATGCAGAGAAGTTTGGCACCTTTGACGTGTATGGCAGAGATGTTGGTGCTGCACAAACATCATTTTGTCCCTCATATTTCCCAGTCCTTTTGTTGTTGGAAGGGGCCATGTTTTTAGCTCTGGTCAGTGAGCTACAGTAGAATTGATGTGTGTCACTTATTATACAAAGCACTGAAAAGTCAGTATTACATAAGAGCTATCTCTTTCCTTGCCATGGTAACAGAGAAGTCCAAGTTTTGTAGAAAATCCAGCCACAAGTTTGAACAGGCTCCATTATCTTGGGTTCCTTGTAATTGAGAACACTTTATTGACCCACACTGGTCATGT
This sequence comes from Elephantulus edwardii, assembly GCF_000299155.1. Classification (NCBI taxonomy): domain Eukaryota; kingdom Metazoa; phylum Chordata; class Mammalia; order Macroscelidea; family Macroscelididae; genus Elephantulus; species Elephantulus edwardii. The sequence goes on along the minus strand of NW_006399825.1, from coordinate 8,058,073 downwards.
ATGTCTAGTGGAAAACCAATGTTCGTATTAAGCTACGGAAACTACAGGGTTATTTGTTATTGAGATTAATGTAGTCTATGTATACTATTATATTTAGTGGATTACACACCAGCACTGTCTTCCAATTGGTTCCAATTTAAAGTACCCCTCCTAGGTTGTAAATATTGACAAGAGATCCTCCCTCCCCCCCTTTTAGCTACTGGTGGATTGGAGCTGCCAACATTTTGGTTAGCAGCTACTTAATTACATCAGCAATCATGAGAATGATGCAAGGTTCTGATCTATTCATAGGGTCACTATGAATCATAGGCAACTCAATAGCACTTAACAATGCCAGAGCATTATTAAGTATTATTTAGTAGATTAACTGCAAGAATGACAAGATTACACAAACTCACCATCTGAACAAGACCCTTTCAATATGTCAATACATTTCTATAAATTAGGCCATGACTAAGAAACAATTATGAAAGAGAAAGTTTGCTTTGTATTGTTCAAAATTACCAGCATTGTAGGACAAACTGAACTCCTGGACACTCCATTAAATAAAGCCAACATCCTGAAAACACCAATGTGAGAGTCTAAAACAAGAGTACACCAGACTCAAGATAAAGACTGGCCATTGTAACATTATCTGAAAATACTGTAGTTAAAAGGGTCCAAGTGAGAAATAGAAGAATTGTAATATGAAATTTTTAGGAGTTTTATGATTTCAGGGCCTGGTTATTTTTATGTTTGTATGTTACATTTCTAGATCAAGTCAAAAGTCATTGATAGGTGCATAGATTTCTACTCATAGTGACCATACATGACAGATTAGCACCGCCTCACAGGTTTTCTTAATTTAATCTTTGTAAAAGAAGATTGCCAGGTCTTTCTGCAATCAAGTGTTGAAAGCAAAAAGATCTCCCTAAAGAGAGCTCTGGTGCTCTTGTGGGTAGAGAATCACATTGTCAACGCAAAGACAGTTGATTTGACTCCACCAGCTGCTCCATAAAAGAAAGATGGGTAGTCTCCTCTGGTGTGATTTCCAGCCTCTGAAAAAAGGCTGGAGGGTCAGCTGTATTGGTTCTAACACAAAGACAATGCATTTGAATTCTTTTTTTTCTCTCTTAGAGTCACTTAGTGACTTTTAGTTAGCCATGGAATCCCTAAATAATTTGCAAACAGAACTTTCTCTTTTAAAAATCAAAGCAGAAATCATCATCCATGGTTTATTTTCTTGTCTGTAAATCATCAAAATCTCTCCCAGTTGTGATTTGGGGAAGCAATTAAGCATGGTCGGAAAAATTATTAAACCAAGAAACCAAAGTATTAGGAACAGCTCTTCTACTAACTATGATTTTATAGCAAATCATTCACTTCTCCAGATCCAGTTCCTGGTCTGTTAAGCAGAGTTTGGTGGTGAGCTCTCGTGGCCTAGTGGCAAGAAGCTGCACTGCAATCACAGAGATATACAGTTTGAATCCACCAGATGCTCTGCTGGAGAAGGAGGAACAGTCTCCTCATGTACCAGTCAGATCTGACTTGACGGTACACACACGCACACGCACACACGAAATAGAGTTTGGACTGTCTTCAGATATCCCTTCAGTTTTAAAATTTTATTATTTGGGTATACAATTGGCATGTCTATATAAAGAAAATAATATATAGTAACACATTTTACTTTTGCCAAAAGATCTTAAAGAATAACTATTTGAAATATTTCTGCAGCAGAAAAGAATAATTTTATTGAAACTCAAACTTACTGCCATTGAGTTGATTCCAACTCATATCATCCTGCCATTTTGTTCCTAAGGCTGTAAATCTTAACAGTAGGAGATTACCCATCTTTCTTCTGTGGAGTGGCTAGTAGGTTTGAACTGTTGGATATGCACACTCTTTTGGTTAACAGTGCAACAAACTGAGTTTGATCGCTGGTTTGAACTATTATTTTTTGTGTGTGTGTACCATCAAATTGGATCTGACTGGTACAGGAGGAAATTGCCCCTCCTCCAGCAGAGCAATTGGTGGATTTGTACCATGTATCTCTGGGATTGCAGTGCAGCTTCTTGCCACTAGGACACCAGAGCTCCCCTGGTTGGAGCTATTTAGAAAATTTTGAGTTGTGGGTTATACAACTTTATGTTGTTATTATGTTATATAATGTTGGGTCAGTTCTAACTCATTTTGATTCTACACATCAGAAAAAAAAAACACTGCCCTGTTTGTTCCAGGCTTTCCTATTTGAATCCATTATTACCCTCTGGGTCTATTTCATTAAAAGTTTTTTCCTTACCCTCTATTTTACCAACCTTGATGTCCTTTTCCAGGGACTGACTGCTTCCTGATATGTCTAAAGTATGCAAAATGAAGTCTTTCTATCCTGGTTTCTAAGGAGCACTCTGGTTTCATTTCTTCCTAGACAGATACTTGTTCATCTAGCAGTCCATGACATAGTCAATATTCTTCCCCAACACCACCAAAGGCACAATTCTTTGGGCTCACTTACTCATTCATTGTTCAGCTTTCACATTCATATGAAGCAATGGAAAATATCATGTCTTGGGTTAGGTACTTATTAGTCCTTAACATGATCTTTTTGCTTTGAACACTTGAGAAAATCTTTTGTAGCAAATTTTCCAAGTGCAATATGTCATTTGATTTCTTGACTGCTGGCTTGATTGTGGATCCATATACAATTAAATCCTTAACAAACTTTTATCTGTTTATCATTATTTTATTGGTCTTGTAGTGAAGATTTTTGTTTTGTTTATGTTGTACTGAAGTGTTTGATCTTCATCACTGTTTTAAGTCAATTTTCTATTTCAGTATGCAAGGTTGTATCATCTACGTATCATAGGTTGATTACGATTCTTCCTTCAATTCTGATGTCACTCTCTTCACATAGTCAAGCATAATTATTTGCTCACCATATGGATTTAATATTTATTGAACCTGTTTTGAAGTGTACAACTTGGTATAAATAGTAGTATCAATAACTCAAGCTCCCTGCCTTTGAATCAGTTCTAACTCTTGTTTGCGGTTGAGTCTAAACTGACTTGTAGCTGACCCTCAGCAAGTTTTCAGAGGCAATACATCACACAGAGTTCTCCCATGGAGCAGCTAGTGTATTTTAACCAGTCCCTTTGGTATTACAGAACAGTTTCCTACAGCTAGGTCACTGGAGCTCCTAAGAGTCCCAGCTATTAATGGCCCCTCTTGGGCAACTATCTATCTTTCATCCATGGAGCAGCTGCTGGATTCAAACCACCAGAGACAAAGCAACACCTCATTAACCCATCAGAGCTCCTTCTATTATCAATACTAACTTATAAAAGCTCTGTATTTCACTCTGATGGGCATAGAAAAATAATATAAAATATTATTGATGAAATTATGAAAGTTGAACATATTTTTCCTCTATTTCACATAAAAGTATTTAGTTTTATTTCCCCAGATTTATGATATTGAAGAGCAATGACTGAGTCATATCCTGCTACATATCCAGAAAATGTTCAATAAATAGTTACTGAAGTGAAAAGCCAGCTGATTGAGAGTACAAAACAAGACAAATATTGAATCCAGCATAGGCCTATTTATATTTTGAAGATTAAAAAAAAATCATAATGGTTACTTCCCCTATTGCTCGTTCTACAAAATGTGACACTTTTCCAATATTTTTTCCTGTTGTTAAGAATGTCTACATTTTACTTAAATGCTGAGTCCATTACACAAGCATTTGAAATGCACTGAAGTTCAAAAACAAGATAGTCTATGGCCTTGCATTCAAGTTTTTTGGCTTTTAGTAAATATTTATCTGGCCCTTCACAATGACCTCCAAATAACTGCACTAGACTATCTGCTTGCAGAAATTACACAGATAATTTCAAGAGCAGCTGAGGCTACTGTAATACCCACATTCACAACCTTCACCCTGAGTAAGATAAGTTCGTGCTCATTTGTTCAGGGGCCCCTGAAACACAGATATATCCATATCAAGACTTAATTTCTTCTGTTTTGATCTAAAATGTCTGTAATTAAAATAGATTAAACATTTAGAGAGCTAAAATGTGATGGTTTTCTTTTCCAAACACCAAACTAATCATGTTTTAAAATGGGAATCTCTTCTGTTTGAATGTATTTTTTTTTTCATGAAAAATGAAAGACCAGCTTAAAACCTTTGTGCACATATGAAAACAGCCTTTGTGGTAGTACGATGGTTAAGTACTCGGTCACTCACTGAAAAGACAGCAATTTTAGCCCACCAATCACTCTGAGAGGAGATGTGGCAACTAGCTTCTGTAAAGATTACAACCTTGGAAGCCCTATTAGGCATTTCGGCTTTGTCCTAGAGGGATACTGTGAGTTGGAATTAACTCAGTGGTAGTATGTTTAGTTTTGTCTTGGTGTGCATACGTGGAGTAGTCATAATCCGAATCAATTGGATTACAACTAGTATACTATAAAGACACAAAATCATGTCTCAAATTTGAGAAAAATCTTTGTCTAAATTTCTCAAAAACATTTTTTTAAAGAATTGTCTTTTCTTTCTTTTTTTAATTTTTTTTAATTTTATTATTTTTGTGTAAGTGTACCGTCAAATCAGATCTGACTGGTACAGGAGGAGACTGCCCCTCCTTCCGTGGCAGAGCATCTGGTGGATTTGAACCGTACACCTCTGGGATTGTAGTTGCAGCTCCTTGCCACTAGGCCACCAGAGCTCCCCTTCAAAAACATTTTTTTTTAAAAATGGAAACAAGACAACTTCCTATTTCTTTTTGTACAAATGCAAGTTTTGATTAAGTTTGTAGATAATAATCTAGAAGGAGGCGAGCTCTGGTGGCCTAGTGGCAAAAAGGTGTACTGCAAGCCCAGAGGTGCACGGTTCAAATCCACCAGATTCTCTGCTGGAGAAGGAGGTACAATCTTCTCCTGTACCAGTCAGATCTGATTTGACAGTACACACACACAAAATTTAAAAAATCTAGGGGAGCTCTGGTGGCCTAGTGGCAAGGAGATGCAACTATAATCCCAGAGGCGCACGGTTCGAATCCACCAGATGCTCTGCCTGGGAAGGAGGGACAGCCTCCTCCTGTACCAGTCAGATCTGATTTGACGGTACACACACACAAAAATAATAAAAAATTTAAAAAATTTAAAAAGATCTAGAAGGAGTTTGATCATGGGCTACACATCTCTCAGTATATCCTTATTTCAGCCAGCTAGATGCTCACAGTGTCTTTGGTGTCTTGAATATTCTTTTACTTCTAAACCATAATTTCCTTCTACTGGCTGACTCATACCTTTTAAGGTGATATTTGCTAATCTGTAGCTCACAAATGATGTATTACATTGAGAAAATCTGCAAAATCCATCTTTAATATGTTAAAAGGTAAAGATATCACGAAGTGAACCTGACCAAGCTATAATTAATGCCTCTGAGCTACGGCATTGGCAAAGAATATTGAATGTACCATGAACTCCCAGAAAAATTAAATTATTTTGGAAAAAGTATAGCCAAAGCTCTCTTTAGAAGTGAGGACAAGACTTCATCTCCAGAACTTTGAACATGTTAATAGTAATACCAGGCTTTGGTAAAGAGCAGCAGACTTGATAAAGTAGGATCAGTTAAAAAGAGTAATACCCTCAGTGACATGGATACAACAGTGGGCTCAAACATAAAGACTGAGGAGATGATACAAGGCCAAGTGGTGCTTTTAGTTGTATTTAAGGTTGCTATGAGTGGGAATGGTTTAATGTCACCTAACAGAAACAAGAGTTTACATAATAATCAAAATCAATTTATTAATTGTAATCAGCTACTACCCAAGAGAGACTTTTAAAACATATAGAGTATTGAATGTACCCTGGACTGCCAAAAAAACAAGTGGATTCATCCTGGAGAGGGTTAAACCAGGCTACTCCTTGGAGGCAAGGATTCTGGGCCTTTGGACATGTAAGGAGAGACAGGTCCTTGTAGAGAGACATCATGCTTGGTAGGGTGGAGGGACAGTGCAGGAGGGGAAGACCCGCTATGAGGTGGATTGATTCAGTGACTGGGGTAATCGGGATGGGTGTGTCAGAGGCAATGTGATTGGCACAGGATAGAGCAGGCTTTAGGGCTGTTGTACATAAGGTCGATATGAGTCGCAAATGACTAGACAGCACGTAACAACAACAATACAAAATAGAACTAATAGACTTGTGTTGGTTTTGGGGTTTTTTGTTTCCCTTCTAACTGTTACAGAATAATCTTTAAATATACTAAAAATAAATACTCTTTAAAAATGTACCAGATATAAACTATTACTAGAAGGGCTTGTTGTTGTTGTTATTGTTATGTGCCACTGAATCACCTGTGACTCATAGCGACCCTATGTACAACAGCCCTAAAACCTGCTCTGTCCTGTGCCAATCTTATTGTCTCTGAAACACCTTCCTCATTACCCCAGTCACTGAATTAGTCTATCTCATTGAGGGTCTTCCTCTCCTGTGCTTTCTCTCCACCCTCCCAAGCATGATGTCCCTCTCCAACGACTAGTCCTTCCTTGGAATATGTCCAAAACATGTCAGACAAAGCTTCAGAATCCTTGCCTCCAAGGAGCAGCACAGTTTAATCCTCTCCAGGTTGAACCTGTTCTTTCTCTTAGTAGTCCATGGTATATTCCATACTCTTCTCCAACACTACAGCTCTAAGGCATCAATTCTCAAGGATTATTTATCTGCATTTTGTTTGCCAACTTTATGTAGACCATCTGTAAGAAGTCTTATTTGTCATTAGCTTACCTTCTAACACCTTCCTGTAAGGATTTTTATTTCTTGGCAACAAAATGTCAATAACAAAACAATGGGGAAGGAAAGGACAAGCAAGTGCAGTAATTGGCCTAAATTACAATTTTCCAGTTAAAAGATTAATGATCAACATCAAGTTCTCCATCATCCATTACCTCTCCTAAAGTATAACTAAGGTTAACCCTCCAGAGTGAAACCCAACTCCTTCCCTTTATGAACGAAAGTCTTCTCTATCTTTCCAATGTTATCTTTTTCACTTATCTATAGGGTCTAGTGGAACTAAACAGTTCTCTGAACATACTAAGCCCTTTCTCAAATGTTTACCTTCTTTTTAATTTTAAAAAGGGGAGACGGAGGAAAGCTAAAATTGCCTTGGAAGGAATACTGGTGAAGCACTCCTTAGAGACAAAGATATGAAGACTTAGTCTCACATACTTTGGGCATGTTGTCAAGAGATGCCAGGCCTTGAAGTAGACATCATGCTTGGGAATGTTAAAGGTCAGAGAATGGGAAGACCCTCAGTGAGGTGAGCTAACAGTGACTATAATTATGGGTTTAAGCACATCAGAAATTGTGAAGATGATAAGGAAAGGTTTGTTTAGATCTGTTGTACATATATATGTTCCTTGGAGTCAGAGTTAACTAGACAACACGTTATAACTGTCCATTTTTTACAAATACAAATAAAGGGAGAAGGTGCTATAATCTTCTACATACTATTCCTCCACCTTCAATGCCTCTCCCACCCCTTCATTACCAGATTGTCTCCTACTTTACTTCAAAACCGAGCATAATTTCATTAGTAACCCTGTGTTTTTTAAAACACACACACACAAAACCCAACCAACATCTTTGTTTAAACTTTCAGAATAGAATAGCATGCCTCTTTTATTTTTATTATACCTGGTTTCTATGACGTGGGATTGTAGGTGATTTTATATTTTTATTTTCTTTTTTATACTTTTCTATAAATTCTTAAATCCCAGTAATGTATTACTTTTTTTACTTCAAAAAATATTTCAAAAAGTAACTCAAGACAAAAGAAATAAATAAAAAGCAAGTAGTCTTGGTGGTTGTTGTTACCTGTTACGTGCCATGGAGTTACTTGGAATTTATAGTGACTCTATATACAACAGCACCGAACCCTGCTCCATCCTGAACCAACCTCATTATCTCTGATACACCAACTCTTATTATGCCAGTCACTGAATCAAAATGGTCCAAAAACTCACTTCCTCAAAAAGCTGCATATAGAAATTCCATATGACCTAGCAATTCCACTGCTTGGAATATACCACAAAAGAATGAGAATGGAGGCACTGAAACTTGTACCCTAATGCTCATAGCAGCCTTATTCACCATCACAAGAACATGGAAACAGCCCAGATATCCAACCACAATCAAATGGATTGAGAAATTATGGTACATTCACACAATGGAATACTATGCAGGAACAATGATTTTGTAAATTACTACCTAACTTGGGAGAGACTGGGGTAGGGGCAATTGGATGGGGAGTATACCAGCCAGCTCCTGGGGGGTGTTGCCCTGCTCGGGATGGGCTGCCCTCAGCCCCCAGCTCGGGGCGAGCCGTCATGGCCCTCTGCCCGTGGTGGCCTGCCCAACGGCCCTTGGCTCAGGGTGAGCCGTCGTAGCCCTCAGGATGAGCTCCTCAGTCCCCAGTTTGTGCCATTGTCCCCAGATTTAAACCTGGGTGGGGAAGGAGAAAAAAAAATAATGCCTAGGGTATCCAATGTTACCTAGGCCTCCTTCTGCCATCCTCCCCCCCAGTAAACCTGAAAGCAACACCCTCAAAGCCCTTCTATTTGTAACTCACAAGTTTGTTCTCTCTAGGTTTGCTCC
>NW_006399825.1:8038551-8049173 GCF_000299155.1 Elephantulus edwardii | reverse complement strand
CAATTCCCAAATCAATAAGACTGTTGGTTTAATTACCATTGGAAAATGCTTGTCATTCCTCTGTAGTATCTGGTCCCCTCTGGACCCTCATCATTTCCTTCACCTGCTCCCCCCACCGACCAAGCTGTGCAGCTCTGCAACTGCATCCTGGCCCATCCTCACCCTTCTGCCCCCAATCCTCACCTCCTTGTACCCCCCAGTATGTTTTTCCCAATTAAAAAAAAAAAGGAAAAAAAAGAAAATGTACTTGGAAGTAATTGATCCTGTGCATAAGCATTTTAGTAATATATAATGAGAATAAAACATTTTCACTATATTACACAGGAATTTGATCAAGAATTAAATATTTTAAATACATATTTAAATGGATATAGTCATAAATAAAGGGTTGAAAGTGTTATGTTAAAAGCAATCCTGAGAACAGGAACTAGGCAAGAATGCCCACTATCACCTCTCCTGTTCAATATTGTATTGGAAGTTTTAGCGATAGCAATAAGACAAAAGAAGAAAATAAGAGGTATCCAAATTGGCAAAGGGGAGGTAAAATTATCTCTATATGCAGATGATATGATATTGTACTTAGAAAACTCTAAGGACTCAACAAGAAAACTACTGGACATAGTTGATCAATTTAGCAAAATGGCAGGATACAAGATCAACTTACAAAAGTAAATTCGATTCCTCGACAGTGACAAAAGAATACAGAACTGGAGCTAGGAAAAACAATACCCTTCACAATAGCTAATCACAAGATTAAATACTTGAGAGTAAATCTAACCAGAAGCACAAAGGGCCTATTTAAAGAAAATTATAAGATATTGCTATAAGAAGCAAAAAATATATGGAAAATAGGAACTGCACTGGAACATGTATCTCTGGATTGGAAATGATCATATTGTTAATATTTCTAACCTTAAACTTAAAAGATTATATGGTTCAAAATTATTTGTTATATATTTATTTAAATTGTTCCCTCTTTTAACAAACGGGATCTAGAGGGAAAAGACCAGAGAATGGCCAAAATTATTGGGGCAGCTATTGCTGCCAGTTTATGGCCTGTGTCAGGAAAAGGAAGTCTTACTCATAAATAATGCCACCCAAAGATAATAAAGGAGGTCAGAATTGCTTCCACTGTGGAAAGCCAGGCCACTTCAGTAGACAGTGTCACAGATGAGAGCCACAGAGAAGCAAAGGAGTAGAGAGGAAGCTCCCACTCACTTGCTTTAAGTGTGGATCTGAAGGACACATGGCCTACAGTGGCCCACAGCAGGTCCTCGTGGCTGACCAGACTGACAGGCCCCAGGTCCCAGCTGGAAACAATGGAGGATGCTTCAATGATTAAGATCCTCTCAGAAGAGCTGTGGGTGAGCATTAACATTACTGGTAAGTATATTCATTTTCTCCTGGACACAGGAGCCTATTATTTGGTCCTAAAAGCCTTCTGAGGTCCCAACTCTTCTCACTATTTCTTAGTTGTTGGAATTGACAGAAAACCTCATAAGCAGTTCCTTACTTCACCTCTGCCTTGCATGTGGACTTCTGAGCTGTAAAACAACCCAGTGGTAGATGGAATTTGGTCCAGGACTTAAGAACCATATGTGACATAGCTGAGCCTCTACAGCTTGTGGTTCCTAACCTCTACACTATAATAGACAAAGTGCTAGTCTATAGGCCTTTTATTGTAAGAACCACCTTCCTTCTATAACTTGATTTGTGCCACTACTAGAACCTCTACTTGGAATATTATTGCTTTTAATTTTTGACTCATGCAGTATTAACTTGTTAGTTAAATTTGTGTCTTCTAAGCTACAACAGTTCCATGTGCCTCTCCGAGTGCATCTAAATTCCAAAATAATTCTCCACCATAGTGTACATGTTTCCTATTGTCAAAGGGGCCCTTTAGAGTAGTGAGAGAAGATCTTCACCCTGAAACCTACAGCATCCCTTTTCATGAGGAAGTAGCTAAGAGAATACACCGTCCCCTTTTCCTTATGAATCAGGGTGGAATCTCTCTCAGGGAGGAGTGATAGGAAATGGCAAAGGATACACTGACAGAGGAGATTAATCAGAACTGGTTTTGGCAAGCACTGTAGGACAATTAAAACAGACTTTTAAGGGAAGAAAAAAAAGGGGAACGAACTGGGGGGGAGAGAAAATAGTGTAACAATGAATGAATGGAAATCCAAAATCTCTGTAAATGTTCGTTAAAATTCATAAAATAAAATTTAAAAAAAGAAAGAAACAAAAACAAAGCTGGAGAACAGGAAGAATATTCCATGCTCTTGGATAGGAAGACTAAATATTGTGAAAATGACAATACTACCAAAAGCAGTTTACACGTTCAATGCAATCCCGATACAAATACCAACTCCATTCTACAAAGATATGGAAAAGACAATCTCCAATTTCATTTGGAATGGAAAGGGGCTCCAAATAAGCAAAGCATTCCTTAAAAAGAAAAACAAGGTCAGAGGCATCTCACTCCCTGATTTCAAATCCTACTACACTGCTGTGGTGGTCAAGACAGCGTGGTACTGGTACAACGACAGACACATAGATCAATGGAATAGAATAGAGAACCCAGAAATTAGCCCATCTACCTATGAACAACTGATTTTTTTATAAGGAGATGAAATCAGTTAAGTAGGGAAACAACAGTCTTTCTAACAAATGTTATTGGCAAAATTGGAAAACTATCTGCAGAAAACTCAATTCCACATTTCATTCCATACACAAAAACCAACTCAAAGTGGTTAAAGGACCTAGGACTAAAACCAAGGACTACAAACTTCATTAGAGAAAAGCTTGGAAGAACTCTAGAAGCCCTAATCCACAGCATTAACAGTCTTTCAAACATCTTGAAAAACCTACAACCAGGAGAAGATAAAATAGATGAATGGGAACTTCTAAGGATAAAATCCTTTTACACATCCAAAGCCTTTTCCAACAGGGTAAAAAGGGAAGCCATAGACTGGGGAAAAATATTCGGTAATGACATGTCTGATAAGGGATTTATATCTAGAATTTATAGAATACTCAAGCATCATAACAAGATAAATGTAAACAACCCAATTGAAAAATGGGCACAGAATATGAACAGACACTTTACCAAAGAAGACATTCAGATGGCAAACACACACATGAAGAAATGTTCAAAATCCCTAGCTCTAAGAGAGATGCAGATCAAAATAACTATGAGATATCATCTCACCCCAGTAAGAATAGTAAAATTTAACAAAGCAGCAAACGAGAAATGTTAGTGGTTAGTACAGTGCACTACATGGGCATGGGGCCCTGATGGCACAGTAGCAAGTTGCACTACTAACACAAGTCTGTAGGCCAAAGATGGGCAATCACTTCCTGTTAAAATTTCCAACCTCAGAAAATTCTTGGATTAGTCAGAACTGATTGGATGACAGTGAGTCAGTGATATTTCTCTTTAAATTTTTTTTTATTTAATTTTTTTTCTTTTACACTGGTTCACCTACAAAGCTCACACACATTGCCCCTCACACTGGATCCCCCGAGTGAATGATTTTTCAAGCAAGTATCTACTTCAGGGTCTGGCTTTCCAGCCGAGTGGTGTCTCCACTCACACAGCATCAGGAACCCACGGAGTCACACAAGACGGGATCTGAGAGCTCTTTCTAATCTCCTTGACCAGTTCACACCTTGCTCTGAGAAGGGTATCGGCTCGGCTACCTTAGTCTCTTCTTTCAGGAAAGGATATATATCTCCAGGGCACGTGGCCATGAGAGAGCGGTCCATGGAGAAGGACATCATGATCGTAAGGATGGACAGACAACGCAGGAGAGGGAGACCGCGGATGAGATGAATTGAGACAGTAACTGAGGCAATGGGAGTTCGTGTGTCGGGGTTAATGAGACTGGCTCAGGACAGGGAAGGGTTCAGATCTGCTGTATAGAGAGTCGCTATACATCGCAGGTGACTCAACGGCACATAACAACAGTAACATACATTTGGAAACAGGAGTGGCATCCACTTCCTAAATAACATGCCTCTGAAAACTCTATGAACTTTGATAAATGTCTATAGTTGTAGAGGGACTTCAAGCCTTTTGTTGCTAGGGTCGCTATGAGTCATGCTAGACTTGAAGGCAATCATCAACAACAACAATTGTGCTTTGACAGTTAGCCAGGCTAATATCTTTTAAAATAGTTCTGAAAAAATTTATTCCCCTTGTCCCTATACTACATTACTTCCTCTGGAAGTATACTTCTTGTAGGTACTAAAAATCCCAAAACAGATCTCAGGTAAAGCAAAAATGAATCTTTACTTCTAATTACCCTATTTGTAAATATTAAAACAAAGAAATTAGCTTAAAATACTGCACCAATCATCTAGTATAAATAACATCACAGATAATGTAGAAAATATAAAAAATAAAAATACCTATTTTTTTATTCAGTTTAATGAAAGTTTACAGACTTAGGGTTTCCATTCATTCATTGTTGCACTTTTCTCTCTGCTCACCCTCTCCCCCCAATTCACTTTTCTCCTTGATGAGTGAAAGAAAAACTCTTTCATTGCTATGCAATCCCTCACCCCAAGTCCACTGCATTGTGCAGCTTTCATTCTGGACTCCTGTTATGACAATAACACCCAATCATATATTCCTTTTAAACATATCTCTCCCTCATCTGTTGCAATGCAGTATACCTCATTCCTCCCCTTCTTCTCTGTTTTGCCTCAACCCCAACATCAGTCCTATTTTACAATAGTGGCCCTATGCAATATTTGTCCTTTTGTGACTGAGATATTTCACTCAGCATAATGTCTTCTAGGGTTTTCCACTTAGCATAGTATTTCATGAGTTCCTTGTTTTTCAGTGCTGCATAGTATTCCACTGTGTGGATATACCAGAGCTTCTCTATCCATTCATTTCTTTTTTTTATTTCTTTGTGTGTATGTACCATCAAATCAGATCTGACAGGTACAGGAGGAGATTGCCCCTCCTTGTCCAGCAGAGCATCTGGTGGATTTGAACAGTGTACCTCTGGGATTGCAGTGCAGCTTCTTGCCACTAGGCCACCAGAGCTCCCCTATCCATTCATTTCTTGATGGCACTTGGATTGTTTCCAGCTCTTTGCTATTGCAAACAACTCTGCAATAAACATGGGTGTGCATATATCTGCTTGGGTGGTGGTTATGGTTTCTTTAGGGTAAATTTCCAGAAGTAGAATTGCTGGCTCAAATGGTATTTCTATTTGCAACCTTTTGAGAAAGCACCATACAGCCTTCCAAAGTGGCTGCACCATATTACACTCCCACCAAAAGTGAATAAGGGTTCCAGTTTCTCCAAATGCAACCTCACCAGCATTTGTTGTTTGCTGTTCTGTTAAATTTTGCTATTCTTACTGAGGTGAGGTGATATCTCACAGTTGTTTTGATTTACATCTCTCTTGGAGCTAGGGATTTTGAACAAAAATACTTATTTTAAAAATAAATTGGGCATAGAATCTACATCTAACATCATACACAAAAATCAACTCAAGGTGGATCAGAGACCTGGGAATAAAGACCAAAACCATAAAGTTCATCAGAGGCAAACTGGGATCAAGCTTAGATGGCCTAATCTATGGTAGGAAGAGACTGCCCAATACAACCAGAAATGCACGATCTGGAGAAGATAAAATTGAAGAATGGGACCTTCTAAAGATTAAATCTGTGTGTACATAAAAAACTTTATCCAACAGAGTGAAAAGAAAACCTACTGACTGGGAAAAACACTTGGCAATACCATTTCAGACAAAGGTCTCGTATCGAAAGTTTGCAGAATCCTACAGGGCCGCCACTAGAAAAAGACTGGTAACACAATTACAAAATGGACAAAAGGCATGGAAAGAATTTTCACAGAGAAAGATATTCAGATGGCCAACATACACATGAAGAAATGTTCAAAATCATAGGCAATAAGAGAGATGAAAATCAAAACTACAAAGAGATGCCATCTCACTCCAACAGCAGTGGCAAAGTTTAACAGGACAGTAAGTTATAATTGTTGACGAGGATGTGACAAGATAGGAATTCTTATATAGTGTTGATGGGATTGTAAAATGGTACAGCCACTCTGGAAAGCAGTTTGACACTTCCTCAAAACACTGAACATAGAAATTCCATATTGCCCAGCTGTTCCACTGCTTGAAACATACCCCAAGGCAATGAGAACTGAGGCACAAATGGAGATTTGTACACCAATGTTCACAGCAGCATTATTCACCATCGCAAGAACATGGATACAGTCCAAATTTCCAACCACAATGGAACGGATTGAGAAATTACTATATATTCACATGATGGTACACTAAGGAGCATGCAGGAGCTATGATTTTGTAAATCACTGCCTAATTTGGGAGGGACTAGAGAACATTATGCTATGCGAACAAACTCAGTCCCATAAATACTTTATAAAACCATTATTGTAGAAAGTGTATGATGATCCAAGGAGGGGAAGGTGGGAACAGAGGAGTGAGGATGGACCAGGGGTGAGGGGATGGGGTAGGGTTAATCATAGAGTTGTGCAATTTGATGGGTGGAGAGAGAGGTAGGTAAAGGAAATGGGAAAGATCTGGTGTGAAAAACAATGAATATGAACTTTGTAAGTAAACCAGTATAAAATGAAAATTTTATTTCATTTTTATTTATTTTTTTATTGTATTATTTTTACGTGTACCATCAAATCAGATCTGACTGGTACAAGAAGAGATTGCTCCCTCCTTCTCCAGCAGAGCATCTGGTGGATTTGAACCGCATACCTCTGGGATTGCAGTGCAGCATCTTGCCACTAGGCCACCAGAGCTCCCTGAAAATTTTATTTCAATAAAAAGAATTGGGAATGTGAAGAGTTATTTTAGTTTGGCTTATCAACCCAACAATTGTTTTATATTTTTATGGGGGGTAAATGCCTGTGAAATAAGAAAATCAACAAACCAAACCTGTATCAATCACACAATTAATATAATTGGTGCCAGCAGTCAGGGGATCAGAAGACATATTACACTGGGAAAGTCTGTAGTCAGGGACCTCTCCAAAATACTGAGGAGCAATGACATTAGTCTGAGAACTAAGTTGCCCCTGATTCTGACCATGGTATTTTCACTCACTTGTTATGCATCTAAGAGCTGGTCAATGAATGACAGAATAATAATTGATGCCTTTGAACTGTGGTGTAGGAGAAGAGCACTGCTTATCCCATAGTATTCCTGAAGAACAGATATGTCTTGATGAAGGTGAAGCCAGATTGCTCCTTGGAAGTAAGGATAGCAAAGCTTCATCTCATACACTTTGAGCATGTTGCTAGGAGACTCTGTTTCTTGGAGAAGAACATCGTGCTTGGAAAGGTGGAAAGGTTGCAAAAGAGAGGAAGACCTTCAACTAGGAGGATTGACACAGTGACTGTAGCAGTGAGTTTGAGAGTGTCAGAGATTGTGAGGTTGACAAAGACTGGGACAGAGTTTGGATCTGTGTTCATAGGGTTTCTATGAGTCATACTGGACTCTACAGCAACTAACAACAACAACATAGCTATGAAGTAAATTCCAACTTAAAGGAGCCCTATAAAACATCATATTTTGGTTCTCATTAATTTATTTTCATCTTCAACTTCAATTTGAGGTTACATGTGATTAATGATTGTCTGAGAATCAAAATGTGACCTTGAGTGTATCCTAAATGAATTAAAAAAAAATCTTAAGACTGGATTTGATTCATTGAACACTAATGACCAAAGACCAGATGAGTGTGAAATGACATAAAGGATACTACACATTAAGAAAGCAAAAGGGACCTACAACCAGGAGAGGATAATATGGATGAAAGAGATCTTCTAAGAATCAAATCCCTATGCACATCCAAAACCTTCTCCAACAGGGTTAAAAGGAAAGCCATAGACTGGGAAAAAATAATTGGTAATGACATGTCTGATAAGTGACTTATATCTAGAATTTACAGAATACCTGAGCACCACAACAAGATAAACGCAAACAACACAATTGAAAAATGGACACAGGATATGAACAGACACTTCACAAAGAAGACATTCAGATGGCAAACACACACATGAAGTAATGTTCAAAATCCCTAGCTCTAAGAGAGATGCAAATCAAAACAGCTATGACATATCATCTCACCCCAGTAAGAATAGCAAAATTCAACAAAGCAGCAAACAACCATGAGATATCATCTCCCCCAGTCAGAATAGCAAAATTTGACAGAACAGCAAGCATCAAATGCTGACTAGGTTGTGGAGAAACTGGAACCCTTTTCACTGTTGGTGGGAGCGTAAAATGGTGCAATTACTATGGAAAGTGGCATGGTGCTTTCTCAAAAAGTTCGAAATAGAGATACTATTTGACCCAGCAATTCCACTACCAGGAATATACCCTAAAGAAACCAGAACTGCCACCCAAGCAGATATATGCACACCCATGTTTATTGTAGCTTTCTTCACTGATAGCAAAGAGTTGGAAACCCAAGTGCCCATCAACAAATGAATGGATAGAGAAACTGTGGTATATTCACATAGTGGAATATTATGCAGCACTGAAAAACAAAGAACTCATGAAATATACAAAATGGATGACCATGGAGAACATTATGCTGAGTGAAATATCTCAGTCACAAAAGGACAAATACTGCATATCGCCACTCTTATAGAACAAGAAAATAGGGGAGAAATAATGTACATGGGATTGAATAGACAAGGGAGAGAACTGTATAAAAGGAACATATAATTCTGTATTATTGGCATGACAAGAGTCCGGAATAAGAATTACATAGTAAAGTGGTCTGAGGGGTGCAGAGGGCTGTATAACAAAGAAAGAACTTTTTTCCCAAAGAAAAAAAGTGAACTTGGAGAGAGACAGGATGACAGGGAGGGAAAATGTGTAACAATGAATGAATAGAAACCCAAGTTCTTAATAAACTTTCATTAAAATATTTTTTTTAAAAAAAAGAAAGCAAAGGGGCATTCTAAACACAGAGAATAAAGAAAAACCAAAATGGATGTCAGAAAAAATTCAGAAATTTGCATTGGAATGAAAAAGAAGTCAAAACCAGGAGAAGGATTGCTGAGAAAAGACAGCAGTATAGATTATTTCAAAGGACAGCTTGAGAAGACAAAGCAAAGTATTATAATGAAATATGCAAGGAACTAGAGTTAGAAAACCAAGATACACTGCATTTATATACAATAATATACACTGCATTTTTCAAGCTGAAACAACTGAAGAACAAAGTCACACCTTGAATTGCAACATGGAAGGATTCTGTGGGCAAAATCTTGATACAGGAATTAATTACAGGAAGGATTAAAAGAAAATGAAAGATGGAATCTCTATGCCAAATATAGTCACACATTGGTACATTTCTAAAAGTAGCATATGATCAAAAATCAATAATACTGAAGAAAGACATTCAAGCTGCACTGAAGGCATTTACAAACAGGAGACTTGGGAATTGATGGAATACTAGTTGAGGTGTTTCAAAAACAGATGCAACCCTGGACATGCTCATCAGTCTCTGCCAACCTATATGGAAACAACTCCCTGGCCAACTGACTGGGAGAGTTTAATATTTTTTTCCCACTCTCAAGAAGCCAGAATGTGGAAATTATCAAGTAATATTTATATCATATGCAAGTAAAATCTTGATGATTATTTAATAGTGGCTGGAACAGTACAACATTGAACTATCAGAAATTCTAACTGTATTCAGAAGTCTGTGGTGTGAGGTATATCATTATAATATCAGATAGATCTTAGCTTAAAGTAGAGAATACCAGAAAAATGCTTACTTATATTGTTGATTTTATAAAGGTGTTTGGCTGTGTAGATCATGTCAATTATTGAGAACAATGGGAATCTCAGAACATTATTTGTGCTATGTGAAACCTATACATACACCAAGAAAGAGTTACCAACAGAACAAAAGAACATTGCATGGTTTAAAATCAGGAAAGGTGTGCATCAAGGTTGTATCTTTCTCTATATCTATACAATCTGTATGCTGAACAAATAATTTGCAAAGTTGGACTATACAAAGAAGAATGTGGTCATTAGGATTGGAAGAAGACTCATTAACAACCTACAATATGCAGAGGACACAACTTTGCTTACAGAAAGTGAAGAAACCTGAAGTTCTACTAGAAGAAGAAAGATTTCAATCTTCAATGTAGGTTTCATCTCAACATCAAGAAAGTAAAAATATTCTCTACTGGAACACTAGGCAATATCGTGACAGATGAAGAGAATATTGAAGCTGTTAATTATTTCATTTTGTTGTTGTTATTGTTGTTGTTGTTGTTATCTGCCGTCGAGTCGCTTGCGACTCATAGCGACCCTATGTACAACAACAGCCCTAAACTCTGCTCTGTCTTGTGCCAATCGCACTGTCTCTGACACTCCCATCCTGATAACCCCAGTCACCGAATCAACCCACCTCATAGAGGGCGTTCCCGTCCTGCGCTGTCCCTCCACCCTCCCAAGCATGATGTCCTTCTCCAAGGACCGGTCTCTTCTTACAACATGTCCAAAGTATGTTAGATGGAGCCTCAGAATCCTTGCCTCCAAAGAGCCAACTGGTTTAACCCTTTCCAGGATGAA
>NW_006399825.1:8025488-8038141 GCF_000299155.1 Elephantulus edwardii | reverse complement strand
GTGCTTCAGGTCCTCCTCAGTTTCAGCAACCAGGGTTGTGTCTTCTGCATAACGCAGATTGTTGATAGATCTTCCACCAAGCTTGACCCCACATTTCTCCTCATAGAGCTCAGCCTCCCGAATGATCTGTTTTGTATACGGTTTGAAAAGGTATGGAGATAGGATGCATCCCTGGCGTACACCCTTCCCAATTTTGAACCATGCAGTGTTCCCGTACTCTGGTCTGATGACTGCCTCCTGGCCCAAGTATAGGTTTCGCATTAGAACTATCAAGTGTTCTGGGATTCCCATTTTATTTGAATCCAAAATCAAAACCCATGGTAGCAAAGAAATCAAAAGACATATTGTTTAGGGGAAATTTGCTGTCAAGAACCTAACTAAAGTTCTGAGGAGCAAGGATGTCAGTTTAAAGGCTAAGATGCGTCTGATCCAAATCTTAATATTTTCAATTGCTTGCTATATACCTGAAAATTGGACAATGAATAAGGAAGTTAAAAAAAATTTGATGCTTTTAAATTGTGGTGTTGGCAAAGAGTTTTAAATATACCAAGGAATGCCAAAAGAATCAATTAATCTGTCTTGACACAAATACAATCAGAGTGCTCCTTAGAGGCAAAGATGATGAAATTTTGTCTGACTTACTTTGGGTATATTTTCAGGAAGAATCAGTCCTTAGAGAGAGATCACGTGGAGAAAGGTGGTGGGTCAATAAAACTTCAGGAAACCTTCATGGATATGGATTGACTGGTGACTGCCACAAGTGGGTCTGAACATAGCAGAGATTGTGAGGATGATGCAGGCTAGAGCAAGGTTCAGAACTGTGGTTCATAGGGTCACTATGAGTCACAGTCAACTATCTGGTACCTAAAAACAGTAACACAGAACAGAGTAGAACTACTCCTTAAGGTTTCAAACACTATAAATACTTAGGACACAGCGTACCAATTTTCCCAAGTCCCTCACCTTTCTGTCAGCAGTCAAGAACTTATCCATTGTACCCCAGTGTGCCTTGGTTGATGAAGTAACAGCATTTAATTTACTGGAACCTTAGCTTCAGGGACAATAATGAAGTAAAATACTGGGTAGTCATTCAGCTTTCTGTTTTAATATTTCAATTAAATAAAAGACATCTGCCAGACTCAGTTTCAACTCCTGGTAATCTGAAGGTACATGGTTCGAATCTACCAGCTGCTCTGTGGAAGAAAGATAGGCAATCTCCTCCTGTGCCATTTATTGTCTTGGATGACTCACGAGAGGGTTTGCTGTGAGCCGGATCCAACATTACTGTACACAGCAGCAACATTATATAGGTGTCCACTTGTGTTGGAATTTCTTTTTATGTGCTAGATTCCTAAAAAGATAATAACTTGTATCCACTTGTTTTTTATCTCTGAAGGCATTTTACTCACCATAATACCAATTTATAACATCTAGCAGAAGGACCTCTTCCCTAACATTTGGACCACCTTTGTGTATTGTGAACTTTGAAAATCTTTGGCAGCCGGATACAGGAAGACAGTAGCTTATATTCATTTGCACTTGATGTTAGGCATTCCTTCCACTGAATTAACTATTTGTATTACTTCTTTTTAGAATTTCCTCTTCTTGCACTTCATCTGTTTTCCCACAACAGTGAGGTTGTCCCTTTCTAAGAGATCTTTTGATATCAGGATTTCAGTTGTTTTTTAGAATTTTTTAATTTTTAAAAAATTAATTATTATTGTTGTTGTGTAGAGCATCTGGTGGATTCGAACTACATGCCTTCAGGATTACAGTGCAGCTTCTTGCCACTAGGCCACCAGAGCTCCTTCAAAATACTTTTTGAAAACATTTTTCTCCAAATTATCATGTGTCATTTTGTCTTTTGTTATTACTTTGGCATTGGCTTTTGTTTTACTTTTTGGAATTCTTTTATATTTTTATGGACCCAAACATTAAATTTTTCATTTATTACTTCTGAATTACATGCTCAGAGAGACTTTTTTCATCCAACCTAATATTATTGACATTTTATTGAGATATAATACACATGATATAAAACAAACCCCTTTAAAATGCACAATTCAGTGGTTTTTAGTATATGCTGTATTTGTGCAATCATTATTGCCATCTAATTCCACAATTAATTAATAAAAAACAATCTGAACTCTATTCCATTGCCCTTCCATGTAGCCCCTGTCTTTCACTACTCTACTCCTGATTCATGATTATAAATAATTTGGATTGAACTTTGTGTTACTTGCTTGTTGTTCACCTTCTTTTATTACATCATTATTTCAAAGTTTCTACAAATTAAATAATTTGAAAGTTAACTAGACTATTTGTTTTCTAGGATCTAAAATTAAACATCCCAGGAAGCCAAGTTGAAAGATGTATGGCATTTTTATGACCTAGCCTTGGAAGTCATCTAGCATCATTTTTTTAATGTATAATTTTACAAAATTAATATACATTGTGTTTAACTCATATACATTGTGTTTCACACATTCCTTTATTCACATTGTGTTTCATGCAATCATTCCCGTATGTTGCATTTTATAAAATCTGTAACCATTGATAGCCACTATTACCCTGTCTTGTCAGGTCTCCACTGGATCTTTCCCAATTCCTTCACCACCTCTCTGTACTCACCAAACTGCAACCTCATGATTTCTGCCTACTCCTCACTCTCAGCCCCTGCCCTCTCCCCTTCCTTTTTTTTTTTACTTTTATATACATCTTATCAGTTATTCTATTTTATAATAATGGTCTCATGCAGTATTTGTCCTTATGAACCTAAGTTGGTTCACTCAGCATAATGGTCTCTAGCCTCTCCCATGTTATACAGTATTTTTTTTTTTAAATCATTCCTCTTGAGTTCTTTGTAGTATTCCATCATGTGAATATACCACAATTTCTCAGTCCATTCATTTGTTGATGAACATTTGAGATGTTTCATTTTCTTGCTATTGTGAATAATGCTGCTATGAACAGCAGTGTACAAATTTCCCTACATGTCTCAGTTCTATTTTCCTCAGGATATATTCCTACCAGTGGAATAGCTGGGCCATATGGAATTTTATGTTCAACTTTTTGAGGAAATACCAAACTGCCTTCCAGAGTGGTTGTATCATTTTACAATCCTAGCCACAGTGTATGAGAGGTCCAATCTCTCCACACCCTCTCCAACATTTATTACTTGTTATTCCATTAAACGTTGCCACTGCTACTGGGGTGAGAGAGTATTTCATAGTGATTTTTATTTGCATCTCTCTTATTGCCAGTGATTTTGAGTGTTTCTTCATATGTCCAATGGTCACCGAATTTTTTCCTCTGTGAAGTATTTCCGTATCTTTTGTCCATTTTGTAATTTGGTTAGTATTCTTTTTCCTTTGAAGGCCTTGCTGTTGTTATGTGCTGTTTGAGTAACCTGTGACTCATAGCGACCCTATACACAACAGCTCTGAAGCCTGCCCTGTCCTGTATCATTGTCACTGACTCCAGCACACCTATTCCCAATGCCCCAGTTACTGTATCAATCCATCTCATATAAGGCCTTCCTCTCCTGTGCTGTCTCTCCACCCTTTCAAGAATGATGCCCTTCTCCAAGGAACAGTCCCTCCTGACCATGTAAAGGATTTTGTAAATTCTATTAGGAGATTGCATTGCTAAATGTTTTTTTCTCAGTCAGCAGGTTTTCTTTTCATCTTATTGGAGAAAATTTTTGATACTCATAAGAACTTAATATTTGTTGTTTTGTTGTTTTTGTTATGTGCTGTAAAGTAATGTGTGATTCATAACAACACTATGTACAGCAGCTCTGAAGCCTGCACTGTCATGAGCCAGTCTCACTGATTCTGACACACCTCCTCCCATTGCCCCAGTTACTGTATCAATCCATCTCAACCACAGTCTTCCTCTCTTGTGCTGTTCCTCCCTTCTTCCAAGCATAACGTCCTTCTCCAAGGACAAGTGCCTCTTGGCCATGTCTCCAAGTATGTGAGATGGAGCTTCATAATCCTAGCCTTCAAGGAGAAACTTGGTTCCACCTTCTCCAAGACAGATATATTTGTTTTCTTGGTGGTCCATGGTATATTCAAGACTCTTCTCCAGCACCACAACTCAAAGGCATCAATTCTTCTCCAGTCATCCTTAGTTACTGTTCAGCTCTCTGATGCATAGTAAGTAATTGGAAAGACCATGGACTGAACTAGACCTAGACCTTAGTCTCTAGACTGACATCGTTGCACTTCAGTACTCTGGAGAAGTCCCTGGCAGAAGATTTTCCCAGTGCAATTTGTCTTTTGATTTCCTGACTGCAGGGCCAAGAGTGTTGATTGTGGAGCCAAGCAAGCTGTAACTGTTAACAACTTCAATCTCTTCACCATCTATCATAGTACTGCCAATTGACCCAGTGATGAGAATCTTTACCTTCTTGATGTTGAGCTTCAATCCATATTGAAGACTACAGTCCTTGGCCTTCTGCAGCAAGCCCTTCAGGTCCTCCTCACTTTCAGCAAGCAAGGTTGTGTCATCTTCATAATGTAGGTTGTTGATGATTCTTCATCCAATCCTGAAGCCACCTTCCTACTCACAAAGCCCAGCTTCCTGAATGATCTCTTCTGCATACAAACTGAAAAGGCGTGGAGACAGGATGTGTTCCTGACACACTCCTTTCCTGATTTTGAACTATGAGGTGTTTCCTTGCTCTATTCTGAGGACAGCTTCCTGGACCAACTATAGGTTTCGCATAAAGACAATCAAGTGTTCTAGGATTCCCATTTTCCTCGAGGTTCATCACAATTTGTTCTGATCCACACATTCAAATGCCTTTGCATCATCAATGAAACACCAAGTAACAAAAGAAGAAAAAGTCTGTCTTGGAGAAAATTCAGCCAGGGTACTCCTTGGAGACAAGAATGCTTAAACTACATTTCACACATTTGGATATGTTGGTAAGAGGGGCTGGGCGTTGAAGAAGGACATCTTGCTTAGAAAGGTGGAAGGTCAGCAGAAGAGTGGAAGATCTTCAAAAGATAAGACATGGACAGACTTCTCACAGAAGAAAATCTTTAGATAGCCAACAGAAACATGAAGAAATTCTCAAAATCACTGACAATAAGAGAGATGTGTTACCATCTCACTCCAGTGGCAGAGGCAAAGTTTAACAGGTCAGCAAGTAAGAAATGTTGGAGAGAATATGGAAAGACAGGAACACTTAAATATTGTTGGTGGGATTGTAAAATGAAACAACCACTCTGAAAGGCAATTTGGTGTTTCCTCAAAAGGCTGAACATAGAAATTCCATATGACCCAGCTATTCCACTGCTTGGAATATACCCCAAGAAAATGAGAACTGAGGCATACACAGAGATCCCTACACAATATACATATCAGCGTTATTCACCATTGCAAGAACATGGAAACAGCCTAAATGTCCAACCACAATGGAGTGGATTGAGAAATTATGGTACATTCCCAGAATGGAATACTGGCAGCACATAGAAGCAATGATTTTGTAAATTACTACCTGACTTGGGAGGAACTGGAAAGCATTATGCTACATGAACAAACTCAGTCCCATAAGGGCAAATATTGTATAAGACCATTATTGTAGAATGAGTGTGAGGATCCAAGGGCAGGTGGGAGCAGAGGCCTGAAAAATGGACAGCAGGTAGGTGGGAAAGCAATAATCATAGGGTTGCACAATTTGATGGGTGGAGGGAAGCAGAAAGATCTGATGTGAAAAAACATGTATTCAAACTTTGTAAATAAACCAGTATAAAATTTTTTTAAAAGATGGGTTGACACAGTGATTATAACAATGGGTTCAGTGTATTAGAGGTGATAAATATGGCACAAGATAAGGAAAAGCTCAGATGTGTTGCTCATAGGGCCACTACGAGTTGCAGTCAACTGGACAATATGAGTAACAATAACTGAATGAAACTTACATACAATTGGGAACATGTTTTAAAATCTCCCTCAGGGGCAGCCTCAATGCCATTTTTGACCCTATTAATGACTCAACAGAGAAGAATGGTCTTCATACTGTGGTTACCACAACTTAGCATTTCCAGGTGTCTGACCAATCTAGAGGTAGCAGTATGTACTCACACATTTTATCAGCTGGGTATTCACAAAAAAAAAAACCCCACAAAAAAACAGCAACACAACTCAATTGTGCACCACTAATCAAAAATAAGAAGGCTCTGCCGTTAGATCACCTGTATTAAAAGCTCAGTTCTGCCATTTCCTAAATATGAGAGTTGTTGGTAGGTGTCTTTGAATCAAGCATAACGCATAGCAACATATCTGAACTCTGTTCTAGCCTGTGCCAGCCTCACAATCTCGAACACACTCCAGCCCATTGCTGCACTCCATGTTGTCAGTCCACCAGGCAGAGGGTCTTCCTCTCCTTTGTCATCCCTCCACCTTTCCAAGTAAGATGTCTTTTTCTAAGGAAGAACCTCTCCTAGCATCCTGCCCAAAGTATGTGAGACAACACTTTACTGTCCTTGCCTCCACGGAGCACTGTGACTGCACATTTTCTAAGGCACATCTATTTATTCTTTTGGCTGTACATGGTAAATTCAGTACTCTTCTCCATGACCACGATTAAAGGCATCAATTATTTTTCTGTCATTCTTGGTAATTGTCCAGTTCTCAGCAGCATAGCAAGTGATCAGAAAGACCATGGCCTGAATCAGGCCTACCTTAGTTGCAAACTGACATCATTGCTCCTCAGTCATTTGGAGAGGTCCCTGACTGCAGACTTTCCCAGTGCAATACGTTTCCTCATTTCTTTACCACTTGTACCAAGTGTATTTATTGTGGATCCAAGTATGATGACGTTGTTGATACTTTCAATCTCTTCTCTATCTATCATGATGTGCCTGCTGGTCCAGTGGTGAGAATTTTTGTTTTCTTGACACTGAGATGCAATCTATATGAAAGGCTGTAGTCTTTGATCTTCTGCAACAAAAATTTTGGGTCCTACCCACATTCAGCAAGCAAGGTTGTTATATCTGCATAACACAGTTTGTTGTTGACAAGTCTTCTTCCAATCCTAATGCCACATTCTTGTTCATAGAGTCCATCTTTTTTAATTTTTATTAATTTTTGTGCATGTACCGTTAAATCAGATCTGACTGGTACAGGAGGAGATTGCCCCTCCTTCTCCAGCAGAGCATCTGGTGGATTCAAACCACATGCCTCTGGGATTGCAGTGCAGCTTCTTGCCACTGGGCCACAAGAGCTCCCTTCTTGAATGATCATCTTCTTGAATGATCTGCTAAGTCTGCAGATTGAATAAGTGTAGAGAAAGGATACAACCCTGATGCACAACATTACTTCTTAATTTTAAACCATGTAGTGTTCCCTTGCTCTATTTGCACAACAGCCTCTTGGACTAGGTTTGGATTTTGCATGAGCACAATTAAGTGTTCTGGGATTCCCATTCTTCTCAATGTTAGCCATAGCTTGTTAGCCATATGATCCGTTGCTATGCATTTGCATAGTCAATAAAGCACAAATAGATATTCTTCTGGCATTCTTTGCTTTCAGCCAGGATCCATCTGACATCAGCAATGATATATTCCTGGTGCCATGGCTTCTTCTAAATCCAGCTTGAATTTGTGGCATTTCTCTCTATATATAATATTCTAACCTTTTATAGGTGATCTTCAGCAGTATTTTCCTCATGTGTGATACTAACAATATTGTTCAATAATTTTTACCTTCTTTTGGATCATCTTTCTTGGGAATGGGCACAAATATGGATCTCCTCCAGTAAGTTGGCCAGACAACTGTCCTCTAAATTTCCTGATATAGACACTAGAGCTCCCTATCCATGTATACCTTGTAGAAAAATATTACTTGACAAGTAAAAATTTGTCTGACTTTCAAAGAATTATATTTAAAGAACCACTAAGAATTGTGATGTGGATTTAATTATTTCCACCAAAATACTTGTTCTAAGTACCAAAGGAGATTGTGATGATAGCACAGGATCAGGCAGGGTTTTGTTTTGTTGAGCATGAGTCACAGCCAAGCTGACAGTATCTAACAACACATAGTCTCCATATTAATACTTAAGTAGATAACACAGACACACATACACACAACCAATTTTGAAAGCCAAGGTTTTCCTTTAGCATATTTTTTAAATAAATTATTTTTGCTATTTCTTATAATCACCTATATCAAGTCTAACACTCATAAAAGGAGATCAGTGACTGAGTGGTAAGGAGTTGTACTGCCAGTGGTACAATTTGCAGTTCAAATCCATCAGCTGCTCCATGATAGAAAGATAGGCAATCTCCTCCTGTGCAGTTTACTGCATCTGAAACTGAAGGATCAGTTCTGACTCAAGGGTATAAAACAACAACAACAAACTATGAGAAAATAAATGTCTGTTAAGGTAGCTCATCTGTGGTATGAGAAAGAGGCCAGATAAAAATAAAAGGAAATGAGCAATAATCAAGAAATAAGAGTTTAATTAAAATTATTAATTATAATTATAATAATAATAACTCTCAACTAAAGTGCCCTGTTTATTTATTCTAAAGTTTCTTGAGCACTGTATTATAATTAATAATATGAAGCAGAACATGCATGAGTAACTCATTTAAGAAAAAAAACTAAGGGTTTTTTTTTTAAGTTCTTGAGAAAAAGAAACTAGGTCTCTCTGCTCTCATTTTAAGCCAAGTTCCCTCTTGTCAAATAACACCCACTCATCTGAGAAATTTTCATCATAAAGTGAGGTGGGAAGAAACAGCCCTCAGGTGTTTGAGTTGCACACTACAGCTGCCTGATCAACTGACTTTGGTGACTCAAGCCAAGTCATAAACAAAGGGCAAACCTCGGCGTCTGTGCAGGAATCAACTTGATAGAGTATCCAGGGAATTAAAAAACAATCATCCAACATTACATGGTTTAGGCCTTTGTTGTTCAGAACGCTGTAATTTTTCCACATTCTTGGCTTTGAACTTTGTCATTAGGTATATTCCTTCCTTCAGATTGTTTTGAAAGTCTCTCATGTCATTCAAGGGTTGGATTTACTCAAGGCTTGCAATGAAAAGAATGCTGTACTAGTCAAGATGCCTGTCTAATCTGACTCTGCTAGCAAGAAAAGTCATCCTTGGGCTAATAAACAAAATCTAAGTCTTAGAATGTGGTGTCAGGATTGGAGGTTGTTGTTGTTGTTGATTGCCTTCAAGTCGAGTATGACTCATACCGACACTCTGAACAAAAAATACTTGAAGCCACTCTACAAGTATCAACATTTATCAAAGTTCATCGGGTTTCCACAGGCATGTTATTTAGGAAGTGGGTGCCACTCCTGCTTCCAATAATCAAAAGTCTAAGTCTTAGAATGTGGTGTCAGGATTGGAGGAAGACTCCTCAATAACCTACGTCATGGCGATGACCCAAACTTGCTTGCTAAAAGTGAGGAGAACTTGAAGCATGTGCTGCAGATCAAACACTACAGGTTTCAATATAGATTGCATCTCAACATCAAGAATGCAAAAATTCTCACCACTGGACCAATAGACAAATCATAACAAATGGCGAAAAGATTGAAACTATCAATTACTTCATCTTACTTGGATCCACAATCAATATACTTGGTACAAACAGTCAGGAGATCAGAAGACCAATTGCACTGGGAAAGTCTTTAGTCAAGGACCTCTCCAAATGATTGAGGAGCAATGATGTCAGTCTGTAGACTAAGGTGTACCTGATTGAGGCCATGGTCTTTTCAATCTCTTGCTATGCTACAGAGAGCTGGATAATGACTAAGAATAACAGGGAAAAATAATTGATGCCTTTGAGCTATGGTGTTGAAGAAGAGTACTGAATATTCCCTGGATGGGCAAAAGAACAGATATGTCTTGGAGAAGGTGCAGCCACAGTGCTCCTTTGAGGCAAGGATGGCAAAACTTTGTCTCACATAATTTGGGCATGATGCTTGGATAATCTTCCTTAGAGAGGTGGAAGGAGCTAAAGCATATGGCAACTAACAATAACAATAATTGTTTGGCTAAGATTGATCTCTGAAAATGGTATCAGTTTCATGTTAGGAAGGATGTCTTAGACTTATAATCTCAGGAGTTCTTCCAATCTCTGCTTATCACTAAAACTAGTATTTTTGTGAATTTGCTATTTTATTTACATGTTTCTCCCACCCTCCAGAACCCTCTGCTGTGACCCTATTCAGAGCAGTTAGTAGTGGTAACCAGGCATCGTCTCTTTCTTACTGTCTCAAGGTCATGTAGGCTGTGGTTCATGTGGTCCATCAGCCCTGTGGACTAATTGCTCCCTATGTCTTTGGGTTTGTTTGTTTTGGTTTTTTTTACTCTCCTTTGCTGCAGATGTAAGAGTCCAAAGTATTGTGTATCTTATAAGAGACCATTTATATCTTAGATGACTGCCCACAAACAGTCTCAGACACTACTCACACTAACAGCAGGATGCAGAACATTGTCTTTGTGAGGTAGGTCCCATCAGTTCATATAGATGTCCACTGAGTCTATAGTACTTCATCTTTGAACATAGGAAATTTCTCTTTTGAGGTATTTGGTTATGTCTAAGAAATTTCCATGATTGTGCTCTTTGTCCCTTAGTGTCAAGTGTTCCTTTTCTATGTGATATAAATTATTTTTCCAATGATGAACCATCCTTGAAGACCAAGATTGTATTATGACCATGACTTATGTTTTTATGTTACTGAATTCTATAGGCTAAAAATTTGCTAAGACTTTTTGAACCAATATTCATGAGACATACTGTTCTTTTTTTATTATTATTTTTTTGTGTGTGTACCGTCAAATCAGATCTGACTGGTACAGGAGGAGATTGTCCCTCCTTCCCCGGCAGAGCATCTGTTGGATTCGAACCGTGCGCCTCTGGGATTGCAGTGCAGCTTCTTGCCACTAGGCCACCAGAGCTCCCCTGAGACATACTGTTCTGTAGTTTTTTTATTTATATGTTGGGTGTTTTGCCTGGCTTTGCTATCGTGGTTGTGCTGACTTCATAGAATGAATTCAGGAATATACTTTCCTCTTCTACGATCTGAAGGAGTTTGAATAGTATTGTTATAGACTCCTCCTGAATGTTTGGTAGAATTCTCTAGTAAAACCATCTAAGCCAGGGATTTTGTTGTTATTGCTATTGCTGCTATTGGAATTTTTTATTTGTTTGTTTGTTTTTTATTTCAATCTATTTTTGTTATTGTATTATTATTATTATTTTATTATTAGTTTTTGTGTGTACCATCGTTGTTGTTAAATATCTGTTCAATTTTTCTGCCTCAGGCTGTATTGTTGTTGTTGTTATGTGCCATTGAGTCTCCTGCAACTCATAGTGACACTATGTACAACAGCCCTAAACCCTACTCTGTCCTGTGCCAATCTCACTGTCTCCGACACACCTACCCCCATTACTCCAGTCACTGAATCAATCCACCTCATAGAGGGTCTCCACACCCCCAAGCATGATGTACTTCTCCAAGGACTGATTCCTCTTTGCAACAACAATATCTATTCTTATAATCACATTTGGAATCAATTGTCTGTGGTTTTAGTGAGCTAAGATTGTTGTCATTAAGTGCCATTGGGTTGACTATGACTCATACTGACTCAGTGAATAACAGATTGATCCTTGCACTGTCCTGCACCATCTTCATCATCTCTGCAGTGCTCAAGTCCATTGTGGTAGTTACTGTGTCAATCTATCCCATCACGGGCCTTCCTGTCTTTCCCTGACCCTCCACCTTTCCCAGCAAGTTGTCTCTCTCCAAGGACTGTTCTTTCTAAAAATATGTCTAAAGTAAATGAGATGATGTTTCACCAACCTTGCCTCTAAGGAGCACTTCCTCTCAGACAGGCTTGTTCATTCTTTAGACATCTCATTGTATATTCAATACTCTTTGCAATACCATATTTCAAAGACATTGATTATTATTCAGCTTTCCTTATTTATTATACAACTGTGAGAGGCATGTTGTGGTAGAGTGCCATTGAGTTGAAACCAATCCATAGCTGACCCTCCAGCAAGTTATCAGAGGCATTAAATCACATGGAAGGAGATTGCCCATCTTTGTCTCATGGAGCAGCTAGTGGACTTAAGCCATGTACCATTGAGTTGGCAGTGCAACTCCTTACCATTAAGCCACACAGCTCCCTTCAGATGCATAGGAAGTCATTGAAAATACCATGGCTTATACCAGATACACCTTAGTCTTCAAACTGACATTCTTGTTTGCTAATGCTTTCAAAAAGTCTGACAGAAAATTTTCTCAATGCAACATGTCTTTTTCTTTGGCTGCTGCTACCATGGTTATTGATTATGGATCTAAGTAAAATGAAATCATTGACAACTTCAATTGTTTCTCTATCTGGAGTCCCCAACTTAGTAGAGAGTGTAAATCAAGTTCAGGCTCATTTTCCTTTGTTATGTGGTCTCTGCCAAAACGAACAGATATGTTCCAGGGAGGTCGTATCCTTTTTTTCCTTCTAATTAAAAAAATCATATTTACTTAGAGACATTCAGAATGTCAATAAAACAGTTTTAACTTCTTCTTTCGCTCTTTTTTTTTCAATTACAGAGTGGTATTCAGTTAACAGAACAACAATTATTTCATATAAGCTGCATCAGGCAACTGACAATAG
>NW_006399825.1:8018485-8025358 GCF_000299155.1 Elephantulus edwardii | reverse complement strand
GACCAAACAAACAACCATCTTAATATATAACTAATCTGTGCTGTGCACTAACAAGAATCTGCTTTAAATTTCCATGTCAATTTACAATCCCCATACTGTACCAGGCAAGATTAATGGCTATTGAAAACACCACCAGGACAGGACTATCTAAAGACACTTTCAGTAGCGTGTTAACTATACCAAAAAAGACACTGTACAGTTTAAAAACAAATCTTAACTCAGCCTTACAAGTCAAATTCTTTTTATCTTTAAAGGGAGCGATTTGTGGAGCTTGGATCGGGCGGCAACAGGATTCTATCGCTCGGCCATCGCCAAAATTAAGGCTCAGGACCTTCCTGGCAAGAAGAAAGAGGTGCTGTGGAAACAGCTGGACAATCTGAAAGTGGAGCTTTCTCAGCTGCGCGTCGCCAAAGTGACAGGCGGTGCAGCTTCTAAGCTCTCCAAAATCCGAATGGTCCAGAAATCCATTGCCCGTGTTCTTAACTGTTATTAACCAGACTCAGAAAGAGAACCTCAGAAAATACTATAAGGGCAAGAAGTACAAACCCCTGGATCTGCGGCCCAAGAAAACACGTGCCATGAGCTGAAGGCTCAGCAAGCAGAAGGAGAGCCTGAGCGCCAAGAAGCAGCAGCGAAAAGAGCGCCTGTACCCACTGCGGAAATATGCAGT
The DNA here is from genome assembly GCF_000299155.1 of Elephantulus edwardii. Lineage (NCBI taxonomy): Eukaryota > Metazoa > Chordata > Mammalia > Macroscelidea > Macroscelididae > Elephantulus > Elephantulus edwardii. The sequence continues at coordinate 8,024,688 of NW_006399825.1, read as the reverse complement.
CAAGGCCTGAACGTCTTAAATAAATAAAACACACACACACGAGCAAGTGATGTACAGGGGGAGATTAAATGCTTTATAGACAAGAAAAAAAAGCCTGCCCTACAACCAAATTATTAATCATCCTCCTCTTCATTATCATCTTCTTCATGTTCCTCCACTTCCTCATCTTCCTTTTCCTTCTTGTTTTTCTCAGCATTGACAGCTCCCTTTTTGGCTGTATCAGGCTCGCCTTTACCCCTGTATGCAGCAATATCCTTCTCATACTTCTTCAGCTTAGCGGCCTTCTTCTCACAGGACTGCTGGTCATTGGCAGCAGTATTACTTCACATCTCTCCCAGCTTCCTCACAACATCACCAATGGAAAGGCCAGGGTGCTAACCTTTGATTTTGGGGCGATACTCAGAACAAAACAAGGAAAAAGCTGAAGGGGGCCTTGTGGGTGTGATGGGATCTTTGAACTCCTTTTTTGTTTCACCCTTAGGACGGCTATGGGTTTTCACCTTTCTCTCATAACAGGCCTTGTTTGACTTTGCCATGTCTTCAAATTTACCTTTGTCTTTAGCAGACATGGTTTTCCACCTCTCCAAGCACTTCTTAAAATCTGAGAAGTTGACATTAGCATCTGCGTGCTTCTTCTTGGCAAATCTTCCTCTCAGCAGGTTTGCATGAAAAATGCATCTCAGGATCTCCTTTGCCCATGGTTAGTCATTTCTCTCCTAGAGGCAGAGTTGTCCAGGGCCTCAGCTCTGCCTGGACCAGCACTGTCTCTGTGGAGCTCAATGTACTGCTATCAATTGTATCTTTTTAAAATCCAGATCTTATATCTGATCTGATCCAGCCAAAATCCCCTACCTGTTGTTGCCAGAGAAACTGAGATACCTATAATTTGTTAGCCCCTGTAACTACCTGTATAGACCCAGACTTCAAGACTAATATTCGATTCCTGAATTTGGGACTTGTCAACCTCTGCCACCAGGTAAGTCTTTCCTCTGATGGTTTGTGAGTTTCTGTGAAACGTTGAAGGAAATTATAGGACCCAAAGACAAAGATGAGAGAAAGAGGGCTGAGGGCAGGATGAATAGTTGATATCAAGGACTTGATGGAGAAGTACCAGAGTTTAGAAGGTTGGACATTTGAGACATTGTTAATCTCTACCTCATAGAAACTGCTGTTGTTAGGTGCCATCAAGTCAAGAACATCTCATAGATCTGAACCTTGCCCAACTTGTGCCATCTTCACAATCTCTGGCCCGCTTGAGCCCACTGCTGCAGTCAATATGTCAATCCATCTCATTGAGGGCTTTTCTCTCCCTCACTGACACCTACTTTTCTCAGTATGATGTCTGCTTCCAATGAATAGCTAGCCTTTCTTAACAACATGCCCACAGTATGTGAGATGAGGCTTTGTCATCTCTGCCTCCAAAGAACATTCTGACTGCACTTTCTCTAAGACATATCTGTTTTTCTTTTGTCAGTCTGGGGGATATTTAAAACTCTTCTCCGACATTACAGCTCAAATATATCAATTCTTCTGTCATCCTTATTCATTGTACAGCTCTCAGATGCATAGTGAGTGATTGAAAAGACCATGGCCTGAATCAGGAATATATTAGTCCTCAAACTGATATAATTTGTCCTCCAAAATTTGGAGAAGTCCCTGACATTAGGCTCACCAAGGCAATATGTCTCCTGATCTCAAAACTGCTCGTACCAAGAACGTTGACTGTAGATCGCAGTAAGAAGAAATTTTTTATAATTTCACTCTTTTCTTCATTTATCATGATGTTACCTATCAGGCCAGTGGTGAGAATTTTTTCTTCTTTTTTTCATTTTTAAGGGTTTTTTTTGGGGGGTGTTATTATTTTTGAGTGTGTGTACCATTAAATTGATTCTGACTGGTACAGGAGAAGATTGCCCCTCCTTCTCCAGCAGAGCATCTGGTGGATTTGAACCACATACATTGGGAAGGGCATACACCAGGGATGCATCCTATCTCCATACCTTTAAAACCTATATGCAGAACAGATTATCCGGGAGGCTGGGCTCTATGAGGAGAAATGTGGGGTCAAGATTGGTGGACGATTTATCAACAACCTGTGTTATGCAGATGACACAACCCTGCTTGCTGAAACTGAAGAAGACCTGAAGCGCCTGCTGCAGAGCATCAAGGACTGCAGCCTACAATATGGATTGAGGCTCAATGTCAAGAAGACAAAGATTCTCACCACTGGACCAATTGGCAGCATCAGGATGGATGGTGGAGAGACTGAGATTGTACACAGCTTTAGTTTGCTTGGCTCCATAGTCAACAGTCTTGGCACCAGCAGCCAGGAAATTAAAAGGCACATTGCCATGGGAAAGTCTGCTGTTAGGAACCTCTCCAAAGTACTGAAGAGCAATGGTGTCTCTCTGGAGACTAAGGTGCGTCTGATACAGACCATGGTCTTCACAATCACTTGTTATGCGTCAGAGAGTTGGACAATGACCAGAGAGGATAGAAGGAGAATTGATGCCTTTGAGATGTGGTGCTGGAGAAGAGTATTGAGAATACCATGGACTGCTAGGAAAACAAACAGATTTGTCTTGGAAAGGGTTGAACCGGCTGGCTCCTTGGAGGCAAGGATTCTGAGGCTCCATCTGACATACTCTGGACATGTTGTGAGGAGAGACCGGTCCTTAGAGAGGGACATCATGCTTGGGAGGGTGGAGGGACGGCGCAGGAGAAGAAGGCCCTCTATGAGGTGGATTGATTCAGTGACTGGGGTAATTGGGATGGGAGTGTCAGAGACAGTGCGATTGGCACAGGACAGAGCGGAGTTTAGGGCTGTTGTACATAGGGTCGCTATGAGTCGCAGGCGACTCAACGGCACATAACAACAACAAACAACACCTCTGGTATTGTAGTGCAGCTTCTTGCCAATAGCCCACCAGAGCTCCCTAATTTTTGTCTTCTTGATGTTGAGATGCAGTCCATATTGAAGACTGTAGTCCTTGTTCTTCACCAAGCACTTCAAGTGCTTCCTTTCAGCAAGCAAGTTTGTATCATCTGCATGACACAGGTGGTTGATGAGTCTCCCTCTGATCCTGATCCCACATTCTTCTTCATCAAGTCTAGCGATAAGACCATGCTGTGCAGAGTCAACTGTTAAGACATTGGTAATCTGTAATTCTCTGTCTTTGCTTTGTCCACATCGCATATGATCCAGTTTTTTAGATTTACCTTAGCTGATTAGCTTTCCAAAGTTGTCATCTACATTTCATTCATGTGTTTTCTTGCCTCTTTGTTGTAAGATGGACATTTTTTACTGTGTTAGTATCTTCAACTGCCTCTCAGGCTACAATATTTATGGAAGCACGCATCTTTTTCCCATGCTGGTCTGTTCAAACTGTTGACTTTTTGTTTAATCTAGCAGATAAGTGTTTTAAACAGTGCACCATAAGGGAACTCGGGTAGCCTAGGGGCAAGAAGCTGTGCTGTAATCCCAAAGATGTGCAGTTTGAATCCACCAGATGCTCCGCTGGAGAAGTATAAACAGTCTCCCCCTGTGCCAGTTGGATCTGACTTGGGGGCACACAACAACAATAAAATAAAGTGTCACTAAACAGTGCACCATAAGGTTTCTAGCTTGTTGTTGTTATATGCTGTTTAATTACCTTTAAGATTAGCATCAATGTTAGTTCTTTTAGCATCATATATTGAACAAATACCGCACATTTTCTGAGCAGTAAGCCGAAGTTTACCTGAGATGGGTAGAGCTGTTGTTTTAGATATCCACCTCTATCCTTTGCAGGGAGCTCTGGTGGCCTAGTTTCATAGAAGCTGCGCTGTAATCCCAAAGGCACATGGTTCAAGGCCTTCAGCTGCGCTGTGGGAGAAGGATAGACAATCTTCTCCTGTGCGATAACTGCTCTCTGAAAACCCGCCAGAGGGTCAGCTATGGGTTGGTTCCGACTCTATGGTACACAATATCCTTCTTTCCTAGTTTCATAAACTCCCAGAATTTTTACAATACCTGGAAACCTTTAGTCAGTAACATAAGCCAGTAAATCTTAAGATGTTAATATTATCAGTAAAGTGTTGTCTTTATTACAATATTTTTATTTCAAAAGAAATATTTTGTAATTAATAAAGTCCATGCTCCTCCTTCAACCTGGATACATCTTATAAAATTCTACTCATTCTTCAACTACCACTCATCCAGAGTCATGGCTAGTGCCTTGCCCCTTCTTTCCTCCCTTTGCAAAGTATTTTTCCTATTAAAGCTCTTTCTTGAAGAGAAAAAAAAACACCCCAATTATCCTGCAACTTCCCAGTGAAATTATCCTGAGCTTTCCAAATAGATGTGCTATTCTTTTACTGTAAATTCTCATCACCTTCCTGCATGCCTGTTCTATTTGTCACATTAATGGTTATCATGTATCTTATAATGGAACATTACTCAAGACTATGACCTTTAGCAGCCATTCAAACACCATCTCCATGGCTTAACTTTCAATCAAACAATAGACAGGACAATAAAAGTGATGATACCAGGGAAACAATCACTCTTAGAATAATCAACCACAAAAGGACAAAATCAGCTGTATTTGCCAAAAGGCAGGAAGGGGTAGGATATAAGGAGTGATGGAAATGAGAATTACAGGGTGGAAGGGGAACGCATGTTTACATTGTGTGCCTTATAATTACATCTTCTTCCTGCAGAGTGGCCAGTGGATTAAAAACATCAGAGGAGAGTGGCCTTGCAGCTAGCAATGCCATTTTCTCTATGTACTGCGCCCCCAAAGTGCCCTTAACATTTTGACCTTATATAAATGCATGTTGTTGCTGTTGTTAGGTGTTGAGTCATATAACTCATAGCAACTCTATCAACAACAGACCTTAATCCTGCCCTATCCTGTGTGCTATTCTCCTAATCTTTGATACACCTGAGCCCATTGCTGCAGTCACTATGTCAACTCACCTCATTGGGGGTCTTTATCTCTTGAGTTGACCCTCCACCATTCCAAGAATAATATCCCTTTTGAAGGAATATACCCTCCTAACAACAGGCCCAAAATATGTAAGATGAAGCATCACCATCCTTGCCTCTAAGGAACACTCTGGTTGATCTTTTTCTAAGACATCTGTTTGCTCTTTTGGCAGACCATGGGATATTCAGTACTCTTCCAATACCACAACTCAAAGGCATCAATTCTTCTTCTGTTATCCTTATTCATTGTCCAATTCTCATGTGCACAGCAAGTGAACAAAAAAACCATGTCCTGAAGCAGAAGGTGAAGCTTCATGTCACTTCTTTCATTTTATCAATGATAGCTTTGACTGCATTTTATTCCAAAGAATAGATTACAGAAAGGAAGAAATAATAACTCTAGAAAGGAGGAAACTGACAAACACTACTTTAAGTGATGAAGATTAACATTAGCAGTGATGTCATATGGATTATGGATGTGATAAGAGAAGGTAACCTCACCTCTGAGGCGTTCTTCCCAAAACCATAACCCTAATCTAACCATGAGAAAAACATCAGACAATCCCAAATCATGAGCCATTAACAAAAACAAACAAAATCTAATAAATGGTCACAATCCTGAGGAACCTAGAGACATGATGAGTAAATATAATGTGATATCCTGGATGTTGTTCTTATTGTTGTTACGTACCGTTGAGTCACTTACAACTCATAGTGACCCTATGTAAAATAGCTCTGAACCCTGTTCTATCTTGAACCAATTTCATTGTCTTTGATATGTCTACATCCACTACTCCAGTCACTGAGTCAATCCATTTCCCCTAGGGTCTTTTTCTCTTAAACTGTCCCTCCATCCTACCAAGTATAATGCCCCTCTTCAAGGACTGGTTGCTCCTGGCAACAAGCCCAAAGTATGTCAGATGCAGCTTCAAAATCATTGTCTCCAAGGAGCAACGTGGTTTTACCCTCTCCAGGACAGACCTGTTTGTTCTCTTAGCAGTCCATCCTGGATGGGTACCCTGTAAATATGATGTTGTTGTTGTTACGTGCCATCGAGTTGTTTGCGACTCATAGCGACCCTATGCACAACAGCCCTAAACCCTGCTCTATCCTGCGTCAACAGCACTGCCTCCGACACACCCACCCTGATTACCCCAGTCACCGAATCAATCCATCTCATAGAGGGTCTTCCCCTCCTGCGTTGTCCCTCAACCCTCCCAAGCATGATGTCCCT
>NW_006399825.1:8016118-8017790 GCF_000299155.1 Elephantulus edwardii | reverse complement strand
ATGCATCCCTGGCATACATCCTTCCCAATTTTGAACCATGCAGTGTTACCCTGCTCTGTTCTGACTACTGCCTCTTGGTCCAAGTATAGGTTTCGCATTAACACAATTAAATGTTCTGGGATTCCCATTCTTCTCAGAGTCAGCCACAGTTTGTTATAACATAAAGGGACATTATAAAAAAAACAAATGAAACTCACAGTATGGAATTTAGTTAATAATGAGATAACTGTGTTGGTTCCTTAGTTGTGATAAATATCAGTAGGATAAAGGAACAATGGGAGGAAGTGGGTGAGGGACATCCGGGAACTGTTTGTACCATCTTTGCAATTTCTCTGTAAATCTAGAATTACTCCAAAAACTTATTTTAGAAACATTTGAAAGAAAATGTAAGTCTTTAGAAGAAGCCAAAAGATTGTAAAGTGCACTTTTAAATAAATTATTCCTCCTTGAAAGGGGTCTTGATGAGAGAATCAAAAGTCTATCAGGGATTGGTGGCCGTGGAAAGGGTCTTTTCATTTCTATAAACTGTGTTTTAGGGCAGAGCCTGTCAGCATTTGGTCCAAGAATGCCATCCTAAGCATTTGTGAGGAAACTTTTAAAATGTTCAAATAGCAACATAAGGGCTTGCCTGTCCTTGCCTGTGGCTTTATTCAGCTGTCTCTGATTGCTGGTAGTAGAAGCTGCAGGTTTGACATGTACAGGAACATTTTCCCCCTGATTTCTCATGCTAGCCTGGGGGGCCCTGAGAACCAGAAGGGGCTGAGGGACAAAACCTTCAAGGGAAGGTCTGCATCTGATGGAGGGGGCAGCAGGAGGGTGATTATGCAGACAGACTTTCGACATTTTCCTGTCCTCTGTCTCATAGCACAAAGTTCTAAAGATAAAAGGCTCCCATTAATACCAAGCCAAAAAGTCAAAAGGATTTCTTGACTATGGTTATGTCTTATCTATAGTTTCCCTTTTTCTTTCTTTCTCTTTTTTTTTTTTTTTCCAGGCATGTGTAGGAATCAAAGTCAGGATTTCGACTCTCCTGGGCTGTCTTCCAGCTTCTGTACTCCAGGAGTGTAGCAAAGATTCAAATGCAGGTTATAGTTTCCAAGGATGAGTAATAGCAAATACCTTTATCTCCAGAAGCTCATTTCTCAGCTTCTTGGGGAAATACACAAATAGAAACTGCCTTTCCTTCCTACGCAGCATCATTGCTTTGTGTCAGACATCAACTGTCTTCACTCATCATTGAAGGAGTCACTTTACAGCAGTCCAGAGACTAACACTCATTTTCACTGATATCTCCTCACTGATAGTTCTGGTGGCCTAATGATAAGAACCTGTGCCATGATCGCAAAGGCATGTGGTTCAAATCCATCAGCTCTTCCCTGAGAGAAAGATGATTAATCTCCACCTGTGTGATTTACTACTTGAAAACCCACTGGAGAGTCAGCTGAGTCAGTTCTGACTTCATGGCACACAACAAAAAATACTTCCTCATTACCAGTCTCATTCCGTCATTAGTCTTCTCTCTGGCCACAGCTTACTTACTTCCTAGTTCATTTATTTATTCAAAAGCTTTATTGCGCACATCCTCCTATATTGAATTAGGTACAGGATGTTGTTGTTGTTGTTGTTGTTGTTGTTATGTGCCATCGAGTCACTTGTGACTCATAGCGACCCT
>NW_006399825.1:8010805-8014171 GCF_000299155.1 Elephantulus edwardii | reverse complement strand
GCTATGAGTCGGAAACGACTCGATGGCACATAACAACAACAACAACATATTTTAGTGATGTGCCATCATAAAGTAATAAGAGTGATAGTAGCATGATCAAATAACATTTCTTTGGTGTTGGGGCCTTTACATACACCCTTTACTCAAATTCACAAGTTACTAACATTTTACCTTTGTTTTACCATTGTCAGACATGTACACATGAGCTCTTTTTTATATACATAATTATAGTTTGGGTTTTTGTACTGACTGGTTTGAGAGGAAGTTGTAAACATCATGCTCCTTCACTGTTCAATCACATATAACTGAAGAACAACAACCTTCCCTTAGATAACTCACTGTACTTTAGTTCTCAAAATCAGGAGATTTGACATTTAAACAATACTAATATCTAATCTGTAGATCATGATAAAGTTTACTCAAGTGTCTCAGTGTTTACCTTATAGCTAGTAGTTTCCTAGGCTCATAAAAAATATTAGACAATGCATTTTACTTCATTGTTTTGATCCCCACCCTCCACCCTCTGAGGGAACACACTGGCATGACTCTACTAGAAGAAGGTTTTTGGTTTTTGTTTTTGGTGAAAGTGTACACAGCAAAATTGACTCCTATTCAAAAATTTCTACACATATCATTCAATGATTTTGGTTATTAAGTCTCTTTGTTTTTGTTGTTGTCATTATGTCAAGTCACCTGTGACTCATAGCAACCCTATTGTACTCATTGTCCTAAACCCTACTCTATCCCTTGTCAATCTTATTGTCTCCAACACTCCTATCCCCATTGCCCTACTCATTGAATCAATTTACATCACAGAGGGTCTTCCATTCCTGGGCTGTTTCTCCACCCTCCCAACCATGACATCCATCTCCAAGGACTGGTGCCTCCTGGCAACATGTCCAATGTAGGTTCAGAATCCTTGCCTCTAAAGAGCAGCCTGGTTTAATCCTCTCTAGGGTGAACTTGTTTGTTCTCCTAGCAGTCCATAGAATATTCAATACTCTTCTCCAACACCACAGATCAAAGCCGTCAATTCTCCTTCTATCACCCCTAGTCATTGTCCAACTCTCTGCTGCATAGCAAGTGATTGCAGACAAAGACCATAGCCTGTATCAAGCACATCTTAGTCTCCAGACTGACATCATTGCTCTTCAATACTTTGGAGAGGTCTCTGACAACAGACTTTCCCAATGCAATACATCTCTTAATTTCCTGGCTGCTGGCGCCAAGAATGTTGATTGTGGAGCCAAGCAAACTAAAGCTGTTTACAATCTTAATCTCTTCACCATTCATCACGTTGCTGCCAATCAGCCCAGTGGTGAGAGAATCTTTGTTTTCTTGATATTGAGCTTCAATCCATATTGAAAGCTGCAGTCCTTGACCTTCTGCAGCAAGCACTTTAGGTTCTCATCAATTTCAGCAAGCAGGGTTGTGTCATCTACGTAACACAGATTGCTGATGAATCTTCCCTCAGTCCTGATGCCATATTTCAGATGCAAACAGATGCTGCCCCTAGATGTGCCCACCAAATTGTACCAAGAAATCTGGAGGACAACCACGTGGCCAACTCACTGGAAGAGAACCATATTTGTTCCCATTCCAAAGAAAGATGATCCAACAAAGTGTGGAAATTCAAACAATATCATTAATATCACATGCAAGCAAGATTCTGCTGAAGATTATCCAAAACATGGCTGGAATAGTACCTAAAGAGATAACTTCCAGAAGTGCAGGCTGCATTTTGAAGAGGCATTGGTACTAGGGATATTGTAGCTGATGTTAGTTGGATCTTAGCTGAAAGCAGAGAGTGCCAGAGGAATGTCTGTCTGTGTTTCATTGACTATGCATTGACTGTTTGGACCACGACAAACTGTGGCTAACTCTGAGAAGAATGGGAATCTCAGAACACTTGATTGTGCTTATGCGAAACCTATACTTGAAACAAGAGGCAGTCATCAGACAGAGCAAGGGAGCACTGCATGGTTCAAAATTGGGAAGGTTGTATGCCAGGGATGTATCCTATCTCCATACCTTTTCAACCTGTATGCAGAACAGATTATCTGGGAGGCTGGGCTCTATGAGGAGAAATGTGGAAGTCTCTTTACACACTTTTCTTTGAGATACATTCCTAGTTCTTCCTTTGTCGTGCATGAGCTAAACATTTTAGAAGAGTAGAATGTTGCTGTGTAGACTGTCCTTCCATTTGAAGTTTGTCTAATACTGCCTCGTTATTTGATTTGGATTATTTTTCTTTTCTTTTGAAGAACTATCAGAGGAGTATTTTCTTCTCCCGTCATCATCAGGATCCTTACAATGTTGAGTGTCCATGAATTTTCATTTAAAAAGATCATTTAAACCTACATGGAGAATTAATTCCAGGGTAATAATAATTGATGCAAATAAAGAAGGAAGAAGTTTTGACAGTGGCCTGGACTAGAGATAGTAAGAATTGGGACTAGGTTTAGCAGTAGCAGGTACAGAAAATGTGAACAGTTTCATGATATGTTTATACTAGAATCACTCAAATGCTTCTATTCCCTTAGCTCTTTGCTTTCTTACCCCTGGACTCTCTGTTTTCTTTTTCTCTTCCTTGATACTCTCATGTCTATACTTCTTTCCACCAGACTTCATTTCCTAAATTCTTACACTGTCCTAGGTAAACCTAAATCTCCTTTTCTTCACCTTTTTTATTGTGTATGATGGTCAAGCCTCTGTACTGGATGACTCTGTCTTTTTGTCTTTTAGATACTCACTCATGAGCTGTTAAATGTTGTCAAGAAAAACTTTGATGTGGGGCTAGTGCCATTCTAAATTCATAAACACAACTTTCTACCATGATTATTTCCAATTTCCATCTTCTCCTTAGATCACCATCTCTCTTCTTTCATGCTTCCCTAACGACTTCCAGCAAATGACCCTAGTTTTGTTTATCCATGAGTGATGGGAAGAAACAAAACAAGCCAGAATAAAACTGCTAATAAAAACCTACCTAAACCCATTATTCTCTTTTTCTTCATGTCTCTATCAATGGGTTTCCTTCTTTTTAAATTGAATCCCTGCTCCTGGACCCTAGAGTCCTTTCTCTCCTATTTCTTCATGGACCTTGTGCTTGGTAAAAAGTTGTGCTGGGAATAAAATAACTTCTCTGTGTGTGTGTGTGTGTATGGTTTTTTTAAATTGATTTTTTAATTTTTTTATTATTATTAATGTCAATGAACATTTATAGAGATTGAGGATTTCCATTCATTCAGTGTTGCACTTTTCTCCCTGCCCACCCCACCCCTACCCCCAGTTTGCTCTTCTTTAAAAGCAAAAGAAAAACTCCTTCATTGGTATATAATTCCCCGGCTCCCTCCCACTCCCACT
>NW_006399825.1:8002113-8010220 GCF_000299155.1 Elephantulus edwardii | reverse complement strand
TCCAGTTCCTCCACAACCTCGCCAGAATTTGTTGCGTGCTGTTCTGTTAAATTTTACTATTCTGACTGGGGTGAGATAATATCTCATATTTAATTGATATTTTAATGAAAGTTTATAGAGAACTTGGATTTCCATTCATTCATTTTCCTCCCTGCCCCCTCCTCCCCAATTCCCTTTTTCCTTTGGGGGAAAAAATATTTCATTGTTATACAGTCACCCCTTCAGTACACTTTACCATGCAGCTCTTATTCTGGACTCTTGTCATACCAATAATACCTAATTATATATTCCCTTTATACAGTTATCTCCCGCCATCTGTTTCAATACCATGTACACTGTTTATCCCCCTTTTGTTAGTTTCCCCCAACCCCCAAATCAATCCTGTTCTATAACAGTGGCATTATGCAGTACTTTTCTTGGAATAAAAGAACTTCTAAATCTCACTTTAACTGGTTCCTCCCATTAATACAAAACCTGATAGACATACTCAGTCTTCTCTCATCTTGTAAAGTAAACACATCACCTACAAAATAGACTCCTTTGACTCCACTTTCCCTTCCAACTATTGAATTTGTTTTCTCCTCTGGCAGCTTTTCCATCTCCTTCCCACAAGAATATGTTCTCTCTACACAGATTTCTCCCCATTTCTGGCTAATTCTAATTTTTTTTCAGATCTCAGTTTATAAGTTATTTCCTCAAGGAGGCATTCCTTGATCTCTGGTTTGTAAAATGTTCTTACTATGTATTTTCATAGGTTCTGTTTTTCCCCATCACATCATTCTTCACATGTTGTAGAAATTTACTCTCTTACCACCTTGTTTCTCCCCTACATGCCATAAAAATAAAGACTCTGATTTACTTGTTCTCCTCTGACAAACTCCTAGAATGCAGTGAAAGATCAACAAATAGCTGTGGAATGAATGTATAATTGACCTTCAGCCATTTGATATCTTCTGATAATGATAACTTTTTGGAATCCTGAGTATTTCCGTTAAGTTAAAGTAGGAGGTGAGCAGCAGGTGAAGAACTTGAAGTAACAGCAATGGACACAAGTGGATTGACGACAGGAAAATGTCTGATTTCATTCTCTAGGGAAACCAAATCTTCATCCAGAGTCTCTTCAGCTACACACACTAACTCATTTCACTATGGATGTCTTCGTTGCAGGCCATAGTTTAAATCCAGAAGTGTCAGGTCACAATTCTGTCTAAGGAGTTTAATTTTCTTTGGAGTAGGGTTTATTCTCAGATCTTCTCAGATCTTAGCTTGCTTAAGACTGTGATGGGAAACCCTCCTTGGTAATTTTCTCTTCTCTCTTCCCCCATCATCACTGTGAAATCTTGAGTATGGACAGTAGGGACCGGATATAGATAAAATTTTTAGCACTAATTATTTCTGAGAAGGGTAGTATAATGATCTTAATTATCTTTTAGCACATACATGTGCCCACATACACTGTGTTTCTGAGTATGAGGAACATGTATTATTCAAATATTTGTGTATCAGAATTTTTCAGAAGGAGCCAAGGGAAATAGTTTCAGACAAGCGCATGTTATTTGTGACATCTTTTCTAAATTACTTCTCACTTTGCTCTCTGCTTATTCAAGACTTCCCTGATTCTGACTTCCAGACTGATTTTCCCTGGAGCACTCAGACCAGCCTCCAAGCTCAGTCTGGGTGTGTCATTTGTCAGTCTCTTTTACCACAATATGGTGCAACTGGTTATTCTGAATTACAGATAAAAGAGCGAGTGTAATGTTAGAGGACACTAAAAAGGCACTCTACTTTTTGGTATACTCTCTCTTTTTTTGCATTATGTTTCTAGAAACATGTACATTTCTTCCATGTTTTAAAATTTGTTGCAGTATTAGCAGTCGTTGTTCTTATTGTTGTTGTTAGGTGCTCTCCAGTCAAGTACAACTCAAAGTGATCCTATAAACAACAGATCTGAACATTGTCTTATCCTGTGCCAGCCTCACAATCTGTGACACTCAAATCCATTGCTGCAATCATTACGTCACTCCACCTGGTTAAGGGTCTTCCTCTCTTTTGCTGTCCTTCACACTTTTCAAGCATGCTGTCCCTTTCAAAGAAATAATCTCTTCCAGCAACATGCCTAAAGTATGTAACACGAAGCTTCATCATCTTTGCCTCCAAGGACCATTGTGGCTGCACCTTCTCCAAGGCATATCTGTTTGTTCTTTTGGCCGTCCATGGGAACTTCAGCACTTTTCTCCAACACCACAGTTCAAAGGTGTCAATTATTTTTTCATCCTTAGTTACTGTCCAGTTCTCAGATACATATCAGGTGACTGAAAAGACCATGGCCTGAATCAGGCACAACTTAGCCCTTAAACTGATATCATTGTTGGAGTAGTTGTTGCTGTTATGTGCTGTTGAGTCAACCACAATTCATAGTGACCCTATGCACATAACTCTAAGCTCTGCTCTATCCTGGCCCAATCTTGCTGTCTCTGATATACTTACACTCATTACCCCAGTTATTGTGTCAACCTTTCTTATCCAGGGTCTTCCTCTCCTATGCTATCCTTCCACCATTACAAGCATGATGTTCTTCTACATGATATTCTTCTTCTAAGGATTAGTCCCTCCTGGCAACATGCCAAAGTATGTGAGATGAAGCCTCAAAATCCTTGCTTCCAAGAAATAGTTTGACTTCACCAATTCCAGGACTGATCTCTTAGTTGTCTACAAAGTCCATGGTATGTTCAATACTCTTCTCCAGCACTACAACTCAAAGGCATCATTTCTTCTTCTGCCCTCTTTGGTTATTGTCCAGCTCTCTGATGCATAACAGGTAATTGAGAAAGCCATGTTTTGGATCCAGTGCACATTAGTCTCTAGAGTGACATCATTGCTCTTTAGCATTCTGGAGAAGTCCCTTTAGCAGACTTTCCCAATGCGATTCATCTTTTAATTTCCTGACTGTTGGTGTCAATAATGTTGATTATGGAAACAAGCAAGATGAAGTTCTTAACAATCTCAGTCTCTTCACCATCTATCATGATGCTGCCAATTGGCCCTGTGGTGATAATCTTCATTTTATTGATATTGGCCTTAAATCTATATTGCAGACTACAGTCCTTGACTCTCTGCAGCAAATGCTTTAGACCCTCCTCAGTTTCAGTAAGCAAGGTGGTAACATAAGCATAAAGCAAGTTGTTGATGAGTCTTCCTCCAATCCTGATCTCCTATTCCTTCTCATAAAGTCCAGCCTCCCAGATGATCTGTTCCACATGTAGAGTGAAATGGTATAGAGAGAGGATGCATCCTTGATACACTCCTTTCCTGATTTTGAACCATACAGTGTTTCCTTGCTCTGTTCTGACAACTGCTTCCTGCTCCAAGTATATGTTTCACATGACCAAATCAGGTGTTCTAGTATTCCCATTCTTCTCAAGGTTAGCCACAATTTGTTGTGATCAACACAGTTAAATGTCTCACCTGAATGAAAAACCATCTCAGGAACAGGTTTGAGGCCTTGGACACTAAGAGCGAAGGCCAGATTAGCTGTGGGAGGATATCAAGAGCATTACCCATGAAGAACACAAAAGGTCATTACCAAGACAAAGGAGAAGAAAAGACTGAAATGGATGTTGGAACAGACTCTGACTGTTGCAACTAGAGTGCTGAGAAGCCACAGTAAAGCGAAAAAAAAAAAATCAGGAAGTTAAGGAGCTGAATAGAAGATTTCAAAGGGCAGCTTGAGAAAACAAAGTATTATAATGAGATGTGCAAAGAGCTGGAGTCATGAAATCAAAAGGAACTAACTCACTTGAAATGTCTGTCTTAAGCTGAAGGAACTGAAGAGTAAATTCAAGCCTCTAATTGCAATATTGAAGGATGCTATGGGCAGAATATTGATTACCCAGGAAGCATAAAAATAAGATGGAAGGAATACACAGAGTCACTGTACCAGAAATAATTGGCTGACACAGAAGAATTTCATGAAACAATGTACAAGCAAGGGGCAATGGTGATGAAGGAGAAAATTCAGGCCGCTCTGAAGGAATTGGAAAAAAAACAAGTGCCCAGGAATTGATAGAATACCAATTGACATATTTCAACAGACAGATGCAGCTCTGGACCTGCTCATCAGGCAGTGCCAAGAAATCTGAAAGACAACTACCTAGTCAACTAATGGAAAAAAGATCCACATTTCTTCACATTAAAAAAAAAAGGTGATCCAATGAGTGTGGAAATTATCTGATGATTTCACTAATATCATGTGCAAGTAAAGTCTTGCTGAAGGTCATCCAAAAAAACGATTGAAACAGTACATTAACAGAGAATCGCCAGAAATACAAAGTGGGTTTAGAAGAGGCTGCAGCACTAGGGATATCGTCGCCAATGTCAAATGATTTTGGCTGAAAGTAGAGAGTACCAAAGGAATGTTTATCTGATGTCATAGTATAGTAGTATTCCTAGTTATTTTTCTTTGTATTTCAGTTGTTTCTGTTGTAGTATCAACCAATTTGTTTCTTATTGATATTATTTGTGTATTTTGTTTTTCTTTGTTAAGTTAGCCATTTAGCCATTGGTTTGCCAATTTTTCTAAAGTATCAACTTCTACTCTTATTTATTCTTTGCATTGTTTTTTGCTTTATTTATTTCTGCTCTATCTTTATTATTTCCTTTTTTTTTCCTGGAAAACACAGTGATAGCCAACAAACACATAAAGAAAGAAAGCACCTCTCTGTCAATACAAATTTACCACCAGTTCCACAGGAGAAAGACAGACAATCTCCTCCCATACAATTTAGCCTGAAAACCTGCTTGAAGGGTCAACTGTGAGTAAGTTTCCACTCAGTAACAATGAATTTTTCTTTTATAGCTTCTCTGGGGGGTGAAAATCCTTTCTGAAAAATAAAACAAAACCTATAAATTCAATATATAACGTAGTTAATAGAGTAAGTGACTGCAAAGGAAGATTAGGTTAGGATTCCCTAACCTAGCCAGTGTTTTCTCCCCAGATGCCTTGGCAAAGCACAGTTTGAACAACAACTGTTTAAATGGCCCATAATATGCTGAGAATTGCCTCCATACTTTTAAATCATTAGAAAAAAAATTTTAAAGAATAAGTATTTGATGACACCTGAAAATTACATGAAAACTCAAATTTCAGTGTCCATAAATAAAATTTTATGGAAACACAGCTATACTCATTTATGTGTAGCAATATCGGAAGTATTCTGTATGGCTGGCTATTTAGAACAATAATGACTGGTTGAATAGTTTTGATAGAAACCATTTGTTCTACAAAGTCTAAAATATTTACTAGCCCTTTGCAGAAAAAAAAATTTATCAACTTATAACAATCATACCTAGAAACTCCCTGGAGAACCAGATGAGGAGGAAACCCCCAACTTTGTCAAACACTTGTATAGATGAAAAGAAAGATTTCATGATACCGTTTCTAACACTGGAATATGTGATCAATATGATTTGCTGAGTTTAAATCCTTTCTCCTTTTCCAGCCAGATGTCAGGTGGTAATTGTGGGGGTGAGGGTGGTGTTAGATGCTGTGCAGTCAGTTCTCAGAAAGGCCTTATATACAACAGAACAAAATACGTTCCTGTCCTGTGCCACCCTCACAATCTTCACCATGTTTGAGCCTGTTGTTGCATCCACTATGCCAAACCATCTCTTTGAGCATCCTCCTCTTTTCTGTTGTCTGCTTGCTTCAGTACTGACTCATAGGACTGACCCTTTCTGATAACATGTCCAAATGCATGAAACAAAGTCTCACTATTCTTGCTTTCAAGGAGTATTCTGGCTGTATTTCTTACAAGACAGATATTTCCATTCTTCTGGCAATCCATGGTTTACTACTCTTCACTAACAACAAAACACAAAGGCATGAATTCTTTGATCTTCCTTATTCGTTGTCCAACAAGAAGTGACTGAAGATCCTATGGCTTTGGCCAGCCATGCTTGGTTCTCAAAGTGCCATCCTTGTATTTTAACAATTTTGAAAGGTCTTTTGCAACAGATTGTCCAACACAACATGTCATTTGAATTTTTGACTGCTGCTTACAGGCACAAAGTGTAGATTCACATGAAATTAAACTCATGACAATGTCAGTGTTTTCTCCACTTTTATCACAATATTATTTATTGGTTCAGTTGTGAGAACTTCTGTTTTCATCATGTTAAGGTATAATCTAAACTGAAGGTTATAATCACCGAGTTTTATCAGTAAGTGCTTCAAGTCTTATCTCTCAGAAAACAAAGTTGTGTCATCAGTACTGACTCATAGTGACTTATCTACAACAGAACAAAACACTGCCCAGTCTTGCACATTCAGGGTGTTAACAAATCTCTCTCCAATCCCAGTGTCAATTTCAAATAGTCCAGAACAGCACACAGATTGAATAAATATGGTGAAATTATATACTTCTGACTCACACTTTTTCCAATTGCAAGCCACACAGAATTCATTTCCTTGTTCTTTTCAAAAGACTACCATGTACAGGTTCCACAGGAATATAATGAAGTATTCTGAAATTCCCATTCTTAGCAATATTACCTATCATTTGTTAAGAGTCACATAACCAAATACTTTTATATTATCTATAACACAACTGAACATCTTTCTTCATCTTACATACTTTGAGCATGTTGTTAAGAGATGTCTTGGAAACAGACATGCTTGGAAATGTGAAGAGCTGATAAAAGAGAGGAAGGCCCTCAACTAGATGAAATGACACAGTGACTGCAGCAATGGGCTCAAGTGGTAGTGGTGGTGGTGGTGGTAGTAGTTTAGGTGCCATCCAATTACTTCTAGATGTGTCAGAGATGATGAGGATGGCGTAAGAAAAGACAGGGTTCAGATCTGTTGTTCAAAGAGTTTGTATAAGTCACACTCAACTTGATGGCACCTACTAATAACAATGACAATTACAAACATCCTTCCGCTATTCTCTGCTTTCAGCCAAGGTGCATTCAACCTCAACAATTATATCTTTCATTCCACATCAACTTCTGAATCTCACTTGAATTTCGAGTTTTCTATCTACATAGTGTTGCAACTGTCTTTACATTATCTTCAGCAAAATTTTACTTGCATGTACTGTTGTATGATATTTTTCACATTCTATTGAATCATCTTTCTTTTTTAATGGGCATAACTATGGATCTCTTCCAGTTGATTGGTGATGCAGCTGCATTCCAAGGTACCTGGAATACATGAGTGCATCTCTTTGTTGAAACACCGCAATCGATATTTTGTCAATTCCTCCAACCTTGTTTTACACCAATATCTTCACTATAACTTGGACTTCTTTTTTCAATACCATAGGTTCTTAAGTATATGCTACCTCCTGAAATGGTTGAGCACTGACCAATTATTCTGAGTACAGTGATTTTGTATATTCTTTCCACCTTCATTTTATGCGTCTTTTTTTTTTTTTAAATTTTTGTGTGCGTGTACCGTCAAATCAGATCTGACTGGTACAGGAAGAGATTGTCCCTCCTTCCCTTGCAGAGCATCTGGTGGATTCGAACCGTGCGCCTCTGGGATTGTAGTTGCAGTTCCTTGCCACTAGGCCACCAGAGCTCCCCAGGCCACCAGAGCTCCCCCATTTTATGCGTCTTTTGTCAGTCAATATTTTGCCCATAGAATACTTCAGAATTCAAGTTGAGGTTTGAAAATGTTTTACCCTCTACCAACCTATATATGCTATGAGCTATGAACATTCCCTTAAACACTATTCCAAACTACTTCTCTACCTATGGATCCACTTGAATATTATTGTTTATTATTATAAAGTTGTGCATGTAATAATATTCACAATCATTACCTTTTAATCTTGCATACTTCTGTTTTTCACTGCCTCGGTCATACTATGCTGACAAACCTCTCTTCTCCCTTATTGCATATTCCTTTCCTTTTACCCAAGTTAACACATGTCCACTATCTACTTAATGATTCCCTCCCCCTCCTTTTTTCCCCCCTTCCATTTCCAGTAACCACCTGTGGTGCATTTAAGAGTTGGATGAAATATGTTTACGGCATTGAAGTCTATGGGGGAGAGAATAGTCTAAAAGAATTATATTTTAGGGCATTATTTTTATCGTAGGAGTA
>NW_006399825.1:7978326-8001944 GCF_000299155.1 Elephantulus edwardii | reverse complement strand
ATTGAAATGAAAAATAAACAACCTAAATTAAAAAAAAAAGAGTTGGATATGGCCTTGCTAGCCATAGTCTTTATAACTCCTACTAAAATGTTGGATGGAACTATGAGAATGAGGTGCTTAAGGCCCACCAACAGTACTAAATAGCTTGTTAATAGTGTGAATATGGTGCGTGACATCTTTGTGGGCATGGAATCATGCAGAAGGGTGTATGAAACCCTAAAAATATGGTCAGTTTTTCCATACACTATATACTTAACAGGAGAAAGTGTAAAAGTAAGAAGCATGTGAGACAGAGAGGCAATGGTGCAGCAGTAAGAGCAATAGTGATACCAGGTGACTTCAGTCTTGCCAGAATTAAGAGTTAAAATTCTTGTCCCAGAGGGTCTGGTGCCAGCAAGGCCCTGGCAAGACCTGGCAGCAGAAGGCAAGAAGAAGCTATCCTGATTAAAGAATTGTATCCTGAGTTGTTTCTGTTACTTACAAGGTGATTCCCAATCTCAAGTTGTATCCTGTTATACTTTTCATACTTAACTGAAAGTGATGTTATTGAGCCCAGAGCTGATTGTTAAACTAAACCAGGCAACCATTCATCTTACACATGATTGTGAACGAAATAAAATAGTTTACATCCAACTTTCAACCAAATCAAGAGAACCTACCGTGCAGAATCCATCTGCTACACACATGCGCCTCCAAACTGGAGATTTAGTCAGGATCCACCAGACTTTAAAATACACAGGTCTGCCTACCAGGTCCTGATTGACTTAAACAAGAGGCTTCCAGCCCACAGTTAATTGTTAACTAAATCAAGCAACTGTAAAAAAAAAAAAACAAAAACAAACCAAACAAATCCCATGAGTGTGTAAATATATATTTGTGTCATGCTTCTTGTTTTAATTTCTCTAGAATGTATTTCTGTAATGCAGTGGGTTGATTGTTCAAAATGGTTTTCCTTTTTTTAAAAAAAAAGACTTTCCTAGCTCATTGACTTTGATTTTCACCACATGATTGTGTGGGACTATTCTAAAGAGATGAATTGCACCTTTTGGATGGGAACATGCAAATAAGGTATATAGAATAGTTATGAGGGAATTGGTTGGTCTTGCTATCTCATGGAGCCTAAATTCAGCAGGTTTGGAGGCAAGAGATGGGAATCTTACTACTAGCCAAAAAGCATAATGTCCTCCAGGGTCACACATTTTGAATAATATTGCATGAGTTCCTTGTTTTTCAATGCAGCATAGTATTCCTATTCCATTGTGTGAATATACCACAGTTTCTCTACCCATTCGTTTCTTGATGGGCACTTAGGTTGTTTCCAACTCCTTGCTATTATGAACAAAGCCGTGATAAACATGGGTGTGCATACAACATTGGATTTTAAGATAAAGGTCTTAAAATGAACTCCAAGGTCAAATTCTATCCTGGGGCAAAACTCCTCCCCATCTATGAATCTGAAAGGAAAATTATCCACTTCCTAGGTGTAATAGTGACACAAGCACAAAGTAAATATTTCCATTACAAATGGGAGAAATTGGAAGGAAAGGAAGAACACTGGTACCAAGTTAGTCAAATACCCAGCAGAACAATTTCCATTAGCCTTCAAGGCTTAAAATAATCCTCTCTTCTCTGAGGCCATCTAAACAATGGCTCTGCCATCCAGTACCTGGGTGTTGGCTGTTTTCTCTGTGCTCAGGTGTGAAGTCCCTTGTCTCTGGGCTTCTGCTCTGCCTTCTAGGCCTACTTGGACAGTCTTGGTTCCCTTGGCTTGGGTAGCTCTATTTTCTTAGTCCAACTGAGTGGTGACCTTATCTCCTCACCCTGATAGGGTCTTCTTCCTGGCAGTCTTCTTCCCCTTGGGCATGTCAGCCCCACTTCCTCAGCTTTGGGCAGTAGCCCCATTTTACAGGCAGCCTCATATTCAAGACCAAATTGACAAAGATTCTACTCTTTAATATTCTGGAAACTCTGACCCCATCCTTAGAAATTCCAGAAATCATGATTTCACACTTTGAGAGCCCAGAAGTTGTGACCTTACTCTTTGAGACTGAGGCAGCCCTTGTTTCCCATGCTCCTTGTTCTCATGCTTTCTACTTTTGTGGGTCTGAACGAAAGCCGTCTTGTATGGATCTCCATCTCTACATAGGCATCCAAGTTCTGCTGTTGCCATTTCTCTGCTATTGCTTCTCACCTTCTGAACTGTCTCCTGTCTTAAAATTCTCCTGCTTTCCTTCTGAGCCTTCCCCAGAATGGCCTTTGATGCCTATAATTGTACCAACAGTCTCTTTTGCTGTTAAGTATTCTAAAACTCTTCCAGAAGTCTACAACGAAGGCTGCATAGTGGAGTGGACCTGGGGGGAGGGATTGTAAAACAATGAAAGAATTTTTCTTTTACTTTTTAAAGAGAAGAGTGTACTGGGGGGAGGAGTGGGCAGGGAGAAAAATGCAACAATGAATGAATGTAAATCCAAAGTCTCTGTAAATTTTCATTTAAATTAATAATAAATTTTTTTTTTAAAAACCTCTTCCAGACTCCATTCATTATCCAATTCCAAATCCACTTCATTTTAGGTATCTGTTAGAGTAGTAAAACTACTGTCTTTGTGGTCTAATGCTACTGTAACAGAGATACCACAAGTGGGAGGCTTTAACAAGCAGAAAGTTATTCTCTTACAGTTTAGGGGCCTAAAAGTCTAATTTCAGGCTGCCAGCTCTGGGGGAAATTGTATTATTTTTACATGTACCGTCAAATCAGATCTGACTGGTACAGGAGGAGATTGCCCCCTCCTTCTCCAGCAGAGCATCTGGTGGATTTGAACCACGTACCCCTGGGATTGCAGTGCAGCGTCTTACTACTAGGCCACCAGAGCTCCCTGAAATCCCATTTTTTAATGGCTATGAAAGTGTGGGGGGGGGGAATCTCCATTTTTCAGCATTTGTGAACATGGCATTCCCAAAAGACTACATGTTTTTACTTTTCCCAGTGTCAAAGAGGTTTGTGATGCAAGGACCCCTATAGAAAAGATACATTCCACTCCTGACAATTATTTCTTAGTGGTACTGAGGACTTCTATACAGGAGTGTTTGCTAATGTTCTTTGTGTGATTTTAGGTTTTCAGCCCTGATAAGGTTTATTGCTAAATACTTAATCATTTTGATGGCTATTGCAAATGATATTGTTTTCCCAATTTCTTTTTCTGAATACTTTTAATGTAGTGAATTCTACCACTTTAGCTCCAAAAGCTTTCTTGTAGAGTTTCTGAGACTTTTTTGGTACATGATTATATCATCTGCAAATAATTTTACTTCTTCCTTACAGATTGGAATGTCCTCTCTGCCTCCCCTCATCCTTTTATTGCTCTGCCTAGGACTTTCAATACACCGTTGTATAAGAGCGGTTATATTTTCTGGTTCCCGTTCTCAAGGGTCTTGCTTCCATTCTTTCTCAATTGAGAACAATGTTGCCCCTTAGGTTTGTCTGTATACTTTTAATTATGTTGAGGTGTTTCCCTTCTGTTCTTGTTTTCTTGGGAATATTTACAAGAAAAGGGTGATAGTTATTATTGCATGCCTTTCTGCATTGATATGATCATGTGGTTCACTTCTCTCTCTCTCTTTCTATGCTGTTAAACAGAAGTTGACTCATAACTGACTGTCCGTTGGACTCCCAAGAATATAAGTCACACAAGAGTAGATTGACTATCTTTTGTGGATTTGAATCACCTGAGAATCTCAACTCTTGAGTTAGCAGCATGATTCTTTATGGACTAGGCTACCAGAGCTGCCTTTTTCCATTTATGTTGTGTATTACATTGGTTGATTTTCCAATGTTGATCCAAACATGCATATCTAATGTGTATCCTACTTAGTCATGGTGTATTATTTTAGTAATGTGATATTGTTGGGTTATTTTGACTAGAATTTTGTGGGGAATTTTTTAATCTATAGTCATGAGGCACAGTAGCCTAGAATTTTCTCCTTTAGCAGTACCTTTGCCTGGCTTTAGTATCAGAGTTAAACTTGCTTCATAAAATAAATATTTGGAAATATTCTTTCCTTTCATATGTTCTGGATTTTGTACAGAACTCATGTCAGCTACTCTCTAAATGTTTGGCAGACTTTTTCAGTGAAGTTGTCTGGGCCAGGGTTTGGTTTTGCCTTTTTTGTTTGTTTTGGTTTGATTTTTTTAGAGAGATGTTTTTAAATGAGAGGGATGCTTTTAATTTCAAGTTTGTTGCAGTACAGCTACTCATAGTATTCTATTATTATTTTTTCCAGCTCAGCTAGTTCTATTGTGACATTGCCCATTTCATTTCTTGTTCATGTTATTTGCACTTCTTCAGAAAACAGAAAAAGCAATAGAAAGAATCAACAAGATTAAAAGCTATTTCTTTAAAAAGACTCACAAAATTGGCAAACCACTAGCCAGATTACCAAAAGAAAACAGGGAGAAGATGCAAGGAAACATGAGAAGGTGGCATTTTTAACTAGTCAACGGAGGGTATGGGAGAACTTGCACTTTGTTTCCTGGAGGTCAGGACTGAAGGTTGAGGTGGGAGATTGTATGGCTAAGCACCTGCTTGGGGGAGGAGGAGTACATACCTAT
Source organism: Elephantulus edwardii (assembly GCF_000299155.1). Classification (NCBI taxonomy): domain Eukaryota; kingdom Metazoa; phylum Chordata; class Mammalia; order Macroscelidea; family Macroscelididae; genus Elephantulus; species Elephantulus edwardii. The sequence continues at coordinate 7,997,338 of NW_006399825.1, read as the reverse complement.
GGTCACCTGGCGGTATGTGGACTTTCCCCATTGGTTGCAACAAGAAAACAGGACCTTATTATACTCTATGTCTACATAGTTTGTCAATGTGCTCTTTGGAGTGCCTCCTATGACTCCCACCCAGGATTGCTGCTGGATCACATCTTTGTCTGAGAGAGCCATGAAATGCGAGGCTGACTGGCAGGGCCTCTCTGCTAATGCCCTGTTCTCATACATTTTTTTTTTTAGTTCATGTGTTTTTCCACATGGTCTATCTAGTCCTTAGTACTTCTCATTTTATTATTATTATATTTTTGTGTGTGTACCGTCAAATTGGATCTGACTGGTACAGGAGGAGATTGTTCCTCCTTCTACAGCAGGGCATCTGGTGGATTCAAACCGCTCACCTCTTGGTTTGCAGTGCAGCTTCTTGCCACTCGGCCACCAGAGCCCGCCAGTTCTTAGTACTTTTTTTTTTATTTTGTGTGCGTGTACTGTCAAATCAGATCTGGCTGGTACAGGAGGATATTGCGCCTCCTTCTCCGGCAGAGGGTCTGGTGGATTCGAACCATGTTCCTCTGGGATTGCAGCTTCTTGCCACTAGGCCACCAGAGCTCCCCTAGTTCTTAGTACTTTTATATTCAGTGTTCCAGGATGGTCTCCTGCATCTCTTTTCACTTGATGCCTTAGGTCTTTATTTAGAGGACTGGTTTGGTTGACTAAGCTACAATCTGGGCCTCAAGAATTGATGGTCAATTTTTCCCCCGTTCTTCTGTTCTTTGAGTTTGAGAAATGTCAGTCATGTTTTCCCCTTTTGGTTTTCAAACTCCAAATAACTGAACATTTCAAAAACAGATGTGACCATCTCAAGAATAAATCTGACACACTGAACACTAATGATCAAGGACCAGAGAAGCTGTGGGATGTTATTAAAGGACATTACACATGGAGAAAATAAAAGGTCATTAAAAAGACAGGAAAGAAAGAAAAGGCCAAAATAATGTCAGAAGAGTCTGAATCTTGCTCCTGAATGTGGAGTAGATAAAGTGAGTGAAAGCAATGAAAGAAAAGAGCTGAATAGAAGATTTCAAAGGATATCTGGAGAAGACAAAGTGCAGTATTGTAATGAAATGTGCAAAGCCAGTTGCTTGTAGATGCCTTAAAGAAAAAGAAGGCAATTACCTGGCAGTATGCCTGATTTTTTTTCCACCCTCAGGTTGGAGCCTGAAATTCCTGGCAAATAAAGAAAGGATTTCCTCCCAAAGAACACAATTGCAGTAATGCTCTGGCCAGCCAGCCCTTAGATTTCACAGGGTGGGAAAATATCTGTTATTTGGGAAGAGGAAAGAAAATACAGTTCCAACAATTGCTGAGAAATGAGAGAAAGATCTAAGAATTATTATGAGAAAGAGAAAAACACATCTAGAACAAGTAGACAATGAATAGTGAAATCATATTGTCTTCTGTTATCTTCTTATGTATTTCTGTTTTCTTTCTGATCATGGCAGATTATTTAAGATCAAATAAAGATCATTTCTATTAACCCATTATTAGTATAAACTTCCTTCTTAACCTAGTATTTCACAAACATAATGTTTCTCTAGTATATTAAACAAGGAACCTCTGGCTGCATAGTCTGTAGGGAGCTATGGTGTAAAACCAAAGACGGTGCTTCCCTGGTAGTTAGAACCTGCCAGCAGCTCTGCTGAGTGTTGATTGTGGATCCAAGCAAACCTAAATCCTTGACAATTTCAAACTTTTCTCCATTTATCAGGATTTTGTCTCTTAGTCCAGTCTCATTTCTGTCATTAAGGCCATATTTCCCAACTACTAGTCCTTCTTTGTTTCAAATTTTTTTTCTTTTTTTTCTTGTTGTGTATCATCGAATCAGATCCAACTGGCCCAGGAGATTGTCCCTCCTTCTCCAGCAGAGCATCTGGTGGATTCAAACTGCAAGCCTTTGGGATTGCAGTGCAGCTTCATGCCACTAGGCTGTTTCCAACTTTTGCATCATCTTATTATTAATGCATCTTGATTGTATTTCAACCAATTTCAGACTGAAGAGAATGATAGAAATCTCCAATTTCTTTATCTCTGACGTTAGTGGTTGCTGTGTAGATTGGAATACTAGTATTAACAGGTCTTAGAAGTATGAGTATAGATATATTATCACTGATATAATTATATTTTAATACAGATCTTGAAATGTTCTTTATGAAGATGAATGCAACATCATTCCTCTTCAATTTGTCATTCCCAGCATAAAGCATATGATTGTCTGACTCAAAATTGTCAATACCAGTCCATCTCGGTTCACTAATGCATAGGACTTTAATCTTTGTATAACCCATTTCATTTTTTACAACATCCAATTTGTCTAAATCCATCCTTTGTACATTCCACATTCCAATCATTTACTTGTCCTATGAATGAGTCATACTCAACTAGATGGTGCCTAACAACAACAACGAATGAAAAAGGCACACAACTCAAATCCACCAGCTGCTCCATGGGAGAGGGATGGGTGATCTCTTCATGTTTGATTAAACTACCTCTGAAAACCTGCTGGAGGGTCAGCTATGAGTTGGTTCTGACTCAACAGCAAACAATAACAACATGGATGAGAAGGGAGCCCTGATATCCTGGTGGTAAGAAGCTACCCTGCAATTCCAAAGGCACAAGGTTCAAATTCACCAGCTGCTCCTTGGGAGAAAGATGAGCAATCTCCTCATGTGTGATTAAACTACCTCTGAAAACTGCTGGAGGCTCAGCTATGAGTTGGTTCCGACTCGATGGCACACAACAACATGAGGAGAGCTGTGGTGGCCGACTGGGTAAGGAGTGGTGTTGTCAAGTCAGGCAGGCGTATGGACTCCACCAGCTGCTCCAAAAGGGAAAGACGAATAATCTCCCCTGTACATTCACAGCCTCTGAAAGGGTTCATTGTTTCTGACTCAATGACAATGATAGAAATCAATGAATACTATTAATTTTATTTAGTTATTTATTTATAAATTAATTGTCTTAATTTTATTTATTAATATGTATAATAATAGTAATTGCATTCTGGGCTTTATCACTATTATGAGCAGCTATTGCTGAGTTTTAGTTATTGATTTCATTATTAGGAACAGTGGGAAGCTCTGGTGGCATAGTGGGTAAGGAGGTGCACTGCCATCCCAAAGGCAGGCAGGTCAAATCTGTTGAACAGGAGCAGGATGGGCAATCTTCTCCCGTGTGATTTACAATCTACAAAAACTGACTGGAGGATCAGCTTGTCAGTTCCACTTCGGCGGCAATGAGTTAGGTTTTGTTGATTATCAAGTGCTCTGTTGAACATCCTTGAATCTGTATCTTAGTGACTTGTTACTGTATTTACATGTTAAACTAGCAGTATTGCTGCTTAGTTAGTCTTTTTCTTTTTAATAATTGTTATCAAATTAGGCGGCCTAGTTTCAATTGATCGTGTCTGTGGCAGTGGACTCAAATGTTTCAAGGATGATAAAAAGGATAGGACAGAGCTCAGATCCGTTGTTCATAGGGTTGCAGTGATTCATACTGGACTCAACCACACTGAACAAGAAGAAGAAGAAGTGAAAGTTTAGTAGTTTGGATCCACCAGGTACTCCTACAGGAAAATATGGGAGCTTTCTTCCCTTAAACATTTGCAGCCATGGAAACTCAAAGGAGGGTCGCTATGAGTTGAAACCAACTTAACAATAGGTTTGGGTTTAGGTTGTTTTCAAAACGGCCACATAAAAGTTTCTGCCAGTTTATACTCCCATCTATGAAACATATCTGTTTTCCTAGCTTTAGTGGCCTTAAAATATGAAGCTGCAATCCCAAAGATACACAGTTTGAATCCACCAGCTGCTCCACTGGAAACGGATGGGCAATCTCTTCCTTTATTATTAACTGCCTCTGAAAACCCGTCGGTGAAAGAGAGGAAGACCCTCAACCAGGTGGATTGATGCATTGACTGCTGCAACGGGTTCTTGTGTGTCAGGAAGTGTGAGGATGGTGCTGGATAGAACAGGTTTCAGATCTTTTGTTCATAGGGGCGCTATGAGTTGCACTCAACTTGATGGCACCTAACAATAACAATATTGACCTGGCAAGTTGGTCTGGATGATCTGTTGCTATTAACATTTTATAGGTGCTCAGCATCCTTTGCTTTTTCTTTCTCTGCTTGCTGTTTTGGTCTGGTAAGGAATTGTACTGTCAACCCAAAAGCAGTTCTAATCCACCAGTTGCTCAAGGGAGAAAGATGGGCAATCTCTTCCCATGCAGTTTCCAACCTCTAAAAACCTGCTGAAGGCTGAGTTAGCAATCAGTTCCATCTTGGCAGCACATTGAAATAACACCGTCATAGTCTCACGTGTGAAAGATTAAACTGTCTTTGCTCAAAAGGATGAGAGCATAACACTAGGGAGGCCACCAGTTGGCTCGAAAAAAACTTGGAGGTGCTTCTGGTTTTGTTTGTTGGGGTTTTTTTTGTTTGTTTTTATGTGGGTTTTTTTATCCTTCCCAGGATGCTCTTAGTGGCACAAATGATTAAGTGTCCAATTACTAACCAAAATGTTAGTGGTTCAAATTCACCCAAAAGCATTCTCTGAGGATAGAACAAAGAGATGATGTGCCCATCAAGTTGTGCGAAGAGATCCGGAGGACAACTACAAGACCAACTGATTGGAGGAGATCCATTTCCATTCCAAAAAAAAAGGTGATCAAACAGAGTATGGAAATTATTAAACAATTATCATTAATATCACAAGCAAGCAAAATCCTGCTGAAGATTTTTAAAAAACCACAGAAACAGTACATTGAAAGAGAACTGCCAAAAGTGTAAGCTGGAAAAGGCCAGGGCACCAGGGAAGTACATCATAGTCAATGTCAAATGAATCTTGGCTGAAAGCAGAGTATCAGAGGAATGTCTGTCTGTGTTTCATGGACTTTGCAAAGGCAGTGGCTACATTGAGAAGAATGAGGATCCCAGAGTACCTGATTGTGCTCATGTGAAATCTATACTTGGAGCAGGAAACAGTCATCAGATCAGATCAAAGAAACTAAATGGTTCAGAATGGTTCCAAAAGTTCAATACCGGGCGAGCTCTGGTGGCTTAGTGGCAGGAAACTGTACTGCAATCCCAGAAGCGCACGGTTCAAATCCACCAGATGCTCTGCTGAAGAAGGAGGAACAGTTGCCTCCTGTACCAGTCAGATCCAATTTGACTGTACACGCATAAAAAAAAAAAAGTTCAATACCTTTTTTTTTTTTTTTGTGCATGTACCGTCAAATCAGATCTGACTGGTACAGGAGGAAATTGTCCCTCCTTCTCCGGCAGAGCATCTGGTGGATTCGAACCGTGTACCTTTGGGATTGCAGTACAGCTTCTTGCCACTAGGCCACCAGAGCTCCCCAATACCTTTTAAATGTATATGCAGGACAGATGATTTAAGAGGCTGCACTTTATGAGGAAAAAATGGGTCATCAGAATTGGAGAAAGACTCATCAACAATCTGCATTATGCAGATGACACAACCTTGCTTGCTTAAACTGAGGAGGACCTGAGCATTTACTTCAGGTCAAAGACTGCAGTCTTCAATATGGATTGAAGCTCAACATCAAGAAGACTAACATTCTTACCACTGGGCCAAAAGGCAGCACCATGATCAATGGAGAAGAGATTGAGATTGTTAACAATTTCATCTTGCTTGGTTCCACAATCAACATTCTTGGCAGTCAGGAAACCAAAAGATAAATTGCATTAGGAAAATATACTGCCAGGGACCTCTCCAGAATACTGAAGAGCAACGATGTCTGTCTAGAGGATTAAAATGCCCCTGATCCAAGCCAAGGTCTTCACAATTACTTGCTATGCATCAGAGAGCTGGGCAATGACTAAGGATGACAGAAGAAGGATCGATGCCTTTGAATTGTGCTGGAGAAGAATATTGAACTCTCAGACAACCAAGAGAACAAACGAGTTTTTCCTAGAGAGCATGAAACCAGGCTTCTTCTTGGAGGAAGGTTTTTTTTTTTTTTTTAGTTTTGTGTTTTATTTATTTAAGAAGTTCAGGCCTTGACTGCATATTTCCGCAGTGGGTACAGGCGCTCTTTTTGCTGTTGCTTCTTGGTCTTCAGGTTCTCCTGGTGTTTGTTGAGCCTTCCCCGCATGGTCCGTGTTTTTTCTTGGGCCGCAGATCCAGGGGTTTGTACTTCTTGCCCTTATAGTATTTTCTGAGGTTCTCCTTCTGAGTCTGGTTAATAACAGTGAGAACAATGGCAATGGATTTTTGGACAACTCGGATTTTGGAGAGCTTAGAAGCCGCACTGCCTGTCACTTTGGCGATGCGCAGCTGGGAAAGCTCCACTTTCAGATGTTCAGCTGGTTTAACAGCTCCTCCTTCTTCTTGCTGTGAAGGTCCCGAGCCTTGATTTTGGACATGACTGAGCAACAGAACCTGGCTGCCACTTAATCCAAACCCAAGAGAAAGCTGAGGAAGGATTTTGAAGTTCCACCTGATACATTTGGGGCATGCTGCCAGGAGGGATCATTCCTTAGAGTGGGACATCATGCTTGGAAGAGTGAAGAGACAGTGCAAGAGAAGATGACCCTGGAGTAGATGGACTGACACAGTAACTGGGGTAAAGGGGTAGTTGTGTCAGTGACAGTGAGATTAGCTCAGGATAGGGTAGGGCTCAGAGCTATTGTGTATAGGGTCGTTATGAGTTGCAGGCAACTCAATGGCACATAACAACAACCTCCTTGGCATTCTCTGTAAACTGCTTATTGTGCTGCATGATGTCCAAGGTGGGGAACATCCACGTGCTGGCTGGGGGGACAATGTCACTGTCCGTTGCACCACTTAAGACTGCTTCCTCTGGAATATTTCCATGCAGCCTATCATTGCTCATGTACTAGGCAACAGCATTGCTCTCAAACACACAGAATCCACCTTCTCCCTCAAATGCTAGAACCCTGCTGGCAGGAAATTTGCAGAGAAATTCTTGGGTGCACCCGGTTTGGCTAAGGTAGAAGTAGGCTGGTGCAGAGAGCACGCAGAAAGCCCCACTGTACTGAGAAGCAGATGAGTACCTTGAAGGCCCTCCGATTTGGGGTGTATGTGTACAGTGTGCCAGTCGCCATGGTGATTTCTCAGAGAAAGGGAATGGAGTCTTCTGTTCTGCTGCAAGCCGCCAGGAGGTGGGGCGGGGCAAGGCTTTATATTGTTTTTCACTGGTTTTCTTTTGCTTTTTTTCTTTCCCCACCCTGAAGAAACAAGTAACAAGGAAAAAAATCCTACTGTGATAAAAATTATTTTTTCAGTTTAAATATCATCAATAAACCCAAAATTTTAAGGCTATGTGGAGCAATGTTGGGTTTTTTTTTTTGAGCAATGTTTTGTTGCGCAATAACAACATATTTTTTTCAGCCAAATGTGGATCAACAACCAGCAACATATCATCTCTGATTCATGAACTCAAGCATCCTAATGTCCCTATCATCTTTGAAAATGTGACTGCTGAAAATGTTTAAACATGTTAATATCATGATATTTAAAGATTATTCTAGTTTTGGCAACAAACCAAAATGCCTTGTAGATTGAATTTGTCAATTTCATAGGTTAAAAAGCAGTCAAATATTGGTAATTTCATATAATTTGATCTATCATTATAGTGGCCTAAGTGTTTCAAATGCATGTGAAATTTGGGCAATAAATAACGAAGACCAAAGAACAATTGATGCTTTTCAACTGTGGTGTTGGTGAAGAGTATTGACCTAGTTAGTGTAAGGAGCTATGCTACCAACCTGAAGGTACATGGTTCGAATCCACCAGCATCTCTGGAGTAGATGGGCAATCTGTTCCCATGCCATGTACTGCCTCTGAAAACCTGTGGGAGGGTCAGCTATGTAGTTCCCAGTCAATGGTACATAACACCATGGACTGCCAAAAGAACAAATAAATCTGTCTTAAGAAAGTGCTACCAGAGTGATCCTTGAAAGCAAAGATGATGAAACTTTATCTCACATCCTTTGTGTATGTTTCAGGAGACTCCAGCCCTTGGAAAAAGGTATCATGTTAGGGATAGTGGAGGATCAACAAAGAACAGGAAGACCCTCGCCGTTAGGAATTGACACAGCAGTTTGTGAGGATGTGGGATAAGGCAAGGTTTGAACAGATTTTTTTCCTCAACTTTTTAATATTTGTTTGCATACAATATTTGTATACATTGTGTATCGTTCATGTATATTGCACCTCACATATTTCTATCTATATATTGTATTTCAAATGATCACTATGTATATTGTGTTTTATAAATTAATTACCACTGATTACATCTATTACTCCATCTTTTGAGGTCCCCTTTGATCTTTCTTAATTTCTTCACAACACCCCACCCTGGTTTATCAAATTCTATTATTCTAGTGATTTCCTCCTCTACCCATCCTCTGCTCCCTTTCCCCCTACCACTCTCCTTTTGGACTTTTATCCACATCTTACTAATTATCTATTTTTACAATAATGGTCTAAATGCAGTATTTGTCCTTATGAGACTGAGTTAGCTCCACCTCATAATGCTCTCTAGATTCTCCCACGTTATATTTTATGAAATTGTTGTTCCTTAGTGCTACTTAGTATTCCATTGTTTGTCAAAATATTCCATAATAGCATTCCATAATTTCTCAATCTATTCATTCACTGATGGACATTTGGGCTGTTTCCATTTTCTTGCTATCGTGAATAATGGTGCTATAAACACAGGTGTATGACTAGGTTTTGATCTCTTGTTCACAGGATCAGAATTGACTGAAAAAAGACCCAACAACAAATGGGGCAAAACTTAATTTATCTAACCTACTGCCATCTTGTCAGACTCACGACAGACCACGATCCGATGTGGTTCTAGTTGTTGTAAATCTTTATGGAAAGCAGACCACCTTACGTTTCTCCTTCAGAGCTGCTGGTGCATTCAAATGACTATCTTTTGATTAATTGTTCAATACTTAATCCACACTGGCACCAGGACATTTTTCTTCCTCTATAATTACAACATTCAGGAGATTTTATACAGTATTTTTCGGTTAATGCAGCATTTTCATGTGTATTATTTTCTCTGCCTACTAGCACAAGTTTTGTCCCAATTTGGCAGCCTGCTTGCGGTCTTTCCATCATGCCCAGCTGGTTATTAACATGTTGCTGGCCCAGCAGATTATAGGATATAAATAGATGCATTTGTTGTCTGACCGATTCTTTTCCTGGAGTCAGGCACATTTACTAAGCCCTTCTTAGATCCTTGGCTCAGACTAGAAAGTCAGTTTTATGAAGCCTTGGGAATGTATATGATGACTTAGTTGGCCTTTCATAGCACACCATGGTTCTCCAGCTGAGAACTTACCAAAGCACACAGGATATTGCAGAGCAGTTCTGGGACAGGGAGATGGGTTACACTGGAGCAAAGGCGTACTGCAAATATTATCTGCTGTCAGCCATGTCTCTGCTGCTCCTTCTTTTGTGTTTCCTTAAGTGTGTAGGATCTTGTGGCCAGAAGAGAGTGAGTTCTCTTCTATAAACTCAATCTCTGCTTTGCAGCTTTGTCTTTACAATTTCCATAAATCTCATCTTCTACTGAAGCCTCTAGCCCCTGCCTCCCTCCTTCCTCAAGAAAGGACTTAAATGAGAACATGGCCTTCTCCACCAGGAGCGACTGAGGTTTGATGTTCCCCCTGAAGATCACAGTCTTTGCATCTTCTGTTTCCTTGGGTATCCCTGGCTATCTAGCACGGGGCTTGGCATGGGAGAAGTGTCCCCAGTGCTTGTTGAATACGATTAAGATCTGGAATGTTTTCAGTTAACTCAGAATTTAAAAAAACAACAAAGGCAACAAATGGCATGTTCTTGCTTTACAAAAAACCGAAATTTATTATGATCATATTCAACACATGGGGGCAGGGGGAAGAGAACCATAAATAGAACCATAAAACCATCCATATACCCCTACCACTTCTTCAACAATTAATATTTGTCATATTTCTTCATCTACTTATGTTCATTGGCACTGGTAAAAAAATAAGGCTCAGGAAATAGTGGACTATCAATTGAGGTGTTTCAGAAAACAGATGCAGCCTTGTATGTACTCACCAGTCTCTGTCAACCAATTTGGAAGATAGCTATCTATTGTTACTATTCCAAAAACAAAAAAAGTGATCCAACAGTAGGAAATTATCAAACAATAGCATAAAGAATGTGCAAGTAAAATCATCATATTAAACAAGTAAAAATTATTGAGCAATATCTTTACCATCACGCAAGTAAAATCTTGCTGAGGATTGTTAAGACACAACTTGAACAGTACACTGACGGGAAACTACCAGAAATTCAAGTTAGATTCAGATGAGGCTGTGACCCAAGGGGTGTCAGTTCGGTGTTTTTGTTTTTTCTTGTTGTGTACCATCAAATCAGATCTGACTAGCAAAGGGGTATCTGCATTTGTTTTACTGTGCAAGGGCATTTGACTTTATAGAGGGTAACTATGACAACAATGAGAAGAATGGGAATCTTAGAACACTTGTGGTCATAAAAAAATATATAGAGCAGGAAGCTATAGTTTCACATAGCCCTCAGTCAGTGTAAACTTGTAAATCTGCATTTATTTCTAATAAAACTCAGTATTAAGTGAGGAGTCGAATTACACTGGGGGGGGGTAAACTTTTGTCTGAACAATGGGATAAATGCATGGTTCAAAATCAGGAAAGGTGTATGTCAGGGCTATAGCCTCACTCCTCGCCTGCTTACTCTGTATTCTGAGCAAATAACTTGAGAAGCTGGACTATATGAAGTAGAATGTGGCATCATAATTGGAAGACTCATCAACAATCTGTGTTATGTAGATGATACAATCTTACTTGCAGAAAGTGAAGACAACTTGATGTACCTGCTGCAGAAAATCAAAGACTACAGCCTTCTAAGGCAGTAGTATCATGACAGAGGAAAAGACTGAAGCTATCAACTATTTTATTTGCATCCATAATTGATACCTATATGGTAGCAGCAGTGATAAAAAAACATGTTGCACTGGAGAAATCTGTCAAGACCTCTCCAAAGTGATAAAGAACAAGGACTAAAGTGCATGCATCTGAACTAAGGTTTGATATTTTCAATTGCTTCTCATGCATTGCCTTTCAAAGTTGTATAATGAATAAGGAAGACCAAAGAATTGATGACTTTTAATTGTAGTCAGAGAGGAGTACTGAATGTACCATGGACTGCCAAAAAGCCCAAACAAATGTCTTGGAGGAAGTGCAAACAAGGGGCTCCTTAAAGGCAAGGATGGTGTAACTACATCTCACACACTTTGGGCATGTTGTCAGGATGGACCCATCTCTAGAAAAAGTCATCATGCTGGTGGGGTCAGTGAATAAGGGAGGAATACTTTCAATGGAATGAACTGACACAATGACTACAATAATGGGCTTGAGGATGAGAGATCATGAGAGTGGTTGCTGGACAGTACAAGGTCAGCCAACTTAATTGTACCTGATGTTTATATTTATACTTCTGCTACTTAAAAATAAATTACAGCTATGAGGATACGTCCTCCTGTCAGCATGCATAAGTTAGTGAGTCACCTGCAATTCATGACCCTTTGTACAACAGCTCTGAAACTGCCCTATACTGATTCAGTCTCACTGATTTTGACACTAATGCCATTGCCCATCTCACCTTTGCTGTGCTCCACCCTTCCAAGCATGATGTCCTTCTCCAAAACCTGGTCCCTCCTGGCCACATGCCCAAAGCATGTGAGACAGAACTTCAAAATCCTTGCCTTTAACCTTCCCCAAGATACCTTTTTTATATAACCCCAATTCCATTTTCATGTTAAAAAAAATTAATCATTTTTCCTGAAATAATATATTTTTCTGACTCCAAGATTTTTTTTTTTTAATTTTTTAACAAGGAGCAATTAAGATTTGTATTATCACATTTGTTTGAAACTACAACAGGATCATCACATCACATTTATTTTTTCTTCAGCAGAGAGCCAAGCAGTTGTCTTTTAGGCTTAATTGAAATGAACAGGCATAACTGAATCCAAGTGTAAAGAGTCAAGGCATGAAGGTAGTAACATCTCATTTCTATTTAAACTTCACAAAGAGAAACTATCTCCCATAAGCAACACCCACAGGACAAAAATCTATTCCCATAATGGCTTCCCCACCTACGTCTTCCAAGTCCAACACCAATCGTCCCTCCTAGAGCTCTTGCTGCTGTTCCACTGGGTCTGCAATCTGTTGCAATGACAGATTATGGATTCATTAGGAGAGTTAACAGGTTATGTTCTAGTGCAAGTTTCATAATCTCTTCTAACATCCACTTTGATCTTTGCTTGTTTAATGACCTTGTTTTCTTTATGGAGGTTGTCTTCTATGGCATTTCACAACTCAACTGGTCTTAGTGCCCAATACTTCAAATTTATTCTTGAGATGGTTTTTAAATTCAGTTGGGATAGACTCAAAGTTGTATTTTGGTTCCTGTGGACTTGTTTTCATTTTCTTCTGCTTCAATTTAAACTTGCACATAAGTAATTGAATGGTCTGTTCCCTTGTTTGGACATGCTGTCAGGACAACCCAGTCCTTGGAAAAGGACATAATGGGTAAAGAGTCAGTGAAAGAGAAGATGCTCAATGTGACGGAATGACACATTGACAGTTAACAACAGGCTCAAGTAATGATGGTGAGAATGGTGTTGGATCAGACAATATTCTGAGCTGTTTATATTGGTCAGTGTGATAGTCAACTTGCAACACCATCACCACCACTTAACATGTTACATTTCAATTTGGCAACAGGATACAATCCCTCATAACTTTTCACACATGCCCACAGGCCCTTCAGGCTGGATACAATTCTTCAGTTGGTACTTCTCATGCATGCTCAGCCAGCCAGTGTTAGTCCTGCCTGTTAGGCCATCTCCCACTCTCTCCAGCAACCTAGCAAGTCTGGACAAGGGCCTCGGCTGACTCCATGTCAAGGCCAGTTTTGTTTCATATTAGTCTATGATTCTCAACTGCTAGTTAAGAACATTTAGCAGCGCTCATTTAGGCTTAATTAAACGTATGCTCATTTTTTTAGGAAAAGTAAGTTGATGTGTCAAGGATGCTAAAAGGAAAAATCTCTGCCATATGCCAGAAGTCTTGGTACATGTGCGGCTCAAGAGCTCAGTCTCAATGTCCTCATCTGTAGTGTAAGACTTGTACTGAGTAAATAGATTCCTCCTACATCTTTGATCTGTCATTCATCTCCCACTAGTACTGACACGCAGAGTCAGTTCTTGAAGGCTGTGATTTCCTCCTTCTGCTGTCTCAGGTACAGCCATTAGTTCTCAAGTACTACAACACCCTAAGTAAACAGGGGTTGTAGTTTTATGAGTTGTTTGCTTTTGGTTCTTTTCATAAGGATATATGCAAAACTACACAAATAACTATTTTAGCTTCCAATTTCGAAAGGTGCATTTACTGACAACACAGGAGGACCTGGTATTTAATTGGGTGCTTTGACCAACTGAGACGCGGTGACACATAATAGCTCAGGGAATTCTTGGGAGTCATTTCTGACACTCTTCCCTGGCTGCCTGCAGGCTTTTAGGCTTGGTATACTTAAGTGAGTAGTAGCAAATGTGAGTTTCCAGGTTCTGTGATTAACTTCCCAATTAGCTGCCACTCTGCTAGACTCAAACCAACTCTTCATTTTCAAATGACAAGATTCCAATTACCCTTAGACTAAGAAAACATTCCGATTTGAAGTAACTCATAATTTCTAGAATCACTGCACACAAGTTGTAGAGGTTGATTGCCTGGATCCAAACTACACCCCAACCATTTCTAATTATCTGAACGACATGGATCAAGTTATTAAATCCGTCAGTTCCCCTGTGTGAATAGTATTAAAAAGGGTCTAGATTAAAATAATAAAAGGTGTTCCAGAAGTCTTGACAGTTAGTGCTCAATAAATGCTAAGTATTTTCTAATAAATGACACCAACCATAATTACCAACTATAACTTTCAAAGTGCATGAGTTACTTCCTAGTCATTTTTCTTTTCACACAAATTGCTTTGAGACAGGCAGAGAATACAGTCTTGAACTAATTCCTCTGGTACATCTTTTTTTTTTTAATTAAATGCTATTAGTTTTAATGAACATTTACAGAGATTTTGGGTTTTCATTCATTCATTGTTGCACTGTTTTCTCCACCCTCATCCCCAGTTCGTTCTTCTCCCCCGTTCCCTCCTCTGGTACATCTTAAACTTTAGAATTTTCAGAGGTAGAAAGGGATAACCACTCACGTATAAAGCTAGTTAATCCAACCTTTAAAAATGCCTCATAAACTTCAATCATATGCAGAATAGTATTTGGAGGGAATAGGGGATGATGCTGGGATAAAGGTTGGTAACAAGATGAGTTAATGAAAGAAAAGCTTTCTCCTAATTCTAATGGAAACATTTGTCTCTTGTACTCATCTCTCATATGCCCAATTAGGTCAAAAAGATCTATGAGGATGTTCTGGTGGCCTGATAGGGAGCTGCACTAACACAAAAGGCTGTGTTCTCACAGAATCCACCAGCTGCTCTGAAAAAGATGGGTAGTCTACTTCTCCGAGGATTTACAGCCTCAGAAACCCAAGGAAGGGTTAGTTCTTAACAAGAGGCTAAGACTGGTTTTTTAAAAAATAGTTGATTTGCATCTCTTATAGCCAGAGATTTGGAACATTTTTTTCCTGTGTGTTCACCATCTGAATGTCTTCTTTTGTGAAGTGTCTTTTTATATCCTGTGTCTTTTTTGTGATTGGGCTGTTTATCTTGTTGAGGTGATGAAGTATTCTATAAATTCTAGATATAAGTACCTTATCAGACATGTCACTACCAATTTTCTCCCCCCAGTCTGTGGCTTTCCTTTTTACCCTGTTGGAGACGTTTTTGGATGTACACAGGGATTCTTACAACTATGAGATAACTTCTCATCCTAGTAACAATAGCCAAGTTCAACAGAGCAGCAAACAACAAATGGCTGGCAAGATTGTGGAGAAACTGGAACCCTTATTCAATGTTGGTGGGAGTAGAAAGTGGTGCAACCACTATAGAAGGCAATATTGTGCTTTCTCAAAAAGCTGGAAATAGAAATACCATTTGACCCAGCAATTCCACTACTGAGAATATATCCTAAAGAAACCAAAACTGCCACCCAAACAGATATATGCACACCCATGTTTATTGCTGCATTGTTCACAATAGCAAAGAGATGGAAGCAACCCAAGTATCCATCAATGAATGAATAGACAGAGAAGCTCTGGTATATTCACACAGTGGAATACTATGCTGCATTAAAAAAACAAGGAATTCATGAAATATTATAAAAAATGGGTAACCCTGGAGGATATTAGCTGAATAACTCAGTCACAAAAAAAACAAATATTGCATAATGCCACTGTTATAAAACAGGACTGAACACAAGATTAATACTATTCTCAAAAGTCTTTTTTCACAAAATAACACATTCGAAAAATGGGCACAGGATATGAACAGACATTTCACCAAAGAAGACAAAATGGGCGGCAAACACATGAAGAAATGTTCAAAATCCCTAACTCTAAGAAAGATGAAAATCAAAACTATGAGATATAATCTCAACCCAGTAAGAATAACAAAACTTAACAGAACAACAAACAACAAATGCTGACTTGGTTGTGGAGAAATTGGAAATCTTATTCACTGTTGGTGGGAGTATAAAATGGTGCAACCACTATAGAAGGCTGTATGGTGCTTTCTCAAAAAGTTGGAAACAGAGATACCATTTGACCCAACAATTCCACTACTAGGAATATACCTTAAAGAAATCAGAACTACCACCCAAAATATATACACTCCCATGTTTACTGCAGCTTTGTTCACACTAGCAAAGAGTTGGAAACAACTTAAGTGCCCATCAACAAATGAATGGATAGAGAAACTCGGGTATATTCACACAGTAGAATACTATGCTGCATTAAAAAACAAGGAATTAATGAAATATTATAAAAAATGAGTGACCCTAGAGGACATTATGCTGAGTGAAATACCCCTGTCATAAAAAGACAAATACTGCATAGTGCCACTTTTGTAAAGTGGGACTGACATTGGGGTTGGGGGAAACTAAGAGGGGACAAATAATGTATACGGCATAGAAACAGGTGAGGGAGAGAACTGTTTAGGAGGAATATATGATTAGGTATTATTGTCATGACAAGAGTCCAGAATGAAATCTGCAGTAGGAGGGACAATGGGGGGAGGGGGGTGCGGCGAGAGAAGAGAGACTGTATAACAATGAAATTTTTTCTTTTTTAATTTTCAAAGAGAAAAGCAAACTGGGGGAAGGGTGGGCAGGGAACAAAGTGGAACAATGAATGACTGGAAATTCAAAGTCTCTGAAATCTTTCATTAAAATAATAAAACGTGTCTTTTTTTATCTGCATAAAACCCTCAAATTTTCCATGGGCCATTCAATCTTTTTGAACATTAAGGCCCTATGATAGGTTAATGATCGATAAGGAGCGCACAAAAGGATGGTAGCAGGCAAGTGGAGATAGTTTAGATTGTCAACGCAAAAATGGATAGTAAGGCATTTCACAATCAACCTCTCAACCCTTCTAACAAGCTAACAAATTGTGAGAGCTTATTTTACTCTGTACTTTGCTATCCTTCAGTGTGGACTTTGAATTATCAGCTGGAAACCTGCTGAAATGTAGAATTCAATGACCTACTGATTCGGATCTACATCTTACTAGTATCCCTAGGTGGTATCTGTGTTGAGTGGCTTGGTCCTAATGTATGTAGATAAAGCTAGTGATAAAGCTGGAATATGGTATGAATCTGAGCCAAGTCTTCAAAAGCAGCCTTTGAAAAGTATCTCACCAACAAGAAAACAAAAATTCTCACCCATTGGATCTATAGGCATGTTGCAATTTCTTTTTACTTGGAGCTAAAATCAATACCCACAGTAGCAGTAATCAAGAAAAACAAATGTACTGTGTTGAGAAAATCTACTTGTTAAGGATCTCTCCCAAGTTGTAAAAGGAAATAATGTCAAAGAACAACCCAGCCTTGAAGTACAATTAGGGTATCCTATAGAGATATGTATGTCAAAACTGTCTCACACATGGGCATCTTGTCAGGAGATGCCAGTCCTTGGGGAAAAGACATCATGGTAGGAAAGGCAGAAGGTTGGAGAGCAAGCCCCTAAATGAGATGGATAAAATGACTATACTAATGGGTTCAAGCATTATGGAAATGGTGAGGATGGTACAGGATAGCTCAGGGTTAAGATCTGTTACTATGAGTCATGGTCAACTCAAGGGTGTATTTAACAATGTAACATTAGAGAAAGAAAAAAGGAACTAAACTCTTCATGGCCAACAACTGAAGCACTTTTCCTAGAGCCCTAGTGTTAAGACTACAAAATTCTGAGGATGGGGGGGGGGAAGTTAAGATATGAGAAACTGGTAGAAAATGGAGACACACAACTCAAAACAGAAAACACAAACTGGGAGATAAATAAGCTTTAGAGATTGTGTTCTTGTTAAGTGCCATTGATTTGAGTACGACTCATAGCGGCCCTATGAATAAAAGATCTGAACTTTGTTCTATAACCACCATTGTGTCTCCAATGTTCAAAGAGTTTCCAAAGGCTGTTAAGAAGTTGATCCTGCTTCCAAACCTGTCTTAATCTGGAAGCTCTACCAAACCTTGTCCACCACTGATTAAGCGATTATGGCATTTGACACACCGAAGGCACAGCATTCAGTATCACAGCAACCCCAAGTTATCTCAGCATCTAAGTGCTGTTATCACTTAGAACAATGTTCTTCTCAAACAACACATGCAGCCCTTGGACCCAATGGACTTTTAAATACAAAGGCCCACCAAGCAGGTTCTGACTGACTTACACAACAGGCTTCCAGCTCACAGCTGATTGTTAGCTAATCCAGGTGACCAATCTGCTTACACACGATTGTGAACAAAATGACTTAATAGTTTACAGCCAACTTTCAACTAAATCAAGAGAAGCTACCCTCCAGAATCCAACTGCTTCACACAAGAGCCTCTTTAAAAGTTGAGATTTAGTCCTTGAGTCCTATAAATTCTTCAAATTTGTTAATTAAAATAAGGTATATAAAACCTACATGTACTTCCCATTTACGACTGGGTTCCCAAGACTTCATAAAGACAACACTTCACTATGACAAGGTATAACCAGAACTACTTCTGGTTAGTTAGTGTTCAACACCAATGAAAGGTGATAGCTGTGTGATTCTATTAGAATTCCCTCTGGCTTGGAAAAAGTTCAGTCTATCTTATTTTAAATTTTTTTTCCCTTGTTGTGTATCATCAAATCAGATCCAACCGGCACAGGAGATTGCCCCTGGTGAATCTAGTAGATTCAAACTGCGTCCCTTTGGGATTGCAGTGCAGCATCTTGCCACTAGGCCACCAGAGCTCCCTTAGTTTATCTTATTTGAAGTATAAAGATCCTGACTACACTGTTGCTGGTGAGTTCATGGGCCATTAATAAAGAATGTATTAAAAATACATACTATACAGTAGTATAAAATTATAACAGTCTCAGTAGTAGTTGACAATACTCTCACAGCTGGATAACTAACTTTGTCCAATATATTTACCAACATTTACCTCAGTCTAAATGTCAGGCTAGCACTCTAGAATTGGGCTCGATTGTGACGCTAACCGAGCATGCCTTTTAACAATTCGATTAAATTTGTCTGTTAATAGGTGTTGACAATTTATTTTCCCTTTAAATTCATTCTTTACTTTTCATTATCTTTTTTAAAAGTCCTATTAGGTTATTCTTGGCAGTCCTGAAAACAAACAGATCCATCCTAAAGAGGGTTAAACCAGGCTGCTCCTTGGAGGCAAGGATTCTGGGGCTTCGTCTGACATACTTTGGACATGTTGTAAGGAGAGACAGGTCCCTGGAGAGA
>NW_006399825.1:7957481-7977606 GCF_000299155.1 Elephantulus edwardii | reverse complement strand
TTCAATGTGATGTGTCCAAGTGATTTAATTAGCGTTCCAATACATCAGTCCTCATTCTCTTTCTTTTTTTTCTTTTTCTTCTTTTTCTCTGGACTCTGAAAAAACCATTAAGAATGTTTTTAAAAGGGTCAGAATGAACATAAAAATTCCCTATGACCCAGCTTGGAACATACCCTGAAAAACTGAGAACTGAGGCACAAAATAAATTTGTGCACTAACGTTCATAACAGCCGTCATTCACCATTGCAATAAGGGAACACCCCAGATTTCCAACCACAGTCGAATGGATTGAGAAATTATGGTACGTTCACACAATGGAATACTCTACACACTACACAGGAGCAATGATTTTATAAATTATTACCCAACTTGGGAGGGAGAGGAGAGAGCATTACGTTGAGTGAACTAACTCAGTCCCATAAGGATAAATACTGTATAAAACCATTAATGTAGAATGGGTAGTGTATCAATTAAAGAGGGCTGGGAGAAGGTGGAAGCAGTGTTGAGGATGTGCAGGGGGAAAAGGGTATAATTATGAGGTTGCACAACTTGATGGGGGCAGGGTGAGGAAAACAGAATTTGTTCTTTGAAAATGTGTGTTCATTTTAATGCACATTATTTATGAGGTAGGTTAAATATGGGGACCCTGCCTGAGTTAATAGAATTGTGGTAATTAAAAACAAACATACAGAAATTACTGTGCTGCTGCATGGCTCTTCCTCAGACACTGGCTCTTCCTTAATGCGTTTTTTATCCTTTTTCTTTTTCTTCTTCACAGAGGTTTCCTCTTCTTCCATCACTACTACTTCTTCTTTTTGTTGTTCTTCCTCATTCTCCTCCTCCGCCTCCTCTTCAACTAAATATAGTATAAAGGCATAGAAATTAACCCTGTGTCAGGTAGTACATTTCCAGGACCTTCGTTAATCTTAGTCGGGGTACAGACTACCACAACATTGTTTAACTCAACCTACTAAGAAGTGCAAAAACAGGTATTTTTCAAGCAAGTTCAAACTATCATCACATCTATCTGTACTCTTTGGGTTTTTTGCAGGTTTTTTGACCAAGCTAGTTAATGTTTTCCAACGGTTTGTCTACTTCTAAAGACCTCACATACCATTTCATAATATTTGCTCTTTCACTTCCTTGTCGGCCTCTGATGAGCTTGTGGGTCTTCCCCCATGCTATTACTTATTCTTTAGAAAAACACTCTTTGGCTCTACAGTTACTTAACAGTGTTAATAATACTAACACTGATTATGCTTGAACACTACACTCACAAACATGCCAAATACTGTACCCAATTTTGTATCATCTCATTTACCGTTTACAGTATTTAAAGGCAAGTTTCAGAGATCTATTTTTTAACAAGAAAATAGACAATAAATTTGTTTATATTTTCTCCATCAAACAAAAGGAGAGGTAAGCCCAGGTAGGAGTCTACAAATGTTACCAGTACATATTTCATTATGGAGTTATTCTAATACCAGACAGGACTCTTTTGTTAGACTAGCTGGTAAGCCCACAATAAACACAGGTGCAACAATGGAATCTGACACTTGGCAACTTTGCAAGACAGCAAGATCACTGCTGGGTACCTAATAAATGACTCAAGGCAAGCCATTCAGTATGTTGTCAATATCACCAGAGAACTCAAAGGCTTAAGGGCTTATTTCACAAACAGTGTTTTTGAAATATAAGTAAATGAATTCTAAATAAAGTATATTTGCTATTTTTTTTTAAAAAAAGGCATGTACACTGCTAAGACTTACATAGTTCTTTAAAAGAGTAACAGTATAAATGAGCAAAAACAATCCAAACTCACCTTTGATTTTAATCTTGGCCTTTTTAGCTTTCTTTTCTGTAATTTCATCATCTTTATCTACTTGATCTATCTTGCGTTTTTTAGAAAAGGTTGGCAGGGTAGAGTCACCAGAAGGATCGTAAGTCTTTATTTCACTGAAAAAGTTTTAGAAAAATCTCAATAAACATTTATAATGGAAATAATTCTCGTGAGAAATATAGCCATCAGAAGAGTATCTGTGGCTGTGAAGGAGTTTAAGACTAACAGTTCCAAAAATGTGATGGTACTATCTTTTAACATCAGTCTACCACATGTGATGTCAAGTGCTATGAAACGGACTCACAGCAACCCCATGTAAAAGAACAACAGAACTTTGCCATAGGTACCCCTGTGGCCCGAAAGGGATTTTTGGGGCTGTGTCTGAGACCAGACTAGTTCTTTCTCTTATGAAGCAAACAGGTGAATAATATTATGCACTGCATCATCAGAACTAACGTTTTAGTAGTTGACATATTAGGGAGAAAAAATCCTATGGGGGGAAAATCTCAAAAGGCAGAGGACTAAAAAGATGTCTGAATCGTGAACTCTGGTGGCAGAGTTGCACTGCTAACCCAAAGGCAGCATGGTTCACTGGCAGGTCGAATCCAGCAGGGACAACTGCAGGAGAAAAGTTGGGGTTTAGGGAGAGGATTGCTTATCCTTCTTCTGAGAGGCTGCTGGATTTAAATCATCAGAGGCTCCATTTTTAGGATGGCAGCACAGAACTCCTTATGGGCATGCCCCCAAATAATATGGTGTGCTTGTTAACCATGATTTTTTTTTGCACAGTGATTCTGTGTATCTCTCCATCTTCTTTTGATACGTTCTGAATCATTCAAGATTTTGCCCACTACATCTCTCAGTATTCCAACTCAAGTTTTGAATAGGTTTTTCAATTCTGTCAGTTTGAGAAAATGCTGGGTGAGGAGGTTTTTTCATTCTCCAAGTCTAGGTCTCTGCATATTCCTTTATAATAGTTCACTTTGTTTTCTCTAGCTGCCCTTTGAAGCCTTCAGCTCTTTTACTTCCACATCTCTTCCCTTTGTTTTGGATTCTCAATGCCTTAGTGTTATTTTCCGTCTCCTTGACACTCATTTTGACTTTCTTCTCTTCCGTTTGCTTTCTTCATGGATGATATCCCTGATGGCCCGCAACAATTCATCCGGTCTTCAATTACTGGTGTTCAGAGCTTCAAATCTATTCTTAAGATGATTTATAAAGTCAGACAGGATAGATTCAGTCATAATTTGTTTCTCATGGACTTAATTTTCTTCTGCCTCAATCTGAACTTTCACGAGTAACTGCTAGTCTGATCCACCATCGGCACTCGCCTTGTTTTGACTGCTGATAATGAGATTCTCCAACATTTCTTTCCGTAGATGTAGTCAATCTGATTGCTATACCTTGGAGCAGTCAATCGTATGTAGTCAAACATATTCCTATGTCTTGGAGAAGGTGAAGCAGAGTGCTCCTTGGAGGCAAGAATGGCAAACAAAGCCATCCTTGCAGAAGGACATCATACTTGGAAAGAAATGACAAAGACAAGACCCTCAACCAGGTACAATGAGAGTGACTGCAGCAAAGGGCTCCAATCAGAGATTGTGAGGTTGACAAAGGACAAAACAGGATTCAGATCTGTTGTTCATAAGGTCACTATGAGTCATATTCAACTCTATGGTACCTAACAACTTATTCCAACACTGCCAATACGTTTATGATGATTTAAAGTTAGAAGTGAATATGGAAAAATCACAAAGGAAAACTAGAGGAAAAGTGAACCACTTATGTGTGTAACAATATTAAAATAAAAATGCTACTTACCTTTTATGTTCATATTTTTCTGCCTTTGCTAATGCTTTTCCTGTTCCACTTATTCTTCTTATCTGTTAAGAAAAAGAAAAACTACTGCTGTTCTTGTTGTCATGTATAGTAGTCAGAATCAACTCTTAGCTGAATCCCCAAGAGGTTTTTAGAAGCAATAAATCACATAGAGAGGACTGCTCATCTTTACCCTGTGGGGCATCTGGTGCATTTCAAGTGCATGTCTTTTGAGCTGGCAGCATATTTTAACACTAAACCACCAGCCAGAACTCTGAAAACTACTAGTAATCTCTTTTCTATAATACAGCACAGTAACACACTGGAACACCAGGAAGCATTATCAGATTAATTTTCTTTGTGATTCTTTGGAACCTCATATTAGAACAAAATATCTCAATTCTTGGTAAGGTCAAAAGAACTGTTCACAGAAGGAAAAGAATATAATGAACACGCTGAAATGTAAAGTAATTAAAACACAAAGTAACTCATTATTGATCTGTGATAGTACTCCTGCAATCATTTCTGAAAAGAACAAACATATAGGCTTTGGCTCTTACCCCTCTATCTTCCAAGGCTCTTAATCTGGCCTCTAGTTTGGCTCTGTTCTCAAGTCCCATTGCAGAACTGGAATCCTCACCCAAAGCGTCATATCGGATAGCCAAAACCGTTTTGGATGCCAGCATTCGAGAAATCTAAAAAAAGGATATGAAGTTAAAGGCATTTAAATATGAGGTATTTAAACTTTCATTATTTGTTAGAAAACTACAGTAAACCATCCATTTTAAGATTTGGAAAAGGGAAAAAAAAAACCCAGGATATTTTTATCTTCCATGATGGCAGTTCTGGCCCTTTATCTTAGTACTAACTAGTATAAACTTTTTGTCCCTTAAGTTTTTTTTAAATCTCTTAAGTTCTTTTATCACTGATCCTTGAATTTTCTACAGTTCTAAAACAGTAAAATTTATTTTTATTAACCATATGTTCTAGAAACAGAATGAAATTTGTCTAAGTGTCACCTTTATCCATGAAACAGACGCCTGAGCCTCTACTGAATTGGATTTTTCTGCCTAACAATTCTTTTTATGTAAATCATATACCATCTCTCACCAATAGGCCCAATTTCCTAAAAATGCCAAGCAAATACAGATAGATACAGACCTAGTGGTATAAGAGTTCTAGGGAAAACTCAAAATATAAATTATAGATGATTTTCTAATACTTTTTAACTCTGTATGAGCACTCAATTGCAAGTCTTTATCTCAAAACCTAGAAAAACTTTTTTTATTTTTATTGTATTATTTTTATTTGTACCGTCAAATCAGATCTGACTGGTACAGGAGGAGATTACCCCCTCCTTCTCCAGCAGAGCATCTGGTGGATTTGAACCACACACCTCTGGGACTGCAGTGCAATGTCTTGCCACTAGGCCACCAGAGCTCCCTAAAACTTAGAAAAACTTTTAAGACAGCAAAAGAAAATTACTTTTTCATAACATTGAAAACAATGCCTTCTAACCTAATCTACTCTTTCAGTGTCCAAGTGTGGTTTTGTTTACTTGAATTCATCATTTTCTATTCAATGAATATGACACGAGAAAATGGCAGTATACACTTGAGGAGTAAAATTGGCTGGTTAGGAAAGAAAAACCTGTTAACTCACCTTTCCTTTGTGTTTAGTACTTGTCTGACCCACAAGTGAAGCATGATAAATGAGGCCGTATTTAGGGGTATCCCGTCTAGACTTGAGGGCCCTGAAGAGTGCCTTTTCTGCTCCAAGAATTTGAACTGTAGAAGCTGCATGCTTGGCCAAATTCAAAAGAGAACCTCCAAAAAGAAAAAAGTAATTAAGAACACACTTCCAAGTATTTGAAAGGTTTCCTGTACTTAAGTACCATAGCCACCATAATAAAAAATATCTAAGTATTCTAAGGTTCACGAATAAACCTGATGCTTCAGCATTTTTGTATTACCATGAAGAAATGGCTATGATAAAATTGTGATAAATGGGAAGGTTAACTTAGTACTTCAATTCTATTTATTCACCTGTAAATAAATTCTAAATCTACTGTCATAACAAATAAATGATACAAGTACTCATAGTAATCTAAGTTCCATTTTATAAATTTATTTTGCATATTAAATATTCTGCTGTTTAAGTAATAGAAAAGTAAATGGTACACCACACAAAATAAAACAATCCAATTAAATAATGGGCACAGGATATGAACAGACATTTCACCAAAGAAGACATTCAGATAGTCAACAAGCACATGAAAAAATGTTCAAAATCCGCACCTCTGAGAGGCAAATCAAAACAACTATGAGATATCATCTCACCCCAGTAAGAATAGCAAAATTTAACAGAGTAGCAAACAACAAACGCTGGTGAGGTTGTGGGAAAACTGGAACCCTTATTCACTGCTGGTGGGAGTGTAAAATGGTACAACCACTGTGGAAGGCAGTGTGGCACTTTCTCAAAAAGTTGCAAATAGAGATACCATTTGACCCTGCAATTCCACTTCTGGGAATTTACCCTAAATAAACCAGAACTGCCACCCCAGCAGATATATGCACACTCATGTTTATTACAGTTTTGTTCACAATAGCAGAGTTGGAAACAACCTAAGTGCTCATCAACCAACAAATGGATAAAGAAGCTGTGTGGTATAGTCACACAATACTTTGATGCACTGAAAAACAAGAAACTCATGACGTATCATATCAAATGGGTGACGCTGGAGGACATTATGCTAAGTCAAATATCTCAGTCACAAAAGGACAAATACTGCGTAGTGCCACTATTGTAAAACGGGACTGACAAGGGGTTGAGGAGAGACTGAGAAAGATGGGATAAATTATGTATACTGCGTTGAAACAGATGAGGGAGAGAACTGCTAAAAAGGGATATATGATTAGGTACTGTAGTCATGACAGGAGTCCAGAATGAAGGCTGCATAGTGGAGTGGAACAATGAAAGAACTTCTCTTTTACTTTTCAAAGAGAAGAGTGAACTGGGGGGGAGGAGTGGGCAGGAAGAAAAGTGCCAACAATGAATGAGTGGAAATCCAAAGTCTCTATAAACTTTCATTAAAATTTAATAATAATAATAATAAAAGTAAACGGTAACGTTATTGTAGCGTACTGCAGAGTCGGAACCAAACCACACCTGACCCTCCCAGCAGGTTTTCAGAGGCAGATTAATTGCACAGAAGGAGACTGCCCATCCTTCTCCCACAGAGCAGCAGCTGGTGGTCTAAATATGCGTGCCTTTGAGGTTGCAGCACAGCTTTTTGCCACCACAGGTAGGGCAGTTCAGTGTTAGAAGAGTTATGTGATATGAAAAATTAACCTCACTTTAGTTACCCTATTACTTCGGGGTGAAAATGAGGTAAGATTACTTAGAAGCAGAGGATACCAAGATGATCTGACTCCAGAAATAAAAAAATCTAGTTTATCTATTTTTTCCCTAGTATTTCAATTAATGTTTTATTGCAACATTTGGTAATTACAGTATCACCATACACTTACAATTAAGTTCGATTACAAATCAATTATTCAAAAATATTTTTCAAGTCTAGTATGTTAGGAAAAAACCAGTTAGGATTTCCTAACTCTAGTATTCATCTGAATACTCGAATTAACCACAATAAACCTGTGGCATTGGACCATTATGTGTCTCAGAAGAGGTAGTGACTATAGGTGATGCCTTCATTATCCAACAGGAAGTCAGGCATACTAGTGAAAATCATCACAGAACACTTGGTCCTTAGTCTTTACCCATATATCAGCTGCTTATTACTACAAATATTTCTTTAATAAAACTCCAGATCAATAAAGGCTCGTATCTGAAAATTACATTAAAATCATTACCTGCATGGGCAATAAGACGTGCTCCAACTAATTCCCCAACCATGACTGTAACATTTGGTGCAATGGCCATCATTCGATTTTGTAGATATTCATAGAGTTGGGTTCTATACTCTGAGATTTCAATCACCTAATATGAGGAACAAAATGAGTCAGTCACATACATCTTACAATATTTACATATAATTAACATAAGCCTAAATCATTCTGTAATTGCTATCAAAGATAAACCAACTCATAGATGGCCTTCCAGTGGCTACTCAAGGTTGTAAGTCATAGAGAATGAAGCCTCTGCTGTTGTGTACCTGAGTGGAACTGACCCATAGCTGACCCTCTGGCAGGTTTTCAATCACACAGTAGGAGACTGTCCATCCTTAAGAGTTCTAATATATCACAGAGTGTCTGTTTGACTTTGGGTAAACCAGATATGTAAACCATTTAGTACATTTCTTGAAAATATTATTGGTTAAAAAAAAAAATAAATCCTAAAAGCTAGAACTGCCTGTCTCCAAATAAGAGAAAAATCTCACTACAGACTATCAACATACACTTAGAATCTAATAACTCAAGAGCCACAACTCTGTGTGTTTGAGGTTTTAATTCTGTATTCAGAGGATAATAACATAGTAATTATTTCAATAGAACTCTTCTGACTAAGTGTTAGGCTGTTAAAAGAACAGTTGGTGGTTTGAATTCACCCGCTATTTCATAGGAAGCAAAATGAGGCAGCTCTCTACCTTTAAAAACTTATAGCCTTAGAAACAACCCTATATGTATGTGGCAGCTCTAGTCTGTCCTACAGAGTCACAATGATTTGTTACCAACTCAATGGCAGTGGGCTTGGCTGTCTTTTTTTTAAATTTTCCTTCTTTTTCTTAAAAAAAAAATACATATTGGGTGTGTTATGGGAAGGGAGTCTGGGGGGTAGGGGAAAATGCAACAGTGGAAAAAAATTAAAATATTTTTGAGGTTTAAAAGAGAAAAAAAAAGCAAAAAACAAACATATTCCCCTCCTTCCAAATATAAAACTCAAGATGGCATCAGATGAGGTAGTGACTGTAAACCCTCATATCTGTCAGGTGAACAATAAGATAAATCATCATTGCCATCAGAAAATTAGTATTTCTTTTTTTTTTTTAGAAAACTAGTATTTCTTAACACAATGATTTTATGGTTTATAAATTTACCTGGGTGCAGAGATGCATAATGTTGCAAATATCTTCTTCGGAAACCTCTGTTCCCATAGATATTTCTGCAGCTGCTTTCACTTCAGCTTCAACATCTTCTGGCAGTAACTCAGAGAGTGAGGTTGAAGCATAGTTCTTTCTATCACCTATGGGATGTTTGCAGATGAGTTCATTATGTAATATAAAATCCATCAAAAAGTCAAAAGAAAAAAAGTAGAGTTAAACCAATGAAAAGGGTGCCTTAACAAAACAAAGTTAGGTTTCCTTATGCAGAGATTTTATTTTAGAGATAAACATTCAACATACTACAAAAATTATCAAATTCTCCGTGAAAATGTAACATGATTAATAAGGCTCAGTCTTTTCTTTAAAAAGGAAAATACCAAAAAGGACTTATAACATTGTTAAGTGCTGCTAAGTTGATTCTGAACCCTAGCAACCGTATCAAACTGAAATTTCATATATGTCATCCTCATAATGTTTACTACATTTAAGTCCACTTCTGCAGTCACGTTGTTAACCCATTTCCGTTAGGGTCTATTAGCAAAAAAAGGCTACAGTGAAGTGAACAAACCAAAAATTTGGAGGATAGCAGTATTTTTATGGCTATGGGTCCAAGTAGGGAAGGGAGTTACACAGCCAACCTAACGACAGCAATTCACATCTACCAGTTGCTCTACAGCAGAAAGATCAATTTCCTCTTAACGAGATTTACACTTGAAATAAACTCAATGGAAGGTCAGCTATAAATCTGTCTTGTCTCCATGGGAATAAGTTTGAGACTCCTAATAATTCTAGAAGAGGATCGAAATCCTTATTTATCAATAATCGTCAGATTCCTCTACTAATAGTATTAGTGTGCTCTTAGTAAATAATATTAGTTAAATTATATTACTTTTTTAATGCAGAATTTGATATCTACAGGTTTATTTTACTCCAGTTCTGTTTGTTCACCATGTGTCATAATGTCTCAGAGGTGATGTCAAGGATGGAAATAAAGTATCTTTTGAACTTTCATGCGAAGATATTTTACGTATAGGTATATGAAAATTATATTACTCTTGATGTTAGCTATTACTAGACATAAATTTTAGTAATTACTGTTAGACAGTACTAGAATGATGATTTCTTCAAATCTACATGTGCTCCTACTAACGGCAAATTCAGAATCTAATTCACCATAATGAGTTATTTTATGGTAAAAAAGTAGAGAATATTCTTTACTACAGCATATACAAGGTTAAAACTAAATTATAAAACCTCTGTGACCTTGTTAAAAAAACCATTCTTGCTCCTGTACCAAACCAAATATAAAGAAGTAGCTTAAGGTATTTAGGTTCAAGACTATAAAGAACGAAAAAGTTTATAATAACCCCTATTTTCGGATGCAAATCAATTCCATTATTCTTAATGCCAAATTAAAAAATTAAAGAATTACTCACCAACTTTCTGCAAACACCTGCAGTATGTCAAATTATCTGAAATAATTTTTCCTAATTCAGGAAAATGCCAGTCATACCATTCTCGACAGCGCATAATGTAATTGTTCAATTCTTTATCCAAGTCATCTAGTAAGGCTGCAGTCAAATAAAAAAATGGTAAGTTAAATGAGACATTGTTCAAATGAATGACATCATAAAAAAAAAACACCCACAGGTGAATAAACAGTCTATTATAAAAAACTAAGGCCTGTTTTTCTTTTTCAAGGGGGTGAGGAAGAGGGACTGGTGGTAGTGCTTAAGCAAAATACAAAACTATCAAAATTCTGATTACAGATTTACCAAGTTGCAGAGAAAAAGACAATCTGTTTAATGCTAAGAAGCTGTGACAGATTCAGATTGTCTCCAAATTATAAAATTACTTTTTTTACTTTCTACTCAAACATTTTTCAATTCAGCTTATATACTAAAAATTCAAGCTGAACTGTCTCTTACCAGACAAAACCAGTAAATTTACACAGTAGAATAAATGAGGAACTGAGTCAGATTAGAATTCAAATTACTGTACTTACAAATTGCCTGAACAATCATTGTATCCACTTTATCAGCACTAAATTTCAATCGGTATCGAGAAAGGCTGGGAAGGAGAAAAAAAATTAAATCAATAACATCTAAAAAGTATTTAAATTAATATTTAAAACAATCATAAAACTTTTAAACACCCAAACTCCAGTCCGAAATACACTGTTGTTATGTACTGTCTAGTTTAAGTCAACTGACAGTTGACAACCCCACTCAGCAGGTTTTCAGAGGCAATAAACCACATGACAAGAAATTTCTCCCTTTCTCCAGTAGAGCAGCCTATTCTAACAATGTTCCTTTGGGTGGCAATAGCTTTGGAGGAACAATGCTATGTTTCCTTACCTCAGTACCATTGGCATTTTGGGTCAGATAATTCTTTCTTGTCCTGTGCACTGTAGGATGTTCGGAGCAAGCCTTTAACCATTAGTTAGTAGCAACTATAATGCCCCTCAGATTGCAAAATAATCCCACAGAGGGCAAACAAAACCAACCATAACTAGAAAATCACTAGTTCATACAATGCATGCAGGAGGTTTTTCAAACTGACTTGTTATCAATTACTTCTTCCCCCCTCGGAGGTCACTGTGTACTTACTTGGCTGTTTCTGTAACTCAGCAGCTCGAACTTTCATCCATTTACACTAACCTATTTTACTATGTTTAAGAGCACAGATGTTTACCATAATGATTCTTCCACTGTAAGTTTTGCATGTCTTTAACTGACAACATTTTTATTAACACTGCTCTTGATAGTGCTCTGATAAAAAAGTTAAGTTTAAGGGAGCTCTGGTGGCCTAGTGGCAAGAGGTACGAGGTTCGAGTCCACCAGATGCTCTGCTGGAGAAGGAGGGACAATCTCCTCCTGTATCAGTCAGATCTGATTTGATGACACATGCACACAAAAAAAATAAAATTTTTTAAAAAAAAAAAAAAGTTAAGTTTAGAGCAGGTTTCCTGCAATTACTTTTCCCCTCACAAACCTTATAACTTCATATGTATAACTTAACAGAATGTTGGGAACACATGCCTGTTCTAAGAAATGCTTGATCTATTTTGCTTCACTAATAATAGTTCAGAACATTAATAATGTTCAGAAAACAATAATTTTCCGAATAGAGTATTAACAGATGACAAAATTTAGGAAGCTAGCAATGGATACTGAACAGAGAACTGAAAAAGTAAAAGACCAGAGGTGTTGAGATTCAACACTAGAGAAGGATAAAAAAACTATTACGAAAAGATTCAGAATGCAAGTAATGGAGCCAGACCTGTCTGCATTCCTATTTGGCTTCATCACTTATTTTATCTGGCCATCCGAGTTTCTTCTTGTCTCCATGAGAATACTCTCATTTCTGCATCAAGTATGAGGATTAATGTTTATAAAGCAAGAGTATTGTGTCTTTGTTGGTTTTTCTTTCTAGCAAATCTCACCTGTGGGCGAGTCCAAGGCACATAGCAGCCATTTCACGTGGTTCTACCCCAGGGATTAATCCATCTATCTGTGAACGGATTCCTCTCATAAGTTCATTAACAACAGGACTATGGATGCAACTGAGATTCAGCTTTTCCTATATAAACAAGAAGATTTGCATTCAATTAAAAAGAAATCTTGGAATAATTTCTTAGATGTTAAAATAGCATGCAAACCCATGTTTATTGCGGCTTTGTTCACAATAGTAAAGAGTTGGAAACAACCCAAGTGTCCATCAACAAACAAATGGACAGAGAAACTTTGGTATATACACACAATGAAATACTATGCTGCATTGAAATACAAGGAACTCATAAAATATAATACGAAATGGGTGGGACTCTGGAAGATATAATGCTGAGTGAAATATCTCAGTCACAAAAGGACAAATACTGCATAGTGCCACTACTGTAAAGCAGGACTGATATCAAAGATGGGGGGAATCTAAGAGGGGATAAATAATGTATACTGCATTGAAACAGAAGAGGGAGAGAACTGTTTAGAAGGAATATAAGATTACGTATTATTGTCATGACATAACAAGAGTCCAGAATGAAAGCGGCATAGTGGAGTGGACTGGGGGTGGGGAGCAAGGGTGGGATTGTATAACAAAGAAAGAATCTTCTTTTACGAACTAGGGAGGGGGGTAGATAGGGAGGAAAGTGTGCAACAATGAATGGAAATCCAAAGTCTTTGTAAACTTTCATTTAAAAAAAGTTAAAATAGCACAGATTTAAATACATGCATTTTAAAGTTTGTTAAAAAGCATCCAGTTTTCAAGTCGTCTGCATGAAAAATACTTGAATATACATCCACCTTTAGACCACCACAGCATAGCCCAATTATTAGTATCCTATAAATGCTTCCAAATACACTGTTAATTTAGAATATATACACTCATACAATCAGGACAAAAACAAAAACCTTTTCTGCATAGCTTATTTTTTTTAAAAGTAACTGAAAACAAAAAAAATTCTATACTTTATTCAGCAACTTCATAAAGATTTTCATGGTTCTGGCTTATTTATATAAATGACAATCAAAAAGGTGTATCCTGCATATGTGTAAGAACCAAATATATAGTATGTTATACAATGGTCACTAAAATCCTACTAATTACCAATTCCTACTCATAGCACAGCCCATAGGACAGAACAACACAGTTCACAGAACTCCCAAGACTAAATCTTTTAGCTGTAAAGTTTCTTCCAGTTTCTAGCAAGCTCAAATTCATTACTTTCTGATTAGCAGATTAATGCTTTATGACTTTCAGTAAAACATCTTTGTGTGTGTATGTTTTACACATGTGTGAGCACACCCACTCAAACAGTACCATTTACTACCCAATTCCCATAAGCAACTTATAGGGCTCAAAGTGGAAGGATATTGCAGCTGCAAGGATGTTTACTCAACTCATAGTATTATAAAACTCAAAATTTTTTCAACAAGAAAAAATAAGAGCTTAAACTTGGAGAATACAGAGATTGCTATCAATATGCGGATGACACAATCTTGCTTGCTGAAAATGAAGAAGACCTGAAGCACTTGCTGCACAAGGTCAATCCATATTGAAGCTCAACATCAAGAAGACAAAGATTCTCACCACTGGGCCAATTAGCAGCACCATGATAGATGCAAAAGAGACTGAGGTTGTTAGCAATTATAGCTTGTTCAGATCCACAATCAACACTCTTTAACACCAGCAGTCAGGAAATTAAAAAAGACAAATTGCATTCGGAAAATCTGCTGTCATGGACCTCTCAAGAGTGCTGAAGAGCAAAGGTGTGCCTAATCTAGGCCACGGTCTTTTCAATTATTATGTTTCAAAGGGTTGGACAATGACTAAGGATGACAGAATAGAAGCTTTTGAGTTGTGGTGATGGAGAAGAGTCTTGAACATACCATGGAATGCCAAGAAAACAAATCAGTCTGTCTAGGCGAGAGTGAAATCAAGTCTCTCCTTAGAGGCTAGGATTTTGAAGCTCTATCTCACTTTGGGCACGTGGCCAGGAGCGATAGGTCCTTGTAAAAGGGCATCATGCTCGGAAGGGTGGACAGAGAGTGAAAGAGTGAGACCCAGGATGAAATGGATTAATACAGTAACTGGGGCAAAGGGAGTTGGTGTGTCAGAATTAGTGAGACTGGCTCAGGACAGGAAAGGGTTCAGAGCTGCTGTACATAGGGTCGCTATACATCACAGGCTACTCAAATGGTACGTAACAACAATAACATACTATGACACGTTTGGAAGCAGGTGTGGCATCCACTTCCTAAATAACGTGCCTCTGGAAATTCTATGAACTTTGATAAATGTTGATGATTGTAGAGGAGCTTCAGGCCTTTTGTTCATAGGGTCGCTAGGAGTCCTGCTCCACTCAAAGGCAATCACCACCACCACCACACCACCTACTAAAATAACTGAGACCAAACCTATCACAAGTAGCTGTGATAGTTCTGGGCCAACTTTCTGAGCTTTTCACTCTCACTGTCTATTTCATGTCTAATAGCCCCAAATTCTTCCAACATGTTCTAAGAAGTGGAGCATACTCTACAATAAAAAAGCCACTACACTTCACTTTTATTGAAAATGAAACATGACCCCAAAAAATAGCTATATATCATGTTAACATTATCTTGTGGGAGTGAGTTAAAAACTAATTTCATCATCTTATTTATCTGCATTTTCTAAATAAGTATCATTATGAGTTCATGGTTTGCCAATCCTAGTGGAAATCAATTATTATTTAAGCCTAGGGGGTAAATGATCAAGTATGATAACTTAAAAGAGATAATCCAATTATCTCAAACTTTGACATTTTTAATATTAAAAAAAGAAATAATAAACAACTTATTTCAAAAGCTAGGCTGCATGGTGACATGTAACTACACGCATCAAATACTTAAATCATCTTACCTTAATGACTCCTCCCAATTTAGCATCAGCTACAGCCAAGGGTTCATGGGCTTCTTTTACTATTTTCTTCAGTACTTTTTTCAGCTGCTTATTGATTTTGCCTTCCACCAGAGCTGTGAAAGCTTTTAAGAAAAACAAAGCAAAGCAGTTGACTCTCAAATTTTTACTGTAAAAACTTAAGATCTCATTTAAATTTGTTTTAAAAATAAAACATGCTTTCTTTAAAACGAATTAATAGTTTCAAATAAAATAAAATGAAACTTTTATAAAATATGGCGTCAACAATTTCATTTGTTCTTCTCAAGAAGCTCCTTAAATTTTGCTCCAGGCCAGGAGCTAAACCTGTTCTAGAGCTTTATTCCCTGTGTCACAGGCTGCTTCTTATGTACTCAGAATCAAAATCATGAAATCTTATGAACCACCATTTTGGTATGCCAAATAAATTCACTCTTCTGTTTAATTTTATGTAGATTAGTTTTACTAATCTACACTAGTAAAATATCCCAAAATTATTCCGAGTCTAGTTTAAAAAGCAAAATAATGTGAAGTATCTGACACAGGGATGGCATTCCTGAGGGACAGCCTTTAATGCTCCACCTCTGCTAATCCCCACTCTAGACAAACAAGGGTTTGCTTACAAACCCTTCTCAAGGTAGCCTATTCTATTTTGGCCACACTCATTTTTGGCAAGTTCTTAGTCTGCTACTTTATACTCCACATCCTTATTTAGAAATATACTTCCATCTTCTAGAGGTCTAGAGGAGTCTGAGGCCCAAATATGCCTGGAAACAAGGACAGTTTGACAGTTTGTAAGGCTAAGCAGTATACATTTAAAGTATCCCAAAACATAGGCTAGTTGAAAAATTTTACCAAAGCTATTTTGAAGACTCACACGTTGATAAATTTGATTTGAGGGTAAAAAACTCCATACAAATTCTGGGCCAAGATAGATCCCTTGACATTATAAGCCACTCTGTAAGGTTGTGATGTTCTTATGTCAAAGGAGAGACTTGCCTATGTAGGTCAATTAGAGAATCTCTAACCATATCCTCGAGACATTGGGTTTAAAGGCCCTGCTAGACTTAATTGCCTGTCAGCTGGGAGGGATAGTCTAAGGAATGTAGTAGATGAGGACATAGAATAATTAATAACCCCTAGCTGCTTACACTGCTGCCATCCACCTTCAAGCTCGCTGAACTGTGGGAGAGCTGAGGTGAATGAATTATCAGTGGCTTGAGATGTTTGACTACTGAATCCAATCCTACTTAACAAATCTTATCGTTATGTCTTTGACTTGTGGTGAAGAGCAGTACTACATATCGCATGAACTGGCAAGACAAAAAGGTCCTGACAGGGTGCTCCTTAAAGGGAAAGATGGTAAAAATTTGTCTCACCTATTTTAGACATGTTATTAGGAAGGGGCTAATTCCTTGGAAAAGGACATCATTCTCAGAAAAGCAGAGGATCAATGAAGGAAGAGAAACCCCAGTGAGACAGACTGACATACTAACTGTAACAATGGCTCAAGTGAGGCAGAGATGATGAAGATGGCACAGTATAAAGCAGGGTTCAGATTTGCCATTCTTAATGTTGCTAGGAGTAGCAGTTAAACTAATGGCACCAAACATCCCTATTAACTACTGTGTCTGTCCCTCTGCTATTGTTATTCCCTACCCTGCTAGCAGATTTTTAGAGGCTGTAAACTGCACAGAAGGAGAATGTTTATCTTTCTCCCACAAGACAGCTGGTTTATTTGAAACATCTGCCTTTGAGATGGCAGTGCAACTTCGTCAGTAGACTATCAAAGCCCTAGTAATTTTAACTGCTGTACCATCCTGGGACTAGTCCCTTTTAAATATGCAAAAGCTCCAATGTTTATATTAAAAAATCTAAATTGCTAGCCTTCCTGTAATACCAAATGTACTTTTTTAAACAAAAAGAATATACTCTTGAGTTGTATTACTTTCTCAATGTTCAATGGTGAATTAAGGATATTTTCAACCTTTAGCCTAGGATTAAAATTGTCAGAAAGCAGTGTACTTGACCACATTACCTTAGTCCCTGGTAGAACAGTTTTTACTGAATTGGGCTTCAGCATTACGCTGTTGGTTTCCATAATGAGATCAACTTAACCACTTCTCATCTCTTATCATACTGGGGTGGAGGGGGCGGAGGGGACAAACCCTATGATGAAAAAGGCTAACTCAATGTTGTCTCAGTGGTAGTGACGAATTTGAGTTAGATCACTTAAATTCAGTTCTAACAAGAATGCATCATTGACAACACTGAATAAGGTTAACTCAGACAAATGATACAAACTTTTTAATAAGGAAAACTTGTAAAAAAAAAAAAGTTTTTGTCTATAGTTTCTAATTTTTTCTTTTACTTTACCTGCTAATGCTTCTGCTGTATCTTGAAATTTCTCAAAATGTTTTAGCTTTACTCTAGAATAAAACAAACAAATGAGGCACAGTGATTCTGCAAAAAGTAACTTTGCTACATATTTGGTAGAGTTATTAGGCAATTTTCAAGACACCAATAAAAGCCAAAAGGCCAGTTTTTAAAATGTTAAAATAGTAACAATTAGGTGATTTAAAAAAATTAATAAACTTTTGAAGTGATCAAAGTCAACAGCAAAGAAATTTGTTACAACTGGACAAATTTTGCTTTTCTTAGAGGTGGCCCTGGAAAAAGTATGTCTCTTAGGTCAGAAGTCTTCTAATATTCACCTGTCTACACATAATGTATATGCCCTACTCAGATCTGATTAATATGACTTTAAGGTATCTGAGTTGCACAGTACCTAAGTGTTTGGGTAGAGAGGACAGCAATTTGAACCTACTAGCTGCTTTGCAGCATTCTTCAAAATGTATAGGGCCAGTTCTATTGTGCCCTTCACAGGGTTGTTATGAGTCAGAATTGACTTTTTAATAGGTTTGGGTTTTTCCTCAGTACAGGATTTTAGAACATGATTTTACAATAAACAAAATGTATGTAAATTCATTGTCGTCTCAGTGGTAGTGACGAATATTTACGTTCTATCACTTACATTCAGTTCCAACAAGAATACATCATTGACAACAATGAATCAGGTTTATCCCAGCAAACAAATAACCTTTAAAAAAACTAGCCTTTTATTTTGCCTTAAATAGCATATTTAAACAAGCCAAAGTTTTTCCCCTCTAGGGATCATTAAGATACATTCCACACAAAGATTTAAGGAAAAAGTAATAACTCAATCATATTCCACCATACCTTATACCAATTCCCACTCTCCAGAAGTGTCCTTATTCTAATCTTTCTATGTCTACATACCACTCTCCAGAGGTGTATTTCTTCTAATTCTTTCTGTATTTATATAAAGGAATATGGCCACTATGGACTTTCTGTTTTCATAATTTCCCTCTACATATTTTTCTTGTTTTATTTTTCATTGATATTTTAACACAAGTTTAAGAAAAACTGGATTTCCATTCATTCACTGTTACACATTTTCCTCCCTATCCCCTCACCCCAATTCGCTTTCCTCTTAAAAAGATTCTTTCACTGTAATACTAACCTTTATGGACTTTGTCAAGGAGGTTAACAAGACACTAAAATTCTGTATTCTCATTTACTTGGCCATTTCATTACTGATGGACATGCAGGTTATTTAATTTTACAGCTTCTTCTACCAGAAATAGGGCAAAAATCATCTCTGCATTTTGTTTCACTAATTTTTCATGATATGTGACTTCTGGGGGCTTTATGTTTTGCTGTTTCTAACAGAAATTTATAACTAATCCATTTAGATTGTATCTTCAAAAATCTTACCAAAATATTATGGAATGCCTCCTATGCTAGTCAGCAACTAACAGACACTAGCTGATATGGCCCATGTTCTAAGTAAAACATCTCTGAAAATTAGGGTTTTAATCAATGGTAAAACACCTCTGAAAATTAGCTTTTTATCAATGTAGAATTAGATTTTTTTTAAAAAAGAAGGGAAAAAACATACAAATTGGGGGAAATCATGTTTTTTAAAAATCTTTAACTATTAACTACTAAATTTTTCATTTCAAGACTACTTACATTTTATTTGCTTTCTCTGGTGTTTCAAATTCTTTCCATAAACTATCAACCTCTTGAAGTTTCTTCTCATTTAAAACCTGTAATAAATATTTACATCATTTTCTTTTGTGAACACACATACTCTCTATACAAACACACCCAAAGTTAAGTACTATAAATACAACTGATTGAAAATGAAAGGTATTTCTGTCTTGTTCTCTGAAACAAGTTTTTCATTCAGCATACATTTTTGGTCAAATTAGTAGTTCAAGTTGCACATGAAACATCCAGTGGAATCCAAACTCAATCTATGCTGAGACTTTTTATGTTATAGCGACTATGCAAAGGCTTTTGACTGTGTAAAAGAAAATAAACTATCACTAGGGATATTATAGCTAATGTTAGATGGATGTTGGCAGAAAGCAGAGAATACCAAAAGAATGTCTATCTGTGCTTCACTGACTATGCAAAGGCTTTTGACTGTATGGATCCCAACAAGCTATGGCTGACACGTAGAGAAGAATGGGAATCCCAGAACATTTGATTGTGCTAATGTGTGAAACCTATACTTGGACCAAGAGACAGTCGTCACAACAGAGCAAGGAGATACTACATGGTTCAAAATCAAGAAGGAGGTCCGTCAAGAATGTAGTCTGTCTCCATACCTTTTCAGTCTGTATGCAGAACAGATAATCTGAGATGCAGGGCTGTACAAGGAGTATTGTGGCATTAGGATTGGTGGAAGAATCATCAACAACCTGCATTATGTGGATGACACAACTCTGTTTGCTGAAACTGAGGAGGACCTGAAGCGCTTGCTGCAGAAGGTCAAGAACTGCAGCCTTCAATATGGATTGAAGCTCAGCATCAAGAAAACAAAGATTCTCACCACTGGGCCAATTGGCAGCAACAGTATGGATGGTAAAGAGATTGAGATAGTTAACAGTTTTAGTTTA
>NW_006399825.1:7953071-7956420 GCF_000299155.1 Elephantulus edwardii | reverse complement strand
CTAGAAGTAAGGACCTGAAGTGCTTGCTTCAGAAGTTCAATAAGAATTACATCTCAACATCAAAGAGACAAACATCATCACCACTGGGCCAACAGGCAACACCGTAATAGGAGAAAAAACGGAAATTGTCAACAATTTCCTCTTACTTGTATCCACAAATCAACACCCACAGAACCAGCAGCCAAGGAATCAAAATACATTGCATTGAGAAAGTCTGCTGTCAGGGTCCTCTCCAAAAGTGTGCCTGATGCAGGCCATGGTTTTTTCAATCACGTGCTACACAACTGAGAGCCAGCCAGACACTGAGTAAAGATGTCGCAAGAATCATGGATTCCTTTGAGTTGTGGTGTTGGAGAAGAGAACTGAACACTCCATGAACTGCCAAGAGAATAATCAGCTATGTCCTGGAGAAGGCACAGCCAGATTGCTCCTTGGAGGCAAGGATGATGAAGCTTCATCTCATATACTATGGGCATGTTGCTAGAAGGAGGTATTCCTTGGAAAAGGACACCTAGCTAGTGAAGATCAGCAAAAGAGAGGAAGATTCTCAATGAAATAGACACCGCAACCATAGCAATGGGCTCAATTATAAGAAAAATTATTAGGATAGCACAGGATTCAGCTCACAGAGTGGCTATGAGTTCTACTCACTCAATGGCACCTAACAACGCCTTTACAAGGAGCCCTGGTGGCACAGCACTTTATTATTAGGATAACTCATCTTTTTTATTACTTGGTATGCTTCCTAATGTTGGACAATGACTGACTAGGCATGACAAAATGGTGTGGAAGAGTACGGACTATCCATGGTCTGCCAAAAGAATAATTATGTCCTCAAGAAGGTGCAGCCAAGGTGCTCTTTGGAGACTAGGACAGTAAAGCTTCATCTCACATATTTTACGCATTTATAATCTATAAACATCACGATAATGCTTATATATATTACTAATTTTGCCTCAAAGTGTGTGTAGCTTTGCCAAAATAATTTTTTAAAATACTTTATTCTCTTTAATCACTGTATGTAATATATGTATGTACATACTGAGTGATGTTATAAAATGTCATCCTTACTGTGAATAAAAATCAGAAGGTTTGAAGAAAACAGTTTGGGAAACATGTTAAAACACTTTCATCATGTATTTCTATCATTTAAAGTCATAAAGAATATGGGAAAGAAAGCTAATAAAATTTCACAGACACAAATATAATTTCCTTTACTTATTCTTTTTTATAATTTCCTTTTAATGTGTTTACGTTTTTTATTGCTTTGTATCAGCATATATAAATCTAGCACACAAATGCTTTATTTGATGTTATTTTCCTAGGGCCAAGGAAAATGCCTCATTCTTAAAATTTATTCCACTACCCAACAGTTAATCAGGCCTAATAAATAAGTCAATTATCCAAACTTCCTCTATTACAAGTTACATTTTTGTCATTAGTCCAGAGTTCTCCCAATACGTCAAATTTGAAATTCAGAATTTCTCGATTTACGTGAAAACTACTTTTCCTATCCGAGTAAGAAGGATCGCCAAACAGTTCCTTTAGTGTCCCCGAATTCCCACAAACTCGTTAACTTTCTCTTCCAATCGTACCCATTTTTGTAAACAGCATCACTTATTCACATAGAGCCCGACTCAAATCAGCAAAATCTTGTGGTTTATCTCCTAAATTTCTCCCAACATTATCTGCTTCTCCCCAATCAACCCTAATCCACTCAATTAATCTTGTCTAGACTAATCCAAAAACTTCCTTACAATCTAGTCACCACACGAAGGCAAAGTCAGTCATCTTTTCGCTTAAAATCTTCCACTGATATATAATAACTTTCAGGACAAAATGCAAACTTTCTAGAAAAAGAAAAGGTCGGATAAGACCACTC
The DNA here is from genome assembly GCF_000299155.1 of Elephantulus edwardii. NCBI lineage: Eukaryota > Metazoa > Chordata > Mammalia > Macroscelidea > Macroscelididae > Elephantulus > Elephantulus edwardii. Next base: position 7,954,538 of record NW_006399825.1, on the reverse strand, counting down.
CTGTCCTCTTTTCCAAGGCGCCTAAACTTGTAAAGCCGACGGTGGAGCCCAAACGCGGGGGGACCACGTGTTCACTCAAACATGAGCCATCCAAGCTGGAAGCTTTTCCTTTCCTTTCAGAGTCTGGCCACCCAGAGGCACTCACGCAATTTTGAGCAGCTTTCTCCTCTCTTCTCTCCTCTCCTCGGTTTTTCTCCCAATCCCACCTGCCCAACATCGGCCGTCTCCCTCGTTCCTCCCCATTCTCACTTACCTTAAAGATGGCGTAGCCAACAGAAGTTTCAAACAGAACCAACATGATGACGCCGGTTAGGGGGCCGCGCGGCCGGGCACCAGCAGAAAAACTACTAATTTGTAGTCACAAACGTGTAGCTGGAAAAGCACAAGTGTGCACACCACCACCACCACGCAGACACTCAGACCACGCAGCCGATGCGCGCCATACTACCCCGCAAGGTAGACCACATGAACCAGGTCCTCCCGGGGCCTTCTGGGATGGTGACGTCACTTCCGGCAGCCGGCGTAACCCATCGAGCGTCGTCACTTCCTGAATGTTCCCGCCCTGGCCACGGGGCTTGGAAGGAAGAGTGGATGATGAAATCTTCGCGAGATTTCACGGAAAACCGATTGCCGGTTGTTAGTGCTAGGCCGTGCTAAAAGCGGCTTGGGAAATCGGTTTGACTTTTTTTTGCCTTCATAAATGCTATTTGAAATTAAATCGACCCGATCTGCTGTGGCGTTGGAATTTTGGAAAGATTTCCTAGTGCCACCTAGTGCTCTTGAAGTATGGTAGTGGTTGTGTCGTTATGTGCCCTGAGTCGACTGCAACTCATAACAACCTATGAAACATTCCTGAACCTCGCCCTGTCTTCTACCATCCTCACCATCTCCGATATACTTGAGCCCATTGTTAGAAGAGTCACTGTGTCGGTCCATCTCCTTGAAACCCTTCCTCTCCTACGTATATCCTACGCTTTTTCGAGCTTCAACATCCTTGCTTCTAAGGACTCTGGTTGCACTCCTTTCAGGATATTCGGTACTCCTCCAACAGAGCAACTCAAAGGTATCGATTCTTCTGTCATCGTCCAACTTACAGATGCGTAGTGAGCAATTGAAAACATGACTTGGATCACATGCGCCTTGGTCTCTAAGCTGCTGTCCTTGATCTTCAGCACTGTGGAGAGGTCTCTTACAATAGATTCAGAGTCTGTTCTGACATCTCTTTTGTCTTTTATATCTTTCATATTCTTTTAAAGACCATAAAAAGCATGAGAGTGACATGGAGATGGCTGACCTCTATTAACTTCACGAAGGGGACTAATTCCTATCAACAACATCCACAGTACAAAACTAATTTCCATAAAGTCAGACATGGCCTTCACACTCTCACATTACATGTATCTGGAGAACGACCACTTGGCCAACTGACTGGAAGAGATCGATATTTGTTCCTATCCCAAAGAAAGG
>NW_006399825.1:7950425-7951800 GCF_000299155.1 Elephantulus edwardii | reverse complement strand
CTATGAGTCGCAGGCAACTCGACGGCACATAACAACAACAACAACAATTGTACTGTACTACAACTGGATCAGAAATCACATTCAATGGTCACACAGATCTCACAGAATCATACAGTTACGAGATTTACTAGGGAAGTTAATAGACAACTTCTCAAGTGTGCTCACAAGCCCTCAGCTTTCAACTTCACAGTTTAGGTCAGTGATAAAAAGTTCCCTTAGTCCTACCAATTATTGCTTCTCCTCTACTCCTCCAGCAAGCTTGGGCAAAGGCCTCTGGCTCTGGGTTTGTAGGGAAGCTGTCCCAAGTCAGTGCTGTCTCTGGTTCTCACAGATGCTGCTACTGCTCTCATGTAGGTCCAGGTCTGATTGGCATAGGAATCTCTGGCCCCAAAAGATGTACATTGCATAGTCTGCTGCTTTCCCCCTTTCCCGCATCCCCACTCCCATTTTGAGTCATGCCTTATCAGCAAATGAAAGTCTTGAATTCTTACTCCAAACATATCATTAAAGTTGACTCTACTTTGAGGATGCAGATCTTCTCCATTTGTATATTTTGTGCCTTTTAATCTGAGGGCACTATTTCAAACAGTATTCTGCTGTTATTCACAGGGTTTTCATTGGTCAATTTTCCTTTCCAGTCTGTCTTAGTCTAGAAGGTCTATTGAAATCTATTCACCGTGAATGACTCTACTAGTTTTTAAAATACTGCTACATAACTTCCAGAATCAGACAAGTCCCCACAGCAAGACAAACTTACAGATTACTGGTGGTGTTAATGTTCAGACTACTGACATATATGACAGTGATGTGTCTCTTCTTCTTTCTCTGAAAAAAATTGGCCCTAATAATTTTTATTTCAGAGGAAAAACATGTATGACAGCTACTATTTTTCCTATTATTAGAATAAGACATACTAACTTAGGTGAACATTTTGTTTAATGACATTTCTATTTGATATTTCTCCTTGTACTCAGCTTCAATTTCAGAGAGTCAGAATCAACTCACAGCTGACCCTTTAGGGGTTTTAGGAGGCTGTAAATAACATAAGTGGAAACTGCCCATTTTTCTCCCTTGAAACTGCTGGTGCATTTGATAGGCCAGAGAGGCTCAGCCTTTAGGTTAGCAGGAAAACTCCCTATGGTCTATGCTGCCAGAGCTCTCCTACTCTATGACAAATTGCAATTTTGTTCTACATTTCTCCCCCTGTTGACGGGATCCTTCTATTGTGACTCCTCCACTTTCACTCATCAAATGGACTCAGGTTGTTGTTGTTGTTTTGTGCCATCGTGTCGTTTGCGACTCATAGCGACCCTATGTACAACAGCCCTAAACCCTGCTCTATCCTGTGCCAATTGCACTGCCTCTGACACACCCA
>NW_006399825.1:7947182-7949875 GCF_000299155.1 Elephantulus edwardii | reverse complement strand
ACCGATTGGTCCAGTGGTGAGAATCTTTGTCTTCTTGACATTGAGCCTCAGTCCATAGTGAAGGCTGCAGTCCTTGACTCTCTGCAGTAAATGCATGAGGTCCTCCTCAGTTTCAGTGAGCAGGGTTGTGTCATCTGCATAACACAGATTGTTGATAGATCTTCCACCAATCCTAATGCCATGCTTCTCCTCAGAGTCCAGCCTCTTGGTAGTCACCACAAATAAAGGTACCATTTCTTCTACTTGTTGACCACCTTCAACTTCCAGTCCTAGAAGGGGTTTCTTCTGATAGGCACTAATTTTTACTGCCTAGGTATAACAAAAGGCAAATGAATTCTTTGAAAAAAGCTGAACCATCATTCCCACCCCACCCAACTCCCAGGTCTTTCTTTTAAATGCAAATTTACTGCTTTCCTCAGCAGTTCTGTGTGGGTCTTCATGTCTTTTCAAATGCAAATTTACTGGCTGGAAAGACTGGGTGGGACTCAGGTTTTTACCAAAGTCTTACACTAAGCTATATTGAGAGACTATGGTTATATACAGGCCTACTAGATTCATAAAAACAGCAAGTCTTAGTTTCCCTTTTAGCATATTGAGTTAAGTATTAGCTAAGAGTGGAGTTACAAGGCTCTCTGTAGTGTATAATGCTTAATATTAATTTCCATAATTAATTCTGGGAGCTTTGATGGCCTAGTCTCTAGGGAGTTACACTGCAAACCCAAAGGTCACATCTCTGGCAATTTTAATTCACCAGTGCCTGTGAATGACAAAGATGGGCTATCTCTTTCCGTTCAATTTATAGCCTCTGAAACCCAACAGAGAATTAGGTATGATTTGGTCCCTCCAGGTGGTAATTAGTAAGAGCTGTATATTTGGGTCAGTTTTTCAACAGTAAAAACATGGAGTACCCATTGTTGTTGTTGTTGTTAGTTGACTCTGACTTACAGTGGTATACAACAGGGAGCTCCAGTGGTGTAGTCTATAGCAATTTGCACAAAGATCACAAGTCTCCAAAAGTTCAGATTCATCAGCCAAATTAGGGAAAATTATAAGCAATTTCCTCCTGTTACAATCCTTGGAAACCCATCACTGAGGAGGAGCTGACTCCATGGCAATGAGTTTCAGTTACAGTTAGTTATAAAATGCAACAGACTGAAATTTTCCCTTATCTTGTATCAGATTCACAATCTCTGTTGTGAAGCCCCCTTGTTGTCATCACTGTCAATCCATCTTGCTAAGCCTATCCTTAGCTGATCCTTCACCTTTCCACACATACTTTCCATACATTCTAAAGAAGCACCAGCCCCTCCTGTTTACATACCCAAAAAGCCTTTACCTCTAAGGAGTGAAAGGAAAATTTTTAAAAAAATAATGTCCCCAAACCCAGGTATTGTAAGAACCCATACCTTTGATCTGTATTGTAAGAACCTATACCTTTGATCTTGTATGAATGTTTGTGTTCCAGGAACTAGCTGACCACAAACTGAAAAAACAATTACTGGCAAAAACCATATTTTAATTAACGTCAGCAGCAGGTAACTGACCTAAAATTGAACTTCTCCTTTTCCAAAGAGCCAATGAGCTAATTCCATGCCAAAGAACCCCTAGACCTAGTATAAATTCCCTTGCTTTTTGGGGCTCGGGGTCGACTTCCCTGTCTCCTGTGTGAGATACAAGTCATCCCGAAGCTTCGTCAATAAAAGCCTCTTGTGATTACAGCAAGTGGATCTGGTGTGAGTTGCTCGGGGTCGCGCCTGGTCTGGGTAAAGCCCTAGTTTGGGTTCTTTCATTTGGGGGCTCATCTGGGATTGAGCAGCCACCTCCACAACCCGCCAGTCAGCCACTTGGAGGTAAGAGGATCCTCTAGAATTTCTTTGTTTCTTTGTCTGTGCAGTGCCGCCAAACCTGTGTGTTCATAAGTCTGTTTTATTTTCAGCTTACTTTCAGTTTGTGACTGTGGCAAAAGCAGACGTGCTTGAAAAAACCACGAGTCACAGCCCTAGGGAGACGTCCCTTTGGGTGGAATATGGATCCAGAGGCTTTAATAGTCTCTGGTCCGTCTGAGGGACTTAGAGTGTCCCGCCGGAGAGGAGGGGCCTGGAGGGCTCTCCCGTCTGAAGCAGCTTTCAATTGGTTGTCGTGAAGAGAGCTTCTTGTTTGTCTTGTATTTCTTGTGAGTATCTGCTGTGTTCTGTGGGCGACTAATATGGGCCAGAATATGACAACACCCCTTTCCCTGACGTTAGGACATTTTTCTGAAGTAAGAACCAGGGCTAATAATCTCTCTGTTAACGTTAAAAAAGAACCTTGGCAAACCTTCTGTAACTCTGAATGGCCCGCTCTGGGGGTCGGTTGGCTACCAGAGGGAGCATTTGACTTAACAATTATTTTGGCGGTTAAAGATCTTGTTTTCCAGGAAGGACCAAACGCGCATCCTGACCAACAGCCATACATCACCATGTGGCAGGATTTAGTGCAGAATCCACCGCCATGGTTAAAACCTTGGGTTTTGAAGAAACATACCACCCCTCTGCGCGCATTAGCCCTAAAAACCCGAACTTCTGAGTCCAGAGTTCCTCTGGCCCCAGAAGCTGCACCATCAGCACCACCCAAAATTTATCCTGAGATTGATAGTCCACCTGAGTGGCCTGAGATGCGCCACAATCCTCCCCCACATCAGGGCCAGGTTGATC
>NW_006399825.1:7938441-7941517 GCF_000299155.1 Elephantulus edwardii | reverse complement strand
TTGCTTTTTGGGGCTCGGGGTCGACTTCCCTGTCTCCTGTGTGAGATACAAGTCGTCCCGAAGCTTCATCAATAAAAGCCTCTTGTGATTACAGCAAGTGGATCTGGTGTGAGTTGCTCGGGGTCGCGCCCGGTCTGGGTAAAGCCCTAGTTTGGGGTCTTTCAGGAGCATCCTAACTACATTTCTAAAACAGATTTGTTATTTTGACAGTGCATGGTATATTTAATACTCTTCACGAACACATCACAATTCAAAGGTGTCTATTATTCTTTGGTCTTCTTAGTCTTTGTTCAACTTATGTGTATCAAACAATTGAAGATACCATAGCTTGAATCAAACGCACCTTAGTCTTCAAATTGATGTCTTTGCTCTTTAGCAATTTAAAGAGGTCCTTGTTTTCAGATTTGGCCAATGCAATACATTCTTTCCCCTCCCCCAAAAAAACATTATTTGATTTCTTGATTACTACTTCCATGGATGTTAATTGCAGATACAAGTAAAATGAAATTATTGGCAACTTCAGTTTAGTCTCCACTTATCCTGATGTTGCCTATTGGTCCAGTTGTGAGAATTTTTGTTTTCTTGATACTGTTGTTGTTGTTAGGTGCCATCGAGTCATAGACGACTCACACCGACCCTGCAAACAAAAGGCCTGACCACTGTTCATAAAGTGTCTGGAGGCAAGCCATTTCAGAAGTGGATGCCACTCCTGCTTCCAAGCTTTCTTGATACTAAGGTACAGTTAATGTCTTGGATTCTCTTTGATAAATGCTTGAAGTCGTCTTAACGTTCAACAAGCAAGGTTGTGTTATCTGCATAACTAAGGTTGCTGAGGAGCCTTCCCCCAACCCAAATTCCACATTCGTCTTCATATAATCCAGTTCATCTTCATCAGATAATTTGCTCAGCATATGTATTGAATAGGTATCAGGTTTTGAAACCAGATGGACACTTTCAAAACAACTCACTGATGTTGAGCTGGCTACACTGCATAGTGACCCTCCTTCAGATATTCAAGGCTGTAAATCACAATGGGAAGAGACAGCCAATCTTTCTCTTGAGGGGCTGCTGGTCGAACTGAACTGCTTGATTCTCTTAGTCTTTGGGTTAGCAGTTTCACATGCTACAGACTACACACATTCATTTCTATTCTTGGACTATCTTCTTATTCTCTTTGAATGACTAATTCTTGGTTCATCCTCAGGTTCCACATAAATACAATTAAGTGCTCTAGAATTCTCAGTCTTCTCAATGTTATCCATAATTTATTATGACCACATAATCAAATTCCTTTTATGCATAGTCAATACAACACAAATAAAGATCTTATTTACACTCTCTGCTTTGAGCCAAGATCTGTCTGACATTAGCAAATACGTCAACAACCTTATTTCAACAGTTTCTTCTTAATCCACTTGATTTCTGCGAGTTGCTTATTGATGTACTGTCCTATCTTTTTCATTTTCAACAAAATTTTGTCTGTGATATTATTGATATTATCTGATTTGATAACTTGTGTATTATGTTAGAATACATTTTTGCCTGTTGATGTTGTTGTTTTGTGCCATCAAGTCGCCTGCAACTCATAACAACCCTATATATATTAGCTCTGAACCCTGCCCTATCCTGAGCCAATCTTACCTTCTCTCACAGTCCTAATCCCATTTCTCCAATTACTGAGTCAATCCATCTCAACCTGAGTCTTCCATCCTGCACTGTCCCTCCACCCTTCCAAGTATTATGTCATTTTTCAAGGACTGGTCCTTCCTGGCCAAATGCCCAAAGAATGTGAGATGGAGCTTCAAAATCCTTGCCTCCATGATATTGTTGCTCTTTGGTATTTTAGAGAGGTCCTGACAACAGACTTTCCTGGTACAATTTGTCTCTTGACTTCCTGACTGGTGGTACCAAGAGTGTTAATTGTGGAGCCAAGCAAGCAGAAGTTGTTAACAATCTCACTCTTTTTTATCACCTACCATGAAGCTGCCAATCGGCCAAGTGGTAAGAATCTTTTGTTTTCTTGATATTGAGCTTCAATCCTTATTAAAAGACTACAGTCCTTGACCTGCAGCAAAGGTTTCATTCAGATCTTCCTCAGTTTCAGCAAGCAAGGTTGTGTCATCTACATAACACAGGTTGTTGATGAGTCTTCCTCCATTTCTGATGCAATATTCTTCCTCATTAAGTCCAGCCTCCTGAATAATCTGTTCTGCATATAGATTAAAAAGTTATGGAGATGGGATTCATCCCTGATGCACATCTTTCCTGATCCTGAACCATGCAGTGGTTCCCTGCTCTGTTCGGACTACTGCTTCCTGGTCCAAGAATAGGTTTCTAATAAGCACAATTAAATGTTCTGGGATCCCCATTCTTCTCAAGGTTAGCTACAATTTGTTGTGATCCACGCAATCAAATGCCTTTGCATAGTCAATTAAACATAGATACATTCCTCTGGTACTCTCTCCTTTTGGCCAAGATCCATCTAACATTGGCTATGGTGTCCCTAGTACCACGGTCTCTTCTAAACCCAGTGCACACACCTGGCAGTTCTCTGCTAATATACTGTTCCAGTAATTTTTGGATGATCTTCGTCAGGATCTTGTTTTTGTCTGATATTAATGATATTGTTCAATAATTATCACACTCTGTTGGGTCATCTTTTTTTTTTTTGAATGGAAATAAATATAGTTCTCCTCCAGTGAGTTGACGAGGTAGTTGTCCTCCAAATTTCTTATTATAACCTGGTGAGAGCATTGAGGGCCATATCTCTTTGCTGAAATATATCAATTGGTATTCCATCAATTCCTGGGGACCTGTTTTTTTGCCAATTCCTTAACAGCAGCTTGACCTTCCTCCTTCATCATTATTGCCTCTTGATCATATGTTGTTTCATAAAATTGTTCTGTATCAGCCAATTCTTTTTGGTATAGTGACTTAGTGTAGATTTCTATACAATCATGACCTATCCATTGTAAACATCTTTTAGGAAAGTAAATGAAGACTATAAACATGGACTTTACAGGAATCAGATTTGTTGACTTCATATGTGGAAGAAATCACTAGAGAAGCTCAATAT
>NW_006399825.1:7936525-7938141 GCF_000299155.1 Elephantulus edwardii | reverse complement strand
AGTAATGAAAAGCCATAAAAAAGGGAAATAATAACGAAGCTAAAGAGCTGAACAGAAGATTTCAAAGGGCAGCTCAGGAAGACATAGCAAAGTATTTTAATGAAATGTGCAAAGAACTGGAGCAAGAAAATAAAAAAGGACAAAGTCTCTTGGCATTTCTGAAGGTGAAAGAATTGAAGAACAAGCTTAAACCTCAAGTTGCAACACTTAAGGATGCTGAGGGCATTTCTGGTAATGGGCACAAATCTCTCTTCCCATTCCAAATTTCTTGGTGTAGATGACACAGAGATCTTTTTAAAACATTACAGTTTCATTTTCTCCCTCTTGCCTATTTTTCTATTAATAAACTTATGACCCTATTCTGTGCCCATTTTTCAATTGGGTTACTTACCTTTATCTTGCTGTGGTGCTTGAGTATTTTATAAATGCTAGATATAAGTCCCTTATCTGACATGCCATTACCAAATAATTTTCCCCAGTCTGTGGCTTCCCTTTTTACTCTGTTGGAGAGGTTTTTAGATGTGCATAGGGATTTGATTCTTAGAAGATCCTATTCATCTACTTTATCCTCTCTTGGTTGTAGATTTTTCAGGATGCTTGGAAGACTGTTTATGTTGTGGGTTAGGACTTCTAGAGTTCTTCCAAGCTTTTCTTTAATGAAATTTATAGTCCTTGGTTTTAGTCCTAGGTCCAAAATCCACCTGAGTTGGTTTTTGTGTATGGAGTGAGGTGTGGATCTTGCTTGAGTTTTCTGCAGATAGTTTTCCAATTTTTCCAACACCATGTGTTAGAAAGGCTGTTGTTTCCCCACTTAACTGATTTCATATCCTTGTCAAAAATCAGTTGACCATAGGTAGATGGGCTGGTTTCTGGGCTCTCAATTCTATTCCATTCTTCTATGTATCTGCCGTTGGACAAGTATCACACTGTCTTGACCACCACGGCAGTATAGTAGGATTTGAAATCAGGGAGTGAGAAGCCTCCTACCTTGTTTCTATTTTTAAGAAGTGCTTTGCTAATTAGAGGCTTCTTTGCATTCCAAATGAAACTGGATATTACCTTTTCCATATCATTGAAGAATGGGATTGGTATGTGTATTAAGATTGCATTGAATTTGGTAGTATTGCCATTTTCACAACTTCTTATCCGTGAGCAATGGATATTCTTCCATTGAGCTTAAATTTTCAGTGAAAATTAAGGCTACCATAAAAATGCAACAATTAATCTGTTTATTTGGAACAGCAGAAAAATAAGAATGAAAAATTGGAGAAGGAAATGAACTAACTTTCCCACCTTCATGAATTATTGTCTCCTTCACCATTAGACAAGAAGAAATGGATGGTGCCCAGCTATCATTATAAAAAGTTTTTATCAAGGAGCCAATATATGGATCCAAATCAAAGAAGGAAAATCAGAGACTGTTGATGTTGTTGTTATGTGTCGTCAAGTTTCCTGTGGCTCATAGTGAACCCATGTACAATATCCCTAAACTCTGCTCTTTCCTGTGCCAATATCACTGTCTCCAACACACCAGCCCCCCCTTTACCTTAGTCACTGAACCAATCCACCTCATAGAGGGTCTTTCTCTTCTGCACTGTCCCTCCACACTCCCAAGC
>NW_006399825.1:7921604-7934610 GCF_000299155.1 Elephantulus edwardii | reverse complement strand
TAAAAAAAAAAGAGTTGGTTCCGACTTGACAGCATTAGGGATTGGATTGGTAGATCACATGGTATTTCTGTTTTTAACTTTGAAGAGGCCTCACTATTTTCCACTGTGGTTATACTATTTTACAACCCCACTAGCAGTATTCCGTCTCCATACAGCCTTGCCAGTATTTGTTATTTTCTGCATTTTAAAAAAATGTCATTTTTATAGGGGTGAGATAGTGGCTCGTTGTGGAGTTGGTTCACCAACTGAAACCACTTAAGAAGGATGTGCAGTCTCTTCCTGTAAAGATCACAGCGTTGTCAATTCAATGGAAGGTCACCCTGTGTCAGAATGCACTAGCAGGCAGTGTGTCTTGGTTAAGAGCTATTGAGATAAAAAAAAAGAATAAAAACTGCCACCTTAACCCAACATCTTCAAAAGTAGAAAAAAAAACAGCAGGAAAACCTATAGTCTCTAGAAGAAAGGAAATAATAAAGAGCAGAAAGTAATGAAACAGAAAAAGTAGTAGTAAGACAGTTGGCTCTTTGAAAAGATTAATGAAAGTGATAAGCCCCTGGCAAATTTAACAAAGGGCAGGGGAAGAAGACAAAAATAATATGAACAAGAAATGAAATGGGTCAAGTCATAGGGCCAACTAATAATATTTCTAATAATAGAATTGGACTCCAGTAAATTTGAAAACCTAGAGGAAATGGACACTTTTTTTTCCCCTTGCTGTGTACCTTGGATCCTCCTGGCATAGGAGGAGATTGCCCCTCCTTCTACAGCACAGCATCTGGTGGAGTCAAACCACATGCAGCTTCTTGCCACTAGGCCACCAGAGCTCCCTCTGGGTAACTTTTTTTAAAACATAGAAAATGTTTTAATTTTTTCCATTGTTGTACATTTTCTTCCCTCTTCTCCTCCTCTCTTCCCCAGCTTTCTCTGCAGTGCATCCCTTTTTCCAGATTATTGTCATACATATACTGCCTAATCATTTATTCCTTTCAGACAGTTCTTCCTCTCTGGAGGAAGAATGTCTCAGTTTCCCCATCCACCCTCAAAACATTTAGCTTCAGGCCTGATCATATCCTGATAAGGCAACCTGATCCTGCAGATCCTAATAAGACCAGGCCTGATCACATCCTGACAGAACCCCTGCCCCCAACTTCCCTGAGCAAACTACTATCCCCTCTCCATCTTCTCTTTCTCTCTCTCTCTCTTTCTCCCCCCAACCCCTTTCTTTCTTACCATCCAGTTGGAACCGACCCATAGTGGACCCTCCTGTGGGTTTTCAGTGGCAGTAAATCACATGGGAGGAGATTGCCCATTCTTCTGCTCCATCTCCTTAATAGCTCCTATAAAAGGAAACTAGCTTTGTCTGCCCACACATCATTCTGCTCTTCTTTCTCAGCTCCCTTGCTAATACTCTCCATCTAATACGTGTTCATTATCTATCCACTCTTTTCTCTCTCCAACCCCCCATGTCCATCCTATTTTATTTGTTCTTCTGTGACTGAGATAGTTCCCCCATGTTGTGTAATGTTTTACAAGTTCATTATTTTTCAGTGCTTTATAATATTCCGTTGTGAGAATGTACCATAGTTTTTCTATCTATTCAATTACTGATGGGCACATGGGTTGCTTCCATCTCTTTGCTATTGTGGATAATGCAGCAGTAAACATGGGTGTGCATACATCTGAGTCGTGGCTCTGGTTTCTTTAGGGTATATTCCCAGTAGTGAAATTGCAGGGTCAAACAATGTGTTTATTTGCAACTTTTGTGAAAGCCCCAGACTGCCTTCCATAATGGCTGTACCATTTTACATTCCCACCAGCAATGAATAACAGTTCCAATCTCTTCACAACGTCACCAGCATTTGATGTTTGCTGCCCTGCTGAACTTGCTGGGGTTGCTGAACTTTGTTGAATTGTGTCTGGGGTGAGATATAGTTCTTTGTAGAAGGAAAACTTTCTAACTTGAAAAATGTTCAATTAGAATCTTCTTGCCACTCAGCATTTCCCCACGTCTTTTTCATTAGTAGCCACCAATGTGTTAAATGGCATCACCGTCTTTTTTCCTCTAATTTTTTGTGGCCTGTTTTGTTTTAAATCAAGGTCATGTGTTTGAGTGGAGCTAAAGCTCTTAAGCCCGAGCTTAAGAAGGAGAGTATTCAATTTAATAGTTAGGAAGCTTTTGTGACGAGCAAGATCTAAGGAGATAAGTGTCAAGCCTAGGTTCAACAGAACAGAACGAGTCTGAATTGTTGGTATGGTACCAAATATTGCAACTTGGAAATTTTCCCCTTGGAGATGGGCTCGAGACTGAGGCTCAGCGTCTGGTCCTCCCAGGAGGTGGGGTGAGACCGAAGTGGGTTCACTCGCGGGCCCCCGGCAAAGCCTCCCGGTGCCTGCGGCCTCCGCGCGGAGCCTCTCCGCACTTTCCCGCCTCCATCCCTCCCTGCCCAGCCCTTCTCCCTGCGCGTAGCGGAAGTGACGACAGGCGTCGCGGAAGTCCCTCCAGCCGCGGTGTTGTGCTGTGTGAGGAAGATAGACGGATTTGTAAACCCCGGAGCGAGATCCTGCCTGCCCGAGGTCGCTGCTTTGCGGAGGCCCTCGGGGTAAAGCCACCGTCACCATGTCTGACCAGGTACGGCTCTCGGAGCCATGTGATAGCGGTGGGGGGTGCCCCGTAACTGGCGGGTCCTCAGCCTCTCGGCTGGGGCCGGGGATGGAGGCGCGGGGGAGGGGAAGGCGAAATGGGGGAGGGGGCGGCCGACCGGGACCCGGCTGGCGAGGGAGGGGAGTGGACGCGGGTCGGGGCCTGCGGCAGGGCCTCTGGGAGCCACCCCGCCCCTCTCCGGGCTCGCCCATCGCCCCCGACGTCTCGGCGCCTCTGGTCGCTGCGTCTCCCTGGTCGTCCCTCCTCTTCCTCGGGGTCGGCTAGGTGTAGACTCAGCCTCCACCTCCCGGAGAGGGTCCCTGGGGAACCCGGCCGCCTCCTCTCCTGAGGACCGAGTGTAGAACCAGGGCCTTAGGCCCCAGTTATGTAACGGGAGAGAATCCGTGTCTGGGAGGCTTCCGTGGCCTGGAGAGCGGATGGACTCCACTTTTTGGATCCCTGGCCTTGGTATGGTTCTAGAATGGGAACGGGGAGGAGTGGGGGTGGAACATGTTGTTTGGTGCTGCTGGGAACCTGGGAGGAGCAGGATTCTGTTGTGTGATGACTGCTTGAGCCGGGTCGTCGCTTCTCGGTGACTCTTACCTAGTGGGGGTGCAGAGCTGTCGCTTCTTTCTTGTACTTTGCCATTTCTTACTCGGGATTGGTTCAGCAACTCTCTAGTTGTAACAGAGCACTCAGGATAACCAGGAATCACTGTAGAACAAAACTACTAGTGCAACAAACTCCTCTTCATTTGGGGTTTAACCTGGAGGTGACTGACGCCTCTAAGAAGAAGAGTAGTGTATGTAGAGCAGTCCCACAAAGTTGCCTTTTATGTGCTCTTTCGTAAAATTGGTATCAGGAATTTTCTTGGAATTTGAACTCAATGAGGAGTGACCAGTTTTCCCACCTAAATTGCTTCCATCACCGTCAGTCGTCTGATTCACCACAATTGTCCTTTTTAATTCGCACGTTTTTTTCTTACTCTTTGTTTGCCGTGAGGACTTTGGCTCTTATTTTGGGGCCATTTATTTGTTTAGTGATGGTTATAAATCCCCTGCCTTTGAGTTCTACAGTGTACTTGGACACTTTTATTTAACATACTTGTTTTCTTGGCTTTGAAACAAGGTTTGTGCCATTTAGTGAGGGCAAATGGAGCTTTTGCAGATTTTTACTATAGCACACAATCTACATTTATCTTTCTAAAAGCCAGCCATTATTTAGAGTCGCTTTGGATGGATCTCCTTACTAATATAACCTAAATTGATTCTCTCAAGTTGTTATGGGAATGGCATCATAAGTATTTCCCTAGACACTTGTTTACTTGGTTACCAGAGAGGAAAGAACAGGTGTAAATCCATGGTTTCATCAGCGTTTTACTCTGTTTAGAAGTGACCAAGAAACATGCTGAAATTTGCGGTTGTCTGAATAAAGAGTAATATACAAGCAGAATTAGAAAATACAGATTTTTTTTTCCTCTGCTTTGAAGTTAAATCATTTAAGAATGACATAAAAAAGAAAAGACTTAGGATACTAACAGTTGACTCTAGGCCAGAGGTTCTTGACATTCTTTTCAGGAGGTCTGGGAAACTAAAACTCTTTTCATAACAATAATGGGTCATTTTGCCTTTTTCACTTTGATTCATGTTCATTGAGATTTCTAGAATCTTATATGACCTCTGATAACAGATTAAATTATATAAGCAGATGTGAGAATCCAGTTATTTTATATTAAATGCAACCATTAATTTGTGAAAATGTAAAACAGTGCCACTCTCCTCACTAATATTGTTTAGAAAAACATAAATATGTTTTTATTTAAACAAATCAGAACAACAAATCAATGTTTGTTAACAATTGAATGGATTTATGGTTAACGAAAATGAATTAATATTTAAAGTTTTATCTGTTTCAATGTCTAATACTGTAAATCTCAGTAGCTGTAATACATTAATAAAAGGTTTATAGGGCTTTAAATAATTTTTAAGAGTGTAAAATAATTTTGAGATCAAAAAGTTTGGGAAGTGTTATTCTGGGCTGATTGACCAGCATTAAAATTAGTAGCCAGATCGAGTCCAGGTGCAGGGAACTCTGGTGGCCTAGTGGTGAGGAATTGTGCTGGCAACCCAAAGGAAGGGGATTTGGAAGAAAGATGGGCTATCTCCTGTGCAGTTTGCAACCTCTGGAAAACCTGCTAGAGGGTTAACTATGAGTCAATTCCAATTTGACACATAACAGCAACAGTATAAACGCAGTGCTGGGTGCATAGGATTTAAAGAGAGATGAAATTGAACCCTTACCTTAAGGGTCTTATAATTGAGAACAAGAATCTGATGTTAGTTACAGTCCCCAAAGGACAATCCTACTTTAAGCTTTACTTACAGAAGGTTTTTGGCTGGCTCTAAGACACTGAATAATTTCAAGTTAAAATTGTTGTGTACCCTAGACTCGGAACCTGGCCATAGCTGATCCTCCAGCGAGTTTTCAAAGGCTGTTAATTGCACAGGAGGAGCCCATCCTTTTCCTTGGAGCAGTTGGTGGCCTCGGCCTTTAGGATGGCAGCACAACTTTTTGTCCCTTATCCACCAGAGCTCCCTCAAGTTAAAATAGTGAACATTAAGTTTATGTAAGACATAGATTGTTGTTTTAGTTTCCATTGATCAATACAGTATAAATATTTTTGGAATTTGAGTGAGACTTCCTTCTATTTTTTAAGCAATCTTAGCATTATGATGGATTTGTGGACTAGTATTAAATCCTCCAAAGTAAGTTTTAAATCTGAAGTCCATGGCTCCTAGGGGAGATAAGGACTGAAAGTCTTCTGATACCATTGTGAATATTTTGTACTATTTGTGCATTTGCGTTAGGGATATAGGGATAAAGGACTCATAGTTTTCATCAGGAATACATGATCCCTCAAAAAGACCATTTTTAAAGCCAGTAACAGAAATCTGGGTTTGCTTTAGCCTAATTACACTTTATCCTAATTTCAACCTGTAGCAAAGCAAATTACTCATAAGGAACCAAGAGATTAATACCTAGAAGAGGTAAAGATAATTTGTACAGATATTTTCCTGTTGTCCATCCTGTGTTCAGGGTTGTAGTTGTCTTTTCTATACCACAGTCCTGGAGAACTGGTTAAATTTAAGCTCTTCAGTTCAACTCTTAATTGTAATTGGATGATTGGTTTGGATTGATTTTTTTTTTCAGTTCAGCTCTGCTAATTGGTTGACTGATTTAATTGATAACACAGTTTCCTCATATCCACATACATTGATTTAATATTCTTTTATCTATCGTCAGGGATTTGAAACCATTTCTAATTGCTTTTGTTAGCTGTTACTACCTTAGTACCCCAATTAAACCTAACTTACTCCGTTTGAGTTAATTTTCATAGTGACCATACAGGACAAAGGAGAACTGCTTTCAAAGCTGTAAAACTTTATGGAAGTACCCTGGATTGTAACAGCTGCTACCTAACATTGTTATGTGCTGTCAAGTCAGAACCAGCTCATAGCTGACCCTTCAGCACGTTTGATTTTTTAAAATAATTTTTTTATTGTGATTTTAAAGTTTACAGAAAACTTGGATTTCCATGCATGCATTGTTGCACATTTTCCTCCCAATCCCCCACCGCCCCCCCTTTTCGCTTTAAAAACATTCATTGTTGCACATTTTCCTCCCAATCCCCCACCGCCCCCCCTTTTCGCTTTAAAAACATTCATTGTTGCACAGTTTCCTCCCTCCCACCCCATTCAGCAAATTTTCAGAGGCCATATATTGGAGGAGATGGCCCATCCTTCTTCCAGGGAGCAGTTGTTGGATTAGAACTGTGTGCTTTTAGGATTGAAGTACAGGTTCTTAACCTCTTGTCTTCTTAGGGAGCCACCAGATCTCCCTAATATTGATGTTAGGTGCCCTCAAGAAAGCTCTGTACCTTGCCTCATCCTATATATCATGTAAATTTCTGCTGTGCTTAAGTTTATTTTAACAGTCACTATTTCATTCTATCTCATGGAGAGTCTTTCCTCTTATTGACTCTACTTTTCAAGAGTCATGTCTTTTTCCATAGACTGGCCCCTCCTGATAACATGGTCAGAGTTTGTAAGATGAAGGCTTACCGTTTTTGCCCCATGTGGGGATTGCAGAGCAGACTTGCCAGATGAACTGGGGGTCTGGGGCAAGGAGTTTGCCAGCATTTGGGCATGCTGGGATGATAAAACACTGAAAGGTCTCACCACGCCTAGGGTCTTGGGAGATTTAGTGTCAGCTGAATCCGGCCTCTGGCTTCTTGAGGAATGGCAGCTTTGAGGCATCAGTTCTTTAGTCTTCCTAATTTTATTTATTGTCCAACTGTTTTTTCCAAAATAGCAATGTAATTATAATTTTATTCATACACATTTTGTTTTACAACATTTAAGTACAATTTAATTCTGTTTTTGCAAATTTTGTTTTGTAGTGTAATCACAATTGATTATTATAATTGATTAATTACAGTGTCTGATCAAAAGGAATATAGCTTTTCCTTCACCTAATTTCTTCATTTATTTGGACTTCTATCTCCTTCCCATCTCATCTCTGGTAAACATCCTAGAATGATTGTGTATGAACCTTTCCTTAGCTTTTTATAATAGTGGTCTTAATCCATAATAGTCCTTTTTTTACTTCTTGTGGTGTATAATCCATGGGGAGTTTTGCCACTAACCTAAATGGCGCATTTCTCTACTGATTCAGATCTACTAGCAGCTGCTTGGGAGAAAGATGGACAGTCTTCTCTTGCGTGACTCTGAAAATCTGGAGGGTCAGCTTTGAGTTGGTCTGCCTTGATAGCAGTGAGTCAGATAGTTTGTTTACTTACTAGCATAATGACTTCTAGAAGCATCCATATTTTGGTTTCATTGTCCAAGTTTTACATGTATATGAGTAATTGTAATGATGATGACTCGAGTCAGGCACATCTTAGTCTTTTAATTGACACTCTGGCTCTTTAGCTCTTTATAGAGATCCTTGGCAACAGATTTGTGAGAAATAGTTTGACTTTTTGACTGCTGCTTCCATGTGTGTGGATCCAAAGTAATTTTACTTGTAGATCCAAATTAAATTCTTAACAACTTTAGTCATTTCTCCAATACTATCCCCATATTTAGTGGCTTAAAAAAAACAGCAGTAGTTTTCCATTTCGCTCAGAAATCTTTTTTCCAGGGTTTGGAAACTGGAAAAACTCAGATGGCTATAGGGTAGAACAACTGGTGGAAGGGCAGGGCTTTCCTCTGGTCTTAAGGTCTCTAGGTGGCCTTATCATATGGTCTCTTTAGCATGGAGACCACCTGAGTATTTAGATTTATGGCAGTGTAGGACAGAGGAAAAGAAAAAGGGGGAGAGAAAGGTCCAGTAGAGTATGGGTAGAAACTTGTACAAGGTTTTGTCGAACCTAGACTTTGGAAGTCAGTTCTGCATTTTCGTCAAGCAGGTCACTAATGCCAGCCCAGGATATAGGAAAAGACATTTAACTTCCATTTTTTTACATAAAGAGTACGAGGAATTTGCAGTTAATTTTTATTCTACCATAATCATTATAGGTAGCTTTGGTGACCTAGGGGCAAGAAGCTGCGCTGCAATCCTGAAGGCACACACACAGTTTGAGGCCACCAGCTGTTCCACAGGAGAAGAATGGGCAATCTCCTGCTGTGTGATTAACTGCCTCTGAAAACTAGTTAGAGGGTCAGCTATGGGTCAGTTTCTGGCTTGATGGTACACACCACCACCACAATATTGATTATATTTCTTCTGTCAGGATAGCATTATTCCTTGCAGTGTTTTTTTTATATCTTCCTGTTGTTTACTTAGTTATCTTAGTAACTATTAACTTGAGGTGGTTGTGGTGATGGTGGTTGTTGTGTACCGTTGACTCAGAACCGATCCATAGATAACCCTCCAGTGAATTTTCAGATATAGTAAATCACACACGAGGAGATTGTCCAGCTTTCTCCCGTGGAGCAGCTGGTGGATTTGAACAGAATGCGTTTGGGATTGCAGCCCAGTTTTTTTACCACTCGGCCACCAGAGATCCGTATTAGCTTAAGGTAGCAGGAAAATATGATGAACTGGTTGTTTCTTTGAACTCCTAGTTATGTTATGAATATCAGTTTTATAATAGGGAACTCGGGTGGCCTACTGGAAGGGAGTTGCATTACTGATCCAGAGGTGGTGGTGGTGGGGTTTGTTAGGTGCCATTAAGTTGGGTACAACTTATAGTAATCCTTTGAACAACAGATCTGAACCCTGACCTATCCTGTGCTATCCTTAACATCACCGAAACACTTGACCCCATTCATTGATGCAGTTACTCTGCCAGTACATCTGGGTGCGGGTTTTCCTCTCTTCCACTGGTCCTCTACCTTTCCAAGCACGATATGTCCTTCCTAAGGAATAGCTTCTTCTGACAACAGCCCCAAAGTATGTGAGACAAAGCTTTTTTACCTTTCCTTCCAAAGAGTACTCTAGCTGCATCTTCTCTAACCCATATTTGTTTGTCCTTTTGGCAGTCCATGGGATAGTCTTCTCAAATACCACAATTCAGAGGCAAAATTCTTCTCTCATCTTTATTCATTTCTAGTTCTCAGATGCATAGCAAGCGACTGAAAAAGATATGGCCTGAATTACGCAAACCTTAGTCCTCAAAGTGACATTGTTGCTCCTCAGTAATTTGGAGAGGTCTCAGACTTTCCCTTGATCTCCTTACTGCTGGTACCAAGAGTATTGTATGTGGATCCAAGTGAGATGAAGTCGTTGACAGTCTCAGTCTTTTTATTGGTCCAGTGGTGAGAATTTTTATTTTTTTGACATTGAGATGTAATTCATGTTGAAAGTTGTATTCTTTCATATTCTACAGCAAGTGTGTCAAGCCCCTTCAGTTTCAGCAACAAGGTTGAATTATCTGTACAACTTAAGTTATCAATGACTTTTCTTCTGATTCTGATGCCATATTCTTCAGAGAATCCAGCTTCTTGAATGATTTGTTCAACACAGTGATTGAATAGGTATGGAGAGAGGTTATAATCCTGATGCACACCATTTTTAAAAAAAATATTTTTATTATTTTCTTTTTTATTATAAATTTTAATGAAAATTTACAGAGATATTGGATTTCCATTCATTCATTGTTGCACTTTTCTCCCTTCCCACACCTGCCCTCCCAGTTCGCTCTTCTCTTTGAAAAGTAAAAGAAAAATTTTTTCATTGTTACATAATCCCTCCCCCCAAGTCCACTCCACTATGCAGCCTTCATTCTGGACTTCTGTCATGATAATACCTAATCGTATCCCTTTTAAACAGTTCTCTCCCTTATCTGTTTCAATGCAGTATACATAATTTATCCCCTCTTTCTCAGTCTCCCTCCAACCACAGTGCCAGTCCCGTTTTACAACAGTGGCACTATGCATTATTTGTCCTTTTGTGACTGAGTTATTTAACTCAGCATAATGTCCTTGAGGGTCACCCATCTTGTATATTTCACGAGTTCCTGGTTTTTCAATGCAGTGTAATATTCCATTGTGTGAATGTATCACAGCTTCTCTACCCATTCATTTGTTGATGGGCACTTAGGTTGTTTCCAACTCTTTGCTATTGTGAACAAAGCTGCGATAAACATGGGTGTGCATATATCTCTTGGGTGGCGGTTATGGTGTCTTTAGGGTATATATCCAGTAGTGAAATTGTTGGGTCAAATGGTATTTTTAGTTCCAATTTTTTGAGAAAGCGCCATACCGCCTTGCACAGTGGTTGCACCATTTTACACTTCCACCAACAGTGAATAAGGGTTCCAGTTTCTCCACAACCTCGCCAGCATTTGTTGTTTGCTGTTCTGTTAAGTTTTGTTATTCTTACTGGGGTGATATCTCATAGTTGTTTTGATGATGCACACTTTTCTTAATTTTAAACCATGCTCTGTTCACACAACAGCCATTTAGTCTGGGTATTGGTTTTGCATGAGCACAATTAAGTGTTTTGGGATTCTCATTCTTTTCAGTCCTAGCCATAATTTATTATGATCTCCACAGTCAAGTGCCTTTGCATAATCAATAAAGCACAACTAGACATTCTTTTGGAATTCTTTGCTTTTGGCCAGGATCCATGAGACATCAGCAGTGATATATCTGGTGCCACAAATTCTTCTAAATACAGCCTGAACTTCTGGCAGTTCTATTTTTGAATGATCTTCAGTATATTTCTTGCAGGTAATGGTAATAATAATGTTCAATAATTTCCACATTCAGTTGGATCACCTTTCTTGGGAATGGGAACAAATATGGCTCTCTGCCAGTCACTTGGCCCAGGAGCTGTCCTCCAAATTTCCTGGCATAAATTAGTGAGCACATCCAGGACTGCATCCATTCATTAGTTGAAAGATGTCAATTGGTATTCCATCAATTCCTGGGGCATTATATTTTGTCAGTGCCTTCAGTTCAACTTGAATTTCTTTGTTATCGTTGGCTTTTGATCATATAGTACTAAAATATTTCACTGTCAGCCAGTTCTATTTGGTACAGTGATTCTGTGTATTCCCTCCATCTTATTTTGATGCTTCCTTGATCATTGAAGATTTTACCCATAGCAACTCTTAGTACTGCAACTCAAGGTGTGAATTTTTCAGTTCTTTCAGTTCAAGAAATGCCGAATGAGTTCTTCCTTTCTTTTTATTTTTTTAAATTAATTTTAATGAAAGTTTATAGAAACTTAGGGTTTCCAGTCATTCATTGTTGCACTTTTCTCCCTCCCTCCCCCTCCCCCCCACTCACTGTTCTCCTTGAAAAGAAAAACTCTTTCATTGTTAGGCATTCCCTCCCCCCAGGTCCACTCCACTATGCAGCCTTCACTCTGGACTTCTGTAATGACAAGAATACCCATTCATATGTTCTTTTTAAACAGTTCTCTCCCTCATCTGTTTCAATGCAATATACATCATTCCTTCCCTCCTTTTCTGTCTACCCTCAATCCTAATGTCAGTCCCATTTTACAACAGTGACCCTTTGCAATATTTGTCCTTTCATGACTGAGATATTTCACTCAGCATGATGTCCTCCAGGGTCATCCATTTTGCATAATATTTCAGTGCTTTTCAATGCTGCATAGTATCCATAGTGTGAATATACCAGAGGAGTTCTTCCCTTATTCTCCAATTCCAGCTCTCTTCACATTTCTATTATAAGGCTTTGCTTTGTCTTTTTAAGCTGCCCTTTGAGTTCTTCTGTTCAACTGTTTTACTTCAGCATCTCTTCTCTTTCTCTTGTCTTCCTGATGGGTGAGTACAATTTTCAGGATTTCTTCTGACATCCACTTTGGTTTCTCAAATCTCAAAGGTGGACAGTCAAACCTACCAGCTGCTCTGCAGGAGTAAGATGTACACTCTCCTCTAGTGCAGTTTACAGCCCCTGAAAATCCACGGGAAGGTCCTCTGTGAGTTAGTTCTGATTTAACAACAATGAATCTGACCATTTGTCATTTATTAAAAAATAAGTATATTAAAGTGTTGCAGTGAATTGAGCTTACATTTAATGATGCATGAGACATTCCATGCCTCTGAGAGAAGTGATTGTCTATCTTTTCTCTGGTAGACATAAGTACTACTTGTGTGTGTTGCACAAAGATTATGAAAAAATATTTCAAAGAAAGTTCCACCTGAGTAACATTTAATAATATTTTGAAAATGGAGTATGATTGTTATGGTTAGAGCACTACGTGAAGGTTAGTTAAGTAGTTCAGATTTCAAAACTAAAGCAGTTGTCAAATATGCCATGACACCCTCTATCTCCCGTAGATTCCTGTGTTACACTTTTTATACGTAGTTCTGCAGTTATCCCCCTCCCCTGAATGACTTTCTCCATTAGCCTGCTTTTTGGGAGTCAGAATCAGGTTTTACTGATTCTCCGTTTCTTCAGTGTCCAGCATAGTGACTCTGACATTTAGCATCAATTTTTCAGGGAGCTGCTGGTGGTGGTAGTGGTGGTGGTGGTGGTTGTTAGATGCTGTCAAGTAAGTGGTCAAATATATTAATTCAGGAAGCGTATTTTGAATGTGATATGTTTTAGGCATGATTCTAGGTCTTTGGTTTGGAAGATTGCCTCAGAAATAGGAAGTGGCATGTATATTCCTCATCCTTTGTAAGTCCCTTTGAAGTTATTTTGTTGTTGAATAATATTATGGACTAGTTTTCCTTTTATGCTTTTTTGCATAAAAACATAAAAATTTCATAATCTTTTATTTCTTTAGTAGTAGAGTTGAAAGGATAACTTACTTACCTGTCAGATTAAATGTATGCTTTTTCTAGGGCATCAGGATTATTAGAGTTTGCCTAAGATACTTGGA
>NW_006399825.1:7893590-7919404 GCF_000299155.1 Elephantulus edwardii | reverse complement strand
GCAGATTGTGGATGAGTCTTCCTCCAATCCTGATGCCACATTCCTCCTCATATAGCCCTGCCTCCTGGATAATCTGTTCTGCATAAAGATTGAAAAGGTTTGGAGACAGGACACATCCCTTCCCAATTTTGAGCCATGCAGTGTCTTCTTGCTCTGACTGCTTCCTGGTCCAAGTATAGGTTTTGCATTAGCACAATTAAGTGTTCTCACATACCCATTGTTCTCAGAGTTAACCACTGTTTGTTGTGATTCACGCAGTTAAACGCCTTTGCATAATCAATGAAACACAGATATATAGACATCCCTCTGGTACTCTGATAATAGTCTACATTTTTTTAGAAAAAGTCTTATTTGGATAAGTTCATCCATCCCTCTGGTACTCTGATAATAGTCTACATTTTTTTAGAAAAAGTCTTATTTGGATAAGTTCATATAGATTTCATGTGAGCATCTTAGTTTTACAGTTTAAATTTTGGATATTTATGCAGTATGATAGGTCTACTTAAACATGTTTTATTTGCGATCCTTTTTTTGAAACATCTTATTGTAGTTTTGGTGAAAGTTTATAGACCAAAATAATTTAACACACAATTTATTTATTTGTGGTAATTTTATAGTTTGTTTATTCATTTTTTGCATTTGATTGCCTTTTATGGAACTGATGACATTTTTTATGCGAAGACTTGAAGAATTGAAGGTTAGAATCTTCTGTTTTTGGTCTTGTATTTTTAATTTTATGGGTTGGTTGGTTGGTTTGTTTTTTAATAAAAGGCTTTATTGGAGATTCATATATTTACTAGAGAAACACTGAACACGTCCGTGTTACCAGCACCCTGATCAAGAAAGAACATATGACCCTCTACCTAACTTCTGCCTAGCATCTTGTTTGTGTTAATATATTAAAACATATTAGAATCATACAATATGATCTGTATTTGACATCTTTTGCTCCATAGCTTTGTGTATACCTGCGTTTAATGTTAGATTTAATGACTGTATTGTATTACATTATGTGATTGTGCCAGCTTATCCATCCTGCTTTTAATGCACATAAGGTAATTTCCTAGGACCTGCTCTTAGCATATCTGTGGCTGCTGCAAAGGGTTTGCACTCAAATATAAACTAGCAAGTTGGTGATTAATATTCATCCATGATAATGTGTAAGAAAGTCCTAGTGATCTGCTGTAAACATTATGACCTGGAAAACCCTAAGAGGTAGCTCTCCTCTGTAAACAGAGGGTCACTATGAGTCAGAATTGAGTGGACGGCAGTGAGCTTTTGTTTTTCGCATTAGCTGAATGAAACCTATTTATAGCACTTTCTTAAGTGTTTAGGATTACTTTTGACTGAATAATGGAAAACTTAAAAAAAAATATTTTAAAAGATTTAATTATTTTCTGTGTGTGTACCGTCAAATCTGATCTGACTGGTACAGGAGGAGACTGCCTCTCCTTCTCCAGCAGAGCATCTGGTGGATTTGAACTGTGCACCTCTGGGATTGTAGTGTAGCTTCCTGCCACTAGGCCACCAGAGCTCCCTGAAAACTTTATATATATTAAGATAAACTAGCATGGAGAGAGGGTACATTGGTATTCAGTGCTTTAAACCTATTCTTAAGGTGATTTTCAAATTCAGGTGGAATTGACTCAAGATCTTACTTTGGTTCTTGTAAATTTGGATTTTCTTTGGCCTCAGTATGAATTTCACATAAGTGATTGATAGTCTTTTCCACAGTGTGCCTCTGACCATGGTTTTGACTGCTGATAATGAGTTTATCCAACAATTCCTTCCACAGATGTAGTCAGTTTTGGTTCTGTGCTGTCCATTAGATAAGGTTCGTAGATAAAGTCATCGATTGTATTTTTTTTTATTGTAATTAACTACATTTTTAAATACCATATACATTTTAGTCTTCTACATAAGTGTTTGGAAGTTACTTATGTTTATATGAAATGAAGATATTAATACTTTTCTCCAGCAGTAACTGCACATCAGGAAGGCCAAGACAAACACAAATCAAGGAATGGAGTTTGAAATGAAGATATTGATGCTTTTCTCCAGCAGTAACTGCACATCAGGAAGGCCAAGACAAACACAAATCAAGGAATGGAGTTTTCCCAAAGCTGCAGTGAATGGGTTTCTTTGCTATAGGAAGTCCAAATGAAATAAGGAATGGAGATTTGTAGAAAGGTTTCTTGAGGCGAGAGACGGATGACACCCTGTGAGCATTTCATTTTCTGCCCCTTCTGCTGCATCACATTCTTCTCTTGCACTGTCTGATGTCCATAATGTTAAGTTGTCCCTAAGCAACTGCATGATAAGGATATTGTCTTTGTATGAATATTCATTCTGTGTATCAAGTTCTTCAGTGGCCTCATCAAAAGCCATTTTAGCCAGTACAGGCAAACTCTGGGTTATTAAGGATCTCATAGTAAAATACAGAAAAGTTAAGAGCCAGGCCCAGGAGGATAGGATGTGTGGATTGCATCTCCTTCTTGCTTAATATCAAATGCCTCTTGGTAAGCTCCTGGGGAATTATCTATAGTTTGTGTTTGATCATTACCACATGCTACTTAAGCAAGGTACCGGAAATCTCCCTTCGTTTTCAGATCGAATACCTTACTCTCTGAATTAGTTGCATTGGATATTAAATATTTATCCAGTAATTCCAGGATGGTGGTGCAGATGGACCTCAACTCAGACTCTACTTTCTCCTGATAGTCCTTAATTAGCTGCAACTTCTTGTCGGAGGTGTCGGTTTTTTGCTCGATGCTCGAGATGACCCTCTAGGTGGCCAGGTGGCCCCTGACCATGTTCTTGTTGGTCACCAACAGCACGGCCTTCATGCCGGTGGCCATGTCATCATAGTGCTCAGCCTGCTCGGCCAGCTTCACTTTCTGATGGCACTTAACAACAGCAACAACAAATAGAACTAGGTTGTGTGTGTTCTTTTTTAAAATTGTATTTTATTAATTTTAATGAACATTAACAGATTTTGGATTTCCATTCATTCATTGTTGCACTTTTCTCCCTGCCCACCCCCCACTCCCCAGTTCCCTCTTCTCTTTGAAAAGTAAAAGAAAAATACTTTCATTAGTATACAATCCCCCTGCCCCCCCAGCCCCGAATACACTCCACTATGCAGCCTTCTTTCTGGACTCTTGTGATAACCATAATACCCTATCATATATTGGTTTTAAACTGTTCTCTCCCTCATCTGTTTCAATGCAGTATACATAATTTGCCCAGTTTTTCTCAGTCTTACCCCAACCCTGATGTCAGTCCCGTTCTACAACAGTGGCACTATGCAGTATTTGTCTTTTTGTGACTGAGATATTTCACTCATCATAATGTCCTCCAGGGTCACCCATTTTCAATAATATTGCATGAGTTCCTGGTTTTTCAATGCAGTGTAGTATTCCATTGTGTGAATATACCACAGCTTCTCTTTCTTCTCCATGGTGAGCTGGCTGCGTGAGGAACTGGGGGAGGTGGGTGGTGGTGGTGGCGGTGGTGCTCTGAGCCAGGGCCGGGGCCAGCAGTATTTTTTTAAAAGGTATTTGCGATGAATACTTACCTACTCAGTCTGTATGCTGAGCGAATTATTTGAGAAGCTGGTCTCTGAAGAAGAATGTGCATCAGGACTGGAGGAAGACTCATGGCTAAACTACATTATGCAGATGATACAACCTTGCTAGCTGAAAGTGAGGAGGACTGGAAGCACTTGATGTGAAGATCAAAGACTTCAGCCTTCAATATGGATTGCACTGGACATCATGATAGATGGAGAAAAGATGGAAGTTGTCAAAAATTACATTTTACTTGGATACCAACAGTCAGGAGATCAGGAGACATATTGCACTGGGTAAGTCTGCAGTCAGGAATTTCTCCAAATTATTGAGGAGTAATGATGTCAGTCTGAGGACTCAGGTGAGTCTGATTCAAGCAGCAGTTTTTTTAGTTACTTGCTGTGCATCTGAGAGCTGGACAATGAATAAGGATGACAGAATTGATGCCTTTTAGTTGTGATGTTGGAGAAGAGTGAAGAACAAACACGTATCTTGGAGAAAGTACAGCCAGTGTTCCTTGGAGACAGTTTTAAAGTTTCATCTCATATACTTTGTGCATGTTGCTAGAAGAGGCTTTTCCTTGGAGAGGGCATCATGCTTTGAAAGGTGGAAGGTTGGTCAAAGAGGAAGACTCAACCAGATGAATTGACAGAGTGTCTGGTGTAATGGGTTTGAGTGTGTCAGCATGATGAAGGCACAGGGATAGGATAGGGTTCAGATCTGTTCATAGGATTGCTGTGGGTCTTACTCAACTTGACAGTACCTAACAACAAACTAGTATGTAGTTAATTTTTCTCATAAAACAAAACAGTTAAGGCAGTTCCACAATCAGACTCCTAGCTTTATCTTTTTCCATCTTAAACAGTTGTCTTTCACACACTTGATTATATTACAAGGTTATTTTTGACTGTATTCCAGGCAGGAGAAGAAGGAGGAGCAAAAAAATGTGTCCAAAAGTCTGTATCAGCAAACAGCATGATACTGATTGATACCTCACTGGTCTCCATATGTCACACAGAAGCTTGTGACATCTAATTTTTAACTGGACAAATTTAGGATTCTGTTTGTAAGAGAGGAAGGGGAAATGAATATTGCATAGGCAATTAATAATGTCTGTCACACCTCCAAGTCTTTTCTTTGCATGGTTTCATAGTCTAGGCTCAGAATAGCATTTACATAACACATAAAATTTTCAATAGACATTTTGGTTCCTGAGAGCCTGTTTGTACATACTTAGTGTTTAATTCTTAGGTTGAATGTAGTATGTAGAAGACCTAATGACAGCATGTGTGTCTTAAGTTAGCATGTGTAACTTAGTTGTGGAATTAAATCTGGTCATTTCTATTCCAGATCTCTTACATACCATGTCAATACGTTTGAACATATGCTGCATGAAATTTAAAATGTCTGTGTATTTTCTGGTTTTAAAACGAGTAAATCCATTTAAGTACAAGGGAGATAATTTTAGTGTAATTCTGAGTTTGTACCTTTTGTCTTTCTGTTCATTTTTCTTTTGTTGAGTTTGTACTTTCCATTAATGAATACAAGTAGCATTGTTGAACTTTGCTCATTAGGAACCCCTTAAAATGATGTGTACGAGTAATGTCTATAGTTAACAGAATTTTAGTTGAATATATAATGAGCTCTTAGATACTTATCTCTTGGCCTATTTTGTTTCACTTATACCTCACTCTACCCTCTCATATTATTTTTAAGCCAATCTCAGACTATTTCTATTTTATAAGAATTCAGTATGTGTCTCTAAAATAAGAGGGACCAGTCCCTGGAGAGGGACAGTGCAGGAGAGGAAGACCCTCTATGAGATGGATTGATTCAGTGACTGGGGTAATGAGGTTAGGTGTGTCAGAGACATTCAGATTGGCACAGGATAGAGAAGGGTTTAGGGCTGTTGTACATAGGGTTGCTATGAGTCGCAGGTGACTCGACGGCACATAACAACAACAACATCTCTAAAATAGAAGGAGGTTGGTTGGTTTGTTTTTGAAATAGAAGGAGTTTTAAACAGAACCATGGAACTAGTTACCATACTTTTAAAAAAGGAAGAGTATTTAATAATATCAAATAAGAATTATATTCTTTATCAAAGTTTAAGTTTCCACATAATTGGCCCTTCTCCAGTTGAATACTCTTATATAACTGTAAGTGCTGGTCATGTATTTGCAACAAAGTATGATGTTCTGTCCCTGTGACTAAATTGTAAACATATTCATCACCAGAATGCAGCTTAGCAGACATCTTTTTCCTTGACTTTGAAATGGCACTAAAAAACCCTCTTAGTATTTTGTACATTTGTGTTATGCTTTTCATATCTTCAGTCTAGTTCCCTTTTTTATTCTAGCCATCTTTATTTTTAAACTGTTAGATCTATAGTTTGAAGAGTAATGTGATAGTACCTGATGCCTGCTTTTATCACTCCATTTAACATGGTTTGGTCTCTGGATGACACAGATCTGAAAATTAGGATGTTTCTGGGTTGGTTTCCCACCCCCTCCTTTTTATCTTGTATATATTTTTACTTTTCTACCATCAGTTTCTTTTGCTCAGGAGCTATGCTCTCTTTCCAGCCAAATTAACTAGCCCCCCTGTGGAATTCTGTCTTCTCTGATGACCTACTGTCCTAGACAAAGTGTTGAATGCTTTTACTGTTTTGTAACTGGTATGTAATACTATTCTGTTCTGGTTGCTTTTAGTTTTACAGGGCTTAGGAAGAAAGGGTACAGAGGTCACAGAGATCACTGGAGACAAACTAGCTTTTTTCTATCCAAAATCTTAACACTCTGGAATAATTTGTTTTTTAAAACAAACCCACATGAGAAGCTACATGACTATATTAGGCATGTATGCAACTATCAAAAAAGTGGTAAAGGTGAGTGATACTTAGTGCTTCAGAATTAAGAATAGATCATTAAGTTAAAATGACCAGAGAAACTGGTAGGAAATTTGAAATCTGAGTGTTTATGTCCTCGTATGAAATGGAAACAAATGATCTCTTACTCCTAACCATTTGCGTGTTTACAGAATTTTATGAAAGGATCTTTGAACTGACTGCTGTGTACTGTAGAACTATATAACTTGGCTAAGATTTCATGTTAAATTATGAAGACAACTGCTTTTAATTCCACAAACATTTATATTTACTAATTCAACAAAAGGGAGGTCTGGTTAATGTTAGTTGTGAATGAGTTACTATTAAGGAATTGCACTGCCAGCTATAAGGCACTCAATTTGAATCCATTAGTTGCTTGGAGGGAGAAGGTTGGCAGTCTTCTTTGTGATTTAAAGCCTCTGAAAACCTGCTGGGGGCAGCTATGAGCCCATTCTATCTTATCAACACACAGCAACAATAATAATTCAACACAGCAGTTCAACAAATCTTTTGTACCATCTTAATGATTTAACCATTATTGAAGCCACTGTGTCAGTCCATCTTGTTGAGTATTCTTCTCTTTCACTGACCCTCTCTGCCTTTCCTAACATCGTGTCTTTCTCCAAGGACTGACTTCCTCTTGAAAATATGCCCAAAGTAAGTGAGACGAAGTTTCACTGTCTTGCCCCTGAGAACCACTCTGGTTGCCCTTCCTTCAAGGAACAGATTTATTTGTTCTTTGGGCAGTCTATGATAAATTCAGATGCTTTACCAGCATCACAATTCGGTCGGTTCTTCTATCATCCTTATTCATTGTCCAATTTTCAGATGCATAAGAAGCAATTGAAGATTTACTTGGATCAGGCACAGTTTAGTCTTTAAATTGACTTCCTTACCCTTTAGAACTTTGTTAGTTTCGAGAGGTCCTTGACAGCAGATTTTCCCACTGTAGCATATCTTTTGATTTTGTAACTTAAGCTACTAATAGATTAACTTCAACTATTAATCAACAACCTGCGTTATGCAGATGACACAACCCTGCTTGCTGAAACTGAGGAGGACCTGAAGCGCTTGCTGCAGAAGATCAAGGACTACAGCCTCCTATATGGACTGAAGCTAAATGTCAAGAAAACAAAAGATTCTAACCACTGGGCCAATTGGCAGCATCAGCATGGATGGTGAGGAGATTGAGATAGTTGACAGTTTTAATTTACTTGGCTCCACAGTAACAGCAGCCAGGAAATCAGGAGACGAATTGCATTGGGAAAGTCGGCTGTGAGGGACCTCTCAAGAGTACTGAAGAGCAACGATGTCAGGCTGAAGACTAAGGTGTGCCTGATCCGGGCTATGTTGTTGTTGTTGTTGTTATGTGCCGTCGAGTCGCTTGCGACTCATAGCGACCCTATGTACAACAGCCCTAAACTCTGCTCTGTCCTTTGTCAATCGCACTGTCTCTGACACTCCCATTCCGATTATCCCAGTCACTGAAACAATCCACCTCATAGAGGACCTTCCCCTCCTGCGCTGTCCCTCCACCCTCCCAAGCATGATGTCCTTCTCCAAGGACTGGTCTCTCCTCACAATATGTCCAAAGTATGTTAGACGGAGCCTAAGAATCCTTGCCTCCAAGGAGCCACCCGGTTTAACCCTTTCCAGGACAAATCTGTTTGTTTTCCTAGCAGTCCATGGTATTCTCAATACTCTTCTCCAGCACCACAGCTCAAAGGCATCAATTGTCCTTCTATCCTCCTTGGTTATTGTCCAACTCTCTGATGCATAACAAGTGATTGCGAAGACCATAGCCTGTATCAGATGCACCTTAGTCTCCAGAGAGACACCATTGCTCTTCAGTACTTTGGAGAGGTCCCTAACAGCAGACTTTCCCATGGCAATGCGCCTTTTCATTTCCTGACTACTGGTGCCAAGACTGTTGACTGTGGAGCCAAGCAGACTAAAGCTGTGAACAATCTCAATCTCTTCACCATCCATCCTGATGCTGCCAGTTGGTTCAGTGGTGAGAATCTTTGTCTTCTTGACATTGAGCCTCAATCCATATTGTAGGCTGCAGTCCTTGACACTCTGCAGCAGGCGCTTCAGGTCCTCTTCAGTTTCAGCAAGCAGGGTTGTGTCATCTGCATAACGCAGGTTGTTGATAAATCGTCCCCCAGTCTTGACCCCACATTTCTCCTCATAGAGCCCAGCCTCCCGGATAATCTGTTCTGCATGTAGGTTGAAAAGGTATGGAGATAGGATGCATCCCTGGCGTACGCCCTTGAATAGGGCTGATAGAAAGAGGATTGATGCCTTTGAGCTCTGGTTCTGGAGAAGAGTGTCGACTATATCATGGACTGCTAGGAGAACAAACAGGTTTGTCCTGGAGAGAGTGAAGCCAGAGTGTTCCCTGGAGTCAAGGATTCTGAGACTTCATCTGACATATTTTGGGCATGTTTCAAGGAGGGACTGGTCCTTGGAAAGGGACATCATGTTTGGCAGAGTGGAGGGGAAGCGAAGGAGAGGAAGACCTTTGGTGAGATGGATCGATTCTGTGACTGGAGCGGTGGGAATAAGTGCGTTTGAGATGGCTAGGTTGGCACAGGATGGAACAGCATTTAGGGCTCTTGTACAAAGGGTCGCTATGAGTCGGAAGTGACTCGATGGCACATAACAACAACAATAATTAATAGATGTTGATTGTGGATCCAAGTAAAAGAAAATCTTTGGCAACTTCAGTCTTTTCTCCATCTATCCTGATGTTGCCTGTTAGTCCATTGGTGAGGACTTTTGTTTTCTTGATGTTGACATGTAACCCTTTTTGAAGTCTTTGACCTTATGCAGTAAGTACTTCAAGACTTTACTTTCTTCAAGCAAGGTTGTGTCATATGCTTAATGCAGGTTGTTGATTAGCCTCCTTGTAATCTTTCATATAGTCCAGCTTCTTAAATTATTTTTTTCAGTATACATATTGAATAGATATGGAGAAAGGATACATTCTTACACATGTCTTTTTTCACTTGAAACCATGCACTGTTTCCTTGCTCAGTTTGGTTATAGCATATGTTAATATGAATGCAGAAAAATATTGGCTGCCAAACCTGTGTATATGTAGTCTCTTATCACCTGCCTATATGTGTTTAGTATGCCTATCTTCTGTCCACTCACAGATTAATGTTTATTATTACTAGTAATTAAAAAATGTGTAAATAGTGTTTACCTTTGTTGACTGTCTCTTGTGTACCTCTCTTTAACGGACTCATTTGTCCTTTGGTGACTGACTTCATGAAGCCTGGTAAGCTCCAGATTCATTATTTGGATGACTCAAACATTCTTTGGTATTTTTTAGTGTTGGGTAATATTTGATTGTGTGCATACCATAGTTTGTTTATCCATTCATCTCTGGGTGGATTTTTGAATTAGAAGCAGACATGATGAGCATGTGTAGAGATAATGGAGAAAAGATTGTTGTTATTTGGTGTGAAAGTTGGCTAAAACAGTGATCCTCTGCGAAACCTTGCCCTCTCTATGCCATCCTCACAATCTCCTCTCTACTCAAGCCAGTTGTTGCAGTTACTTTGTTGAGGGTCTTGCATTTTCACTGATGCTTTACTTTTCTAGGCATGTTTTCCCCTCAAGGACTGGAGTGCCTCTTCACAAGATGCCCAGAGTGTGTGAGGGGACGTTTCACTATTCTTGCCTTAAGGTGCATTGGTTGAACTTTTCCCAAAACAGGTTTATTCTTTGGTGTTCCGTGGTATGATCAATACTCCTGGATGATATCACAATTCTAAGGCATCGTTTGACACTTTTACTTTTTAGCACTTTAAAGAAATTCTTGACAGCAGATTTGCACAGTGCAGCATGTTTCTTTGACTGCTGCTTTCATGGATGATTGTTGATTTAAGTAAAATTAAATCCTTAACAATTTAAATTTGTTCTCTATTTATCATGATGTTGTTTATTAGTCCAGTTGTATGGGTTCTTGCTTTCTTGATGTAGGTGTATCCATACTGAAGGCTGTAGTCTTTGATCTTTTTCACTTAAGTGCTTCACTTGGCTCTCCTTTCCATAAGCAATGTCATTTGCATAGCATAAGTTTTTGGTAAGTCTTCCTCAAATCCTGATGTCACATTTTTCTTCATATTATTCACTCTTTCGAATTATGTGCTCAATTGGTTTGGAGAGATGATACAACCCTGATAAGCATTTTTATTGATTTTTAAACCATGCACTGTCCCCTTGGCATTTATATATGGTTGAGATTGTTAACAGCTTTAGCTTGCTTGGCTCCACAGTCAACACTCTTGGTACCAGCAGCCAGAAAATCAAAAGACAAATTGCATTGCGAAAAATGCTGTCAAGGATTTCTCCAGAGTACTGAAGAGCAATGATGTCAGTCTGGAGACTAAAGTGTGTCTGATCCAGGCCATGGTCTTCACAGTTACTTGCTATGCATCAGAAAGCTAGACAATGACTAAGGATGATAGAAAAACAGAAGCCTTTGAGTTGTGGTGCTGGAGAATAGTACTGAATATACTGTGGACTGCTAGAAGAACAAACAGGTTTATCCCAAAAGAGTGAAACTAGGCTGCTCCTTGGAGGCAAGGATTTTGAAGCTTTGACTGACATACTTTGGGCATGTTGCAAGGAGGACTAGCCCTTAGAGAGGGACATCTTACTTGGAAGAGTGGAGTGACAGCACAAGAGAAGATGACCCTGGATGAGAAGGATTGACTCAATGACTAGGGTAATGGAAGTAGGTGTGTCAGAGACAATGAGATTGGCTCAGGATAGAGCAGGGTTCAGAGCTGTTGTACATAGGGTCACTATGAGTCGCAAGTGACTTGATGACACATAACAACACTTAATCTAATGCTTTAACAAAATCCTAGCCATATAATCCAAAAGCACGTAAAAAAAAATTCACTATAACCAAGTGGGATTCATAACAGGTATGCAAGGATGGTTCAGTATAAGAAAAACAATTAACATAATTCACCATGTTGTTGTTAAGTGTCATTGAGTTGTAGAGGACTCATAGTGACTCTATGAACGAAAGACTCAAACACTTGTGTTTAACTTTTATAGTTTCTCCATGTTTATAGAGTTTCCAGAGGCAAGCCATTTCAGAAGTGGATGCCCCTCCTGCTTCCAAGCTTGTTTTAATCAGGGAGCTCCAGCAAACACCATAATTAACTCACCATATTAACGATATATATGATCTTAGCAATTGATGCAGAGAAGGCATTTGACAAAATCCAACACCCTTCTTTATTAAGACACTCAGCAAAATTGGAATAGAAGAGAATTTCCTCAACATAGCGAAAAGTATATATCCAAAACCAAGAGCCAGTGTCATTCTCAATGGAGAAGGCCTAAAAACATTTTCCTTGCAAACAGGGACCAGACAAGGATGTCCACTGTCCCCAGTTCTATTCAGTCTTGTACTGGAAGTGCTTGCTAGGGCAATATGACAAGAGAAGGAAATAAAAGACATCCAGATTGGCAACGAGATGGTGGAAATATCACTATATGTGGATGATGTGATAGTGTACATAGAAAAACTAAAAGACTCAACAAAAAAACCCCAAACCCTGTTAGAACTAGTAGCCCAGTTTAGTAGAGTGGCAGGATATAAGATCAATATAAAAAAAAAATCAGGGATTCCTCTACAGAAACAAAGAAAACTCAGAGAAGGAAACCAAGAAAGCAGTACCATTTACAACCACAAATTGAGATATTTGGGAGTGAACCTAACGAGATACAAAAGACTTATACAAAGAAAATACAGAACATTTTTGCAAGACATAATAAAAGACCTAAAGAAATGGAAAAATGATCATGGATAGGAAGACTCAATATTGTGAAAATGACAATCCTACCAAGAGCAATCTACGTATTCAATGCAATCCCAATACGGATACCAAATTCATTTTCCAAGTAGATCAAAATGAAAATTGTCAAGTTTATTTGGAGAGTCAAGAGACCCCGAATAAGCAAAACACTTCTGAGAAACAAAAATGAAATGGAAGGTATAGACTCTCTGACCTCAAAACCTACTACAACTACTACACAGCAGTAGTAACCAAAACAGCATGCATGCTATGGTACATTGACAAGCACATAGATCAGTGGAATGGAATTGAGAACCCAGAAATAGATCTAGCTATGGTCAACTGATAATTGACAAAGACATAAAACCTATCAAATGGGGAAATGACAACCTCTTAAACAAATGGTGCTGCCAAAAGTGGACCGCTACCTGCAGAAAGCTGAAACAAGATCCACATCTCACACTATACACAAAAATTGAGACTTGAGAGTAAAGCCCCAAAACCATAAAGGTCATATGAGACAAACTGGGATCAAGCTTAGAAGGCCTAGTTTATGGTATAATGAGACTGCCAAGTACAGCTGTAAATGTACAATCTGAAGAGGATAAAATTGCTGAATGGGATCTTCTAAAGGTTAAGTCCGTACGTTCATAGAACACTTTTTCCAATAGGGCAAAAAGAAAACCTACTGACTAGGAACAAGCATTTGGTAATACCATCTCAGACAAGAGTCTCATAATGAAAGTTTACAGAATACTCCTGGGCCTCCACAAGAAAAAGACTGATAACCCAATTACAAAATGGCCAAAAGACATGGAAAGAATTTTCACAGAGGAAGATATTAAAATGGCCAACAGACATATAAAGAAATGCTCTAAATCACTGGCAATAATCAAAACCACAATGAGATACCATCTCACTTCAGTAGCAATGGCAAAGTTTAACAGGACAGCAAGTAATAAATGTTGGAGAGGATGTGATGAGTTAGGAACTCTTTTAAATTGTTAGTGGGATTGTGCAAAGGTACAACCATTCTGGAAGGCAGTATGGCGCTTCCTCAAAAAGCTGAACATAGAAATTATATATATATATATAATATATAGAATATATCCCAAGAAAATAAGAACTGAGGCTCAAATGGAAATTTGTACATCAGTGTTCATATAGCATTATTAACCATTGCAAGAACATGGAAACAGCCCAGATGTCCTACCACAAATGAATGAATTGAGAAGTTGCACATTCATACAGTGGAATACTATGCAGCAGCATGCAGTAGCAGTCATTTTGTAAATTACTACCTACGTTGGGAGGGACTGGAGAGCATTATGCTGCCTGAACTAACTCAGTCCTACAGGGGCAAATACTTTAATTAAACTATTATAGAATAAGTATGAGGATCCAAGTTGGGGGAAAGTTAATCATAGGGTTACACAGTTGGATGGGTGGTGAGGTGAGGAAAATGGGATGAATCTTTTCTGAAAAGCAATGTAATTAAACTTTGTAAGTAAGTCAGAGTAAAATAAAAAATAACAAGTTATCTAATGCTGCTAACAGAGATACAACAAGTAAATTAATAAACAGAGATTCTCTTGCAGTTTTAGAAACCAAAATTCTAAATTTAGAGTGCCAGCCTTAAAAGAAGCATATGTCTCTATTTTGGCTGTATCTATAGGCATCTATAGGCCTGGTCTTGCCTGGATATCTTCACCAGTTCTGTTCTTTCCTAGGGTAAAAGAGCTTTGTCATACAAGAGCCTGAGTCCAAAAAATGACACTGTACTCTTGGCAATTAATACTGCTGAAGCATAGATTTCAATGAAGAATGTAGAAAGAAAGAGGCTAAATTGTAGGCAGGGACCAGCACTTGAAGGGCTATTGTATGGCAGCACAGAATCAAGAGTGGCTTTTAGAGAGCTGGGTCTGGTTGCAGTTTAGAGAATGAATGAAAGGGAGCAAGTCTGTTACACTGTTGCAGCAATCTCAATGAGCGACAAGTGAATGCTTGTACTATGGCAGTGGGATGGAGAGAATAAAATGAACTTGAGAGTGACTGAGGAAGAGAATCTTAAGAATGATGAGTGATATATGCACACCCATGTTTATCGTGGCTCTGTTCACAATAGCAAGGAGTTGGAAACAACCCAGGTGCCCATCAACAAATGAATGGACAGAGAAGCTGTGGTATATCCACACAGTGGAATACTGCGCTGCATTGAAAAACAAGAAACTCATGCAATATTATTCAAAATGAGTGAGCCTGGAGGACATTATGCTGAGTGAAATATCTCAGTCGCAAAAGGACAAATATTGCATGGTGCCACTGATGGGACTGGTATCAAGGTTGGGGTAAGACTGAGAAAAACTGGATAAATTATGTATACTGCACTGAAACAGATGAGGGAGAGAATAATTTAAAAGCGATGTGTGATAGGGTATTATAGTTATCACAAGAGTCCACAATTAAGGTTGCATAGTGGAATGTACTTGGGGCAACGGGAGGGGTGTGGGGGGGATTGTGGACCAGGGAGGGAGTGTTTCTTTCACTTTTGAAAGAGAGGAGCGAATGGGGGGCGGGGAGGGCTGGACAGGGAGAGAAGTGCAGCAATGAATGAATGGAA
Source organism: Elephantulus edwardii (assembly GCF_000299155.1). Taxonomy (NCBI): domain Eukaryota; kingdom Metazoa; phylum Chordata; class Mammalia; order Macroscelidea; family Macroscelididae; genus Elephantulus; species Elephantulus edwardii. Next base: position 7,904,500 of record NW_006399825.1, on the reverse strand, counting down.
ATCCAAAATCTCTGTAAATGCTCATTAAAATTATAAAAAAAATAAAGCTTAAAAAAAAAGTTCCTATCTTGCCATATCCTCTCCAACATTTATTGCTTGCTGTCCTGTTGAACTTTGCCATTGCTACTGGGATGAAATGGTACCTCATTGTGGTTTTTATTTGCATCTCTTTGATTGTCAGTGCTTTGAGCATTTCTTAATGTGTGTGTTGGCCATGTGAATATCTTCCTCTGTAAAAAGATTTTGCATGGGGGTTCCCCCCCCCCCCATTTTGTAATTGGGTTTTTGGTCTTTTTTTTTCCTGGAAGCTCTGTAGGATTCAGTAAACTTTTACTATGAGATCCTTGTCTGGAAAAAAAAAATGATGAGTGATAAACAACTACAGAATAAATAAAAAAGTTTGGCCAAAACAAAAACAAAGAAAAAAAAAAGGTGAGTGAGGCCACTCTGGTGGCCTAGTGGCAAGAAGCTGCCCTGCATTCCCAGAGGTACGCAGTTCAAATCCACCAGATGCTGTGCTGAAGAAGGCAAGGCAGTCTCCTCTGTACTAGTCAGTTCCGATTTGACAGCGCGCGCGCGCACACACACACACACACACACACACACATGATGAGTGATTAAACAAGGGAGACAATTCAAAAAGGGAAACCTTAGTAGTTAAAGAAAAGGGACTATACAGGGGTTGAAATGAAAGAAAGGAGTCATTAAAAGCTAACGGTTTTCAGAGAGGAAATCACCTCTGTCTGTTGTTTTAGAGAGTTAAAGGTGAAATTTGAAATTGTCCATTGCTTTTAGTAGGCAGCCTAATTGGTAATCTCGTTGAGAGCCAAGTGTCAAGTGCATTCATGAGGCGAAAACCAGATTATGATAGAGGACGAAAGTGAAAATAGGAAAGCAAAATTTTGTACTAAAAAATATTTGACTGTGAATGAAGTAGGAAAACCGTAACTAGAAAAGTACGGTCAAGGTGGAATATTTTTAAATTGAGACATAAATACTACAAGAGAGATGAAGAAAGTAAAGGGAATATTGGAGGAAAATATTCCCAGTTGGAAGGTTGAAGGGAAATGGTCTGCTTTTAATTGCTGAATTTGAGAGATGATATTTGGAAAGGATTTCCTTGAGATTAGGAGAAGCCATGCCATGATACTTTGAATTGCTTCATGTATTTGTAAAAGTTGCACAGTAAATCAGGAAGACTGAAGAATTTATGCTTTTGAATTATGGAGGTGTCAGAGTATTGAATATACCATAGTCTGCCAAAAGAACAAACTTGTCTTGGAAGAAGTGCATACGAGAGTGTTCCTTAAAAGCAAGAATGGTAAAACTTTGTCTCACATGATTCAGATGTGCGATCAGGAGGGATCAGTCCTTGGAAGGGAACATCATACTTGGAAAGGTGGAGGGTCAAAGAAACTGAGGAGCTCTCTCTTAAAAAGATGGATTGTCACATTGACTATAACAGTGAACTTTAAACACAGTGAAGATTGTGAGGATACTGCAGGATCAGGCAAGCTTTTTGATGGTCGGATTGCCATGAGTTGGAACCCACATGGCAACATTGATCAGCTACAGCAAAGGTAGGATGTATATTCTTGGTAAAGGAAAAGAGACTCCAAAGAGCTAATAGAGAAGAAGGTGGCTGGTCTTGGAGACTTGGAGGACAGCAGATAGCCCAACTTAACCTACTTCTTAGATTTTTGAAACAAGTGGTAAAATTTGAAAAGAATAGAGCTTGGTGGTGAAGGAATAGAATGCAATAGTGTGACATTTGGTTCTTGCCTCAAAATTCTGGAACTCTTGAGTGAGTGGGTGGCAAGGGGTCAGTTATGTGAGAAGCTGTGCTTTAGGAAGAGAAATCTTTCAATCAGAGATCAGATTGAAAGAGGGGAAAGAGCTCTTTTGTTCCGAGTAGCCTCTGTGGTTCCCTCATAAAGGAAACACCAGCAAAAAAAAAAAAAAATCAAATCATCCCTATTGTGCTGGTATTGCTGCTCTGAAAGATCAGGCGTTTGGGAGCTTTTCTCCTCTTTGTGATTTCAAACAAAGCTGCTTAGCAGTTAAAGAGGACTAGCTTGGTTGCTCTTTTTATTGCCCTTCATTGCATTTAAGTTGTCTGCCTTCTAGATACTTAAAAGGAAGAAGCAACTCAACTGTTTACTATGAATATAAATTAATAGGAATGTGGTGGCTAGTCTGTATTTGAAGTCAGCCCTCCAATTTTCAGGTGAAATACTGCCTCACTAAAGAAGGTTAATTTTGTCTGCTACCATAATATGCAGTCGTCAGCAGATGTTGAAAATACTGCAGAATGAAAAACGGGAGGATTTGTATGAGTCAAGCCAATTCCGTTATCTAAGCATTTTCTGACTCTGGCCCTTACCATAAAGTTAAAAGATTTTTCTTGTTAAATGTGGTCTAATAAGGCTTGAATGTTAAAGGTTTTATTAATTTTAGGTTACTAGCATGAGCGGCATGGGTAATGACCCTTACTTTTTTTGTCAAGTACAATATGGTTAGCAGTGCAAGTGATTAAGGTCTCAGCTACGAATCAAAAGACTGGCAGTTTAGGTCCACTAGGTGCTCTTTGAGAGAAAGGTATAGCTGTCTCCTTCTGCAACAGCTTTGGAAACTGTAAGGGGTAGTTCTTTTCAATCTTACATGAGTTGGAATGGCAACAAGTTTTTGTATTCTTAGTATTAAAACAGATAAACATAGAAGGAAGCCCTGGTGTTAAAGTGGTGAAAGATTGGTAGTTCAGACCTATCAACCACTCCTCTTAGTAATAATGGCACTCTACTTCTGTAAAAATGAAAATAAAAAACCTGTTGTTTATGAGTTGTTTCTGACTCATGGTGACCCAATGAAATGTCAGAGGGTTTCCAAGGCTGTAATCTTTATAGAAGCAGCCAGATACCATAGAGCAGCTTGATGTGTTTGTACTGCTGACCTCATTGGTCAGCAGCCAAACAGTTTACCAGTGTCAGGCTCTTGTAAAGACTGCAACCAAGAAAGCTTTGTGAGGCATTTGTAGAAATGTTCTATAGCGTCGCTATGAATTGGAATCAACTCAATGTTAGTCTATTAGATTTTTGGCTTCTGTATTTAAATTTTGGACAGGTTATTTATTTATTTTGGACAATTTTAAGGCCAAACCAAGATTTAACACATGGGTAAGAAATAAAACTACTTTTACACTACTGAATGAAATTTTCAAATACAGCCTTTTTATAAAATCATTTATTATTGAGATACTTTAGAAGCTCCGTCTCACATACTTTGGGCACATGCCAGGAGGTCACTTGGTCTTTGGGGAAGGACATCATGCTCGGAAGGGTGGAGGGAAAGTGCAGGAGAGGAAGACCTTGGATGAATTGGATTAATACAGTAACTGGAGTAATGGGGGTAAATGTGTCGAAATCAGTGAGACTGGCTCAGAATAGGGCAGGCTTCAGAGCTGCTGTTCGTAGGGTTTTATGATAACAAGTTGTTCTAAGTAATTTCATTATGTATTTGAAATTATCTTGTAGCCTTTTCTTTTGTTCCTTTTTTCTCTCCATTCTTTTTCCTTTTTAGCCTATTTGTACTTTTTCTTAGTCCAGCACAATTTTTTTTAAGTCTAGTACAGTTTTTCATTTTTTTCCTGCCAAGTCTGAAACTGGATTTAATGTATCCATAAAATAATAGATGCTGTAAAGCTGATTTGGTTTTACTTTAGAATCTCAAAATACAAAATCATTGCTGTGGAGGTGGAACCAACTCAGAGTGACCCTACAGTGGGTTTTTAGAGCCTGTAAATTGCATGGCAGGAGGTTGTGTTTTTCTCTGAGAAACAGCTGGTAGATTGGAGCTGCCTGCTTTTGGATTCACAACACAACTTCTTAACTACTAGGCAACCAGATCTCCTTTTATCTTAGAGTACATTAGGCCACTTACTGGTATCTTACTTTCTTTCCTAGTTAATCTTTTCTTAATAGTAATGTGATCAATTTACATTTTTTCTTCTCCCCATACAATTTACAAGCTTCTGAAAACTTGTTGGGTGGTCAGCTAGGAGTTGGTTCCAACATGATGGTAATGAGTAGTTTAAGTAACTATAATATTAACTCTTTAGGATAGATTATAAGATAGTCTTAATTTTAGAATGTTTAAGACCTCACTGCAAGATGAGTAGTCATTGTTATGTGCCTCAGAGCAGCTGGCTTTGAATTGGTTTCCTTTAGGTTGGCAGCTTACCTCCTTACCGACTAAGCCACCAAAACTCCTGATGGGGATTGATTGTAGAATATTGCTTGCTAAGTTATTCCTGTCCAGCAGCATTGTCTTGTAACCGCCATAGTGGAAATGTGAATTTTCATTCTCACCCCAGATGCACTGCTCAAGATTAACAGTGTGTTTTAATCAACTCTTCAGGTGATTCTGATGTTTGGTAAAGCTTGAGAACCTTTATTTAGGATGTTGTTGTTATGTGCCATCGAGTCGTTTCCGACTCATAGCGACCCTATGCACAACAGCTCTAAACCCTGCTCTATCCTGCGCCAACCGCACCGCCTCTGACACACCCATCCCGATTACCCCAGTCACCGAATCAGTCCATCTCATAGAGGGTCTTCCCCTCCTGCGCTGTCCCTCCACCCTCCCAAGCATGATGTCCCTCTCCAAGGACCCGTCCCTCCTGGCAACATGTCCATAGTATGTCAGACGAAGCCCCAGAATCCTTGCCTCCAAGGAGCAGCTTGGTTTAATCCTCTCCAAGATGAATCTGTTTGTTTTCCTGGCAGTCCATGGCACATTCAGTACCCTTCTCCAGCACCACAGCTCAAAAGCATCCACTCTCCTTCTGTCCTCCCTAGTCATTGTCCAACCCTCTGATTATTTAGGATATTCTGAAAAAATTACTTCCAAGATTTTTCACTGAAAACTGGTGTTTGAGACAGTAATTAACCCACCCCTTCCTCGTAATTGTCTGGCAGAAAGAGAATTCTGCCTTTTCTGTTGTTGACAAAATATGTAACAAAACATACAGCATTTCAAGTTACAGTGCACAGTTAAGTGACATTGACTATAGTCTTCAAATTGTACTATCAATTTTACCTCATTTTAAAAAAATTATTCCTCGCTCATTAACATAAACTCACTGGCCCCTAATGTTCCTGTTTATTCTTTAAGTGGCTGTTATCAATTTGGTCCAGATTTTTTAATTTTGGGTGAGAATAACAGGTAATTATAAAGGAATCATTAAAATAATGTATGGGAATTTTTCTTTCTAAATTTACTTTTCTTTCAGGAGGCAAAACCTTCAACTGAGGACTTGGGGGACAAGAAAGAAGGAGAATACATCAAACTCAAAGTCATTGGACAGGTAAGTTTCATTATTTTTCGCCTTTATTTCATCCATTGACTTAGTTTTTATATATGCTGTAGGTCTAGAGTTCAGTAGTTTTTTTTGTTTGGGTTCCCCCCCCCCCCCATCATTCAGCTGTGTGTTACCAATAATTATTGAAAAGACTTCTTTCACCATTAAATTATCTTAATATTCTTGTTAAAATTCAATTGATTGTATATAGAGGATTTATTGGTTAATTTCTAGATTTTTAATTCTATTTAATGTTTATATATTTTTAACCTTATACACATGTATTTCTTTTTCTTTTTAAGAATGACTGATTTGCATGGGATATTTTAAGAGGTTCTGGTGGCGTATGTAGTCAGTAGCATGTTACGCTGCTAAGTAAAAGGCCACTTGTCTGCACTGGTTTGAATTCACCAGCTACTCCTTGGGAGAAAGGTGGGGAGTCTCTTTCTATTAAGATTTCCTGCCTTGAAAAGCGAGTGGAGATTTGCTGTGAGTCAGAATTGACTTGGAGCATTGCTTCTGCTCTGAGTGAGAACTGACTTGGTGGTGAATTTATTTTAAGTAGCTATTTGTATTTTCTTGTCTGTTATATGTACTGTTTGTACTATTTTCTCCAATTTGTCTCTTTATATTGTCATTGTATAGGTGCTTTATATTTTCATTTAGTCAAATTTATCAAGTCTTTTCTTTCGAATGATTTTTTTAAAAAATTGTTATAATGGCAGGAAAGATCTTTAGGAATTAAAGTATTTAGTTGCTAACCCAAAGGTTGGTAGCTCAAATTTCCAGCCATTCTTTGGGAGAAAGATGTAGCAGTCTACTTCTGTAACATTATTACAATCTTGGAAACACTGTGCTGGCTGTTGTTTTCTGTCCTATCGGAGTTGGAATAGAAAGAGCTGTGGGAGTGCAGTGCATTGATTAAGTTCTCAGTTAATAACCAGAACATTAGCATTTTGAACCCATGATTTCCCTATTCCATTGGAAAAAGATGTGGCAGTTTGCTTCTGTAAAGATTTACAGCTCTCAGGGCAGTTCTACTTGGGGGTAACTTTGAGTCTGTCTGTTGCTTGTGAGCCAATTCCAGTGTCAATGCAAAGGGGGAAAATCTCTTTTAAAAAGAAGTATTACAAAAAATAGTGTAAACAGGAAACTTACACTGATATAAGTAAGTGAAAGTGATGTAAGGATGGACTTTGAAGTTTTACAATATGCAGGTGCCATTATATTACCTGAAAGCTGCCTGGTTGTTTGCTTGACAGCCTGGAAAGAATAAAATAGTCTGTGGTCTCACAAATCGATTTGACTGATTAACATTCTTGTTACCAGACTCAGGAGATTGTTTCTTATGCAGTAAAAAGTTTTTCTGTTATTTTGTTTTTGTGTCTCTCTTTGTTGGTTTGACCATCTCCAGAGCATTAGACTCTGGTGGCCTAGTCCATGGGTAATTATTCTGCTAACCCAAAAGTTGCGCTTCTTTGCTGCTTCTAATCCACCAGCTACTCCACAGGAGAAAGATGGGCAGTTTCCTCCTGTGCAGTTTACAGCTTTGAAAACCCACTAGAGTGTCAGCCAGGATGAGTTGGTTCTGACTCGATGCAGTGAGTTTTGAGTGACATTTCATTTGGTGGTGGTGGTTTCTCTTATGTTTTGAATTGCTTTTATAGGTTGATGATAATTCATATTCACCTTGGTTTGTTGTTTTGGTTTTTGTTTTAAACAGAATGAGTGTTAAACACATTTTTCTAATTTAAAGGGCATACATACTTATGCTACTAATTTTTAAACCTACACTAGATTATCTTTATGGATGTTATATAGTACTGTCAATATTAAAATACTAATATATGTTAAAATATATTTCTTTTGTAATTAGTATCAAACATCTTTGAACATATTTAATTTGCAGTGTTTTACTAAAACTTAGTATGCTAAAAGTTACATTTTTTTATGGGAAAATGTAGATAGAAAGTGTACATTTTTATTTGAACTGTGTTGTAAAGTGCCATCAAATTGGCTGTGACTCATAGCAACATTGTATGACAAACTACTTGATCCTGCACCATCCTGACACTCCTGTATTTAAGTCCATTGTTGCAGTTACTGTCAATCCATGTTGTTGAGGAGTTTGTTTTGCTGATCCTCTACTTCAGTTATTTGATTTAAGCAATGTGAATAGTTTTATGTAAAGGGATAATTTTTGTCTCTTATCTCCTTAGGATAGCAGTGAGATTCACTTCAAGGTGAAAATGACAACACATCTCAAGAAACTCAAAGAATCATACTGTCAGAGACAGGTTTGTACATTTTGATATTAAATGTAAAACTTTGTTACTAGTTTTATTCCTTTTTTTACTAGTTTTAACAATAAATGTCAAAAGAAAAATTCGTTTTGTTTACTGATAACAGCTTGAAGACCATAGTTTTTTTTTTTTAAATCATTCCTTCTACCCAGTTTCTTGCTTTCTTTCTCCCAGAGTCCATATCAAAGTTTGAATTCATAAAATGTGTGGAACAGTTTGAAAAGTAACTTACTGTTGTAAATACAGCTAGCTGTATGTGCATGTTTTCTATCTTGATAACTGACACAGTGTCTATAATAATAACGGCAGGTGATTTTTAGGGTTCACTGTGAAATTTCCTTTTGACTATGGATTTGGTTGAAAGCAGAGAATACCAGAATGATGTCTATTTGTGTTTTATTAACTATGCCAAGGCATTTTACTGTGGTGATCATAACAAATTATGGCTAACTTTGAGAACAATAGGAATCCCAGATGATTTAGTTGTGCTCATGCATGATCTATAGTATGATCATGAAGCTATTGTAAAAAAAAAAGAAAAAAAGCTGTGGTCCCAACATAACAAGGAGACACTGCATGGTTTAAAATTAAGACAAGTGTGGTCAGAGCTGTAGCCTTTCTCCACATCTATTCAATCTATATGGTGAACAAATAATACAGGAGGCTAGACTTTGTGAAGAAGAATGTGACACCAGAATCAGAGAAAGATCTATCAATAACTTGCATTTTGCTGATAATACAACCTTGCTTGCTAAGAGTCAGGAGGACTTGAAATATTTGCTTGGAGGTGTAAAGACTATAGCCTTCAATATAGTCTATATCAGGAATACAAACAACATCAGGAAAACAGAAATCCTCATCACTGGGCCAGTAGACAACATCCTGATTGATAGAGGAAAGATTGAAGTTGTCAGCAGTTTCGTGTTGCTAGGATCCACTATCAACACCCTTAGTGTAGCAGTCAAGAAATCAAAAGACATATTGTATTGGGTAATCTGCTTTCAAGGACCTCTCCAAGGTGTTAAAGAACAATGATATCAGTAACATCTGATACAAACTATGGTTTTTTTCAGTTACTTGTACACAACTGACTTTGACTTGTTACACACTGGACTTTGACTAAGGATGACAGAAGAAGAAGACAACTGAATATATCCTACGGCTGACAAAAGAACAATTACATTGCCTGGAGAAAGTACAACCAGAGGGTTCATTGGGGGAAAGGACAGTGACTCTTCTCTCACAATTTTGGGCATGTTGTAGGAGGGACCAGTCCTTGGAAAAGAACACTATGCTTGGAAAGGTTGGAGGGTCAGTGAAAGAGGAATCCATCTTCTCAATGAGGTGGATTGACACAATGACAGTAACATTGGGTTCAAGTATGTCCGAGATGAGGATTGCACAAGATAGAGCAAGGTTCAGATTTGTTGTTTATATGGTTGCTGTGAGTTGTGGTGGACTTGATGGCACCTGATAAAACAATAGTAACAGTTATAGATGTTTAACAGTATGCTAAAGGTAGTAATTATATGAGTTTATTATTTTTATGCATAATACTGCAAGTTACTACTGATTGAATTATTTCCTTTTAAAATTCATGTAAAAATCTAGCAAACTTGCCCTAATTCTTTGTAGCTAGGTTATTAGATCAGTAACTAATTCTTTTAGACCGCCAGTTCAAGTTAGGGCTCCATCAGTTGTTATAGGACCTTGAAGCAAGTTACTGAGCCTCTGTAGGCCTTGTTTCTCCATCAGTAAAATGATAATGTTATAGTGTGTACCTCGTGAAAATGGAATAAAATAATCTGAATAAAGCTATTAGGAGCACTGGTGACATAGTATATTTTGCATCACTAACCAGAAAGTTAGAGGTTCAAATCCACCAGCCTGTCTTTGGGAGAAAGATACACAATCCCCTTCTTTTAAGATTTACAGCCTTGGAAACCCAATGTGGGGTTATTATGAATCAGACTCCATTTGGCCATATTGTGTTTGTTTTTGCATATATAAAATTATTAATATTGTAGAAATTAATATTATAGAAAGTGCTCAGTAAATATTATTTATCTCATCTTACTATTAGATTTTTAAAAGAAATATAATTGGAATTAGTGTATGAGGCAATCAAAATTTTAAAAAATATGAAGTTGACTTAAATAGGCATGAAATATGTTTAGTTGGTTTTTATTAAAATAGAATCATGGTCAATCAGTTGAATTGAATTGATTTTTCTGGCCAGGGTGACCCTGTGTATAGCAATTAATTATTTACTGTAACTGTAGAAAGGCGTTAAAGACCTCAGGTACGGAAGTAAAAATATACATTGAAAGATAATTTTAACCTCTTTGAGTATTTTTGGATGTCTAAACAGTGAAGATCTTAATTAAAAATACATTAGCTTTTGGGTAAAACTATTAGATTTACACATAAATGATTTGCACTTCTGGCAACATTTATTTCTGAGTCATCTGTCTCCTTTTATCTAACATTGTTGATGGGTAGAAAAATACTTTTTGATATCTATGTTCTTTATGCTTTCTTTATGTTGCTTACCTGGCTAGCCAGTGTACTTTACCAAATTTCTACAACTTAGTAGTCTATTTACAACCATTTTGCTTGTATAATTGGAAGCTACCAAGGATACTTAGTCATTATCTGATTTTTATCTCACTGATATAGAACTCACTGTGGTCAGATTGATTTCAAGTGAACCACCCACCATGATTTTCTGCCGCTCTGAATCCTGCAGGAGTTGTTTATCCCATCTTTCTTCCACAAAGTACCTGGTGGATTGAAACTGTAGACTTTTCAGTTAGCATACCACACCACCAAGATTTATTTACTGATAAAAAGTAAAACTGTAGAATAGTGATCAAGAGTACATGCTTTTTTTTTTTAAAAAAAAAGGGTACGTCTTAAGAATCAGAAAGGCTTGAGTTTAAATTTATGACTAACTTTATGCCTCAGATTCCCTATCCATTAAATGATGATAAGTTGCTAATATTTGCTTTCCAGGGTGATTGTGGTGAACATTCATGGTTATATATGTAAAGTCTTTTAGTTCATGGAGGATCTAGCATATAGTTGGTACTCAGTAAATGGCAGCTATGATAGTAGGTTTTTTAATGTTCTATGTTAACTGGTGAGGAATGCCCTCTATGAGGTGGATTGATTCAGTGACTGGGATAATTGGGATGGGAGTGTCAGAGACAGTGCGATTGGCACAGGACAGAGCGGAGTTTAGGGCTGTT
>NW_006399825.1:7886139-7893435 GCF_000299155.1 Elephantulus edwardii | reverse complement strand
TTTTTTAGGGGGTTCCAATGAATTCACTCAGGTTTCTTTTTGAAGGTCAGAGAATTGCTGATAATCACACTCCAAAAGAAGTGAGTATATTTTCTTTTCTGAACTAAGAAACATTGTTAATTCTCCATTTTATAATTTAGTTCACTAGAATTTCAATTGTTCTGTTCTCAATGATTTCAGCAGTGGCACATTTGACAAAATAAAAATTGTCTTTTGGGTTAACTTGCCATACATTGCATATAAAAATACTAAAAGTAACACAATAAAAGGTTGAAAGTGAGTTCTGTAATTATGCCATAAGGTTCATGGTGTTTCTTTTATGAAAATGTATAAATGCTCTCAGTGTTGACAATTTTTTTGGTGCACTTTTGTGGTGATGGCCATCTTTATACTTGAACTTTGGTCCATTTTGAGAATTTTTTAGGGCATATCAATATATTTGTTTCTGTCATTTTGGTTTTTTTCTTAAACAATTTTGTGCCTGTATTTCATTGGTTTACTGAATAGACTGCTTTCTTTGTTATATTCCATATTCTCTTGCTCGCCTATGTCTGTACTTATATAGCTTTTATCTCTCCATGTAAAAAAAATTTCTAATATTTCCAATAGGGGGAATGACATACTGTTATTACTAATTTTTCTTTTTGAGAGTTGTGAACTTGGTACAATATTCTGCTAAGTACTCTTTCCTAAAAGTCTTAGTTTGTTGCTATTAGATGCCTTTGTCTCGATCACAACTCATAGCGACCATCAAAACAGCAGATCTGAACCTTGCACTATCCTCAACAATCTCTAATGTGCTCATGTTCCAAGTTGCAGTGATTTTGCCAGCCCATCTCATTGAGGGCTATCCTTTCTTTTTCTTAATTTTTTATTGGGTTGCATATAATTTTTTTTACTTTTGCTGTTTTTTTTCCTCTCATGATGTCTTTTTCCAAGGACTGGCCCCTCCTGACAACGTGTCCAAAGTATGTTAGATGAAGTTTTATCATCCTTGTCTTCCAAGATGTGTGTATATGTTCTTTTGTCAGGCTGTGGAATAATCTGTACTCTTCTCTAGCACCACAACTCAAGGCATTGATTCTTCTTCAGGCATCCTTATTCATTGTCCAGTTTCAGATACATAGGATTTAATTATATAAAAATATCATTGCTTGGGTCAGGTACACTCAAGTATTTAAATTAATATCCTTGCTCTTTAGAACTTTTTTTTTTTTTTTTTGCAGTGCAGAATGAAAAATGAGTTTACTTTTAATAAATTTATATATATTTTTTTCACAGCCACGACTACTTTTCTGGGGTGTATACCCCAGACATTAGTTCGTGGTTGTAGTAGAATTTAGTAAATAATCCATATTCTTACCATGGATACAAAAATCTTGCCACTGTGATTTACAAAATCCTTGTGTTGTCTTACACTATTCTTGTTTTCTCTGGTTCTTGCATTGATCTCTTTCCATTGCATGCTAGAATGAAACTTTTTATTATAGTTACTTTATAAAGCTTTAATTTCTGTTAGAAGTGTAGAAAATGGATATCTTTAATATATTAATGCCTTCCATTGAAGAAACTGACATTTCTTGAAATTGGATCCAAGCCTTTGCACAGGTATTTCTGCAGTGGTGTTTTTTTTCTTTAGAACTTTTAAAAAGAGATCCTTGACAGGAATTTTTTCTAATGCAAACATCCCTTTTAATTTTTTGTTTACTGCTAGCATAGATGTTGATTGTGAATCCAAGTAAAATGAAATCATTGAAACTTCATTCTTTTCTCCATCTGTTATGATCTTACTTACTGGTCTAGTTGTGAGGATTTTTGTTTTCTTGATGTTGCAGTATAGTCTGTATTGTATCTCTAGCTTTTTCTTTTTTCCCTTTAATATTTTAATGTGATTTAAGTACAAGGGTTTTATTATTATTATTATTATTATTATTATTATTATTATTAATTTCAGTGAAAATTTACAGACTTTGGATTTCCATCCGTTGTTGACAAGTTTACAGAGCAAATTTGTTTTCCATATACTTTGTTTTTTGACATTGAATACCTCTCCATCTCTTTTACCTTTTTATTTTTAAATACTTTTAAACTTACAGAAAAATTGCAAGAACATCACAAAAAAATCACAGTATTTCTCCTTTTTATGGTTTGTATGAATTTTTACAGAGCAGATTAGCTCTAATGGCTTAGTGGTAAGGAGTTTTGCTACCAACCCAAAGGCATGTGGGTTAGCAACCAAACAAAAGAGCCAGCCACTCCATGGGAGAAAGATGCCATGCAATTTACTCCTTCTGAAGACCTGCTGGAGGGTCAGCTATGAGTCATTTCTGACTCAACAGTACATAACATCACTTACCCATTTATGTGCATTTTATGACATTGATTATAATCTCCACATTGTAATAGCACCCTTCCCTATATTCCCATTCCTATTCATCCTTTCCAGACCTTCATCCCTGTGCAGATACTTTCCTTTTTGTCTTGTATGTTTGATTATTCTTTGATTATTCTAAGGAATGCATTCTTTCCTGGCATTGTTGGTCACTTTATAAACAGGTCGCTTTATAAACAAATTCCAATGCTCTTGAGTCTGTTTCGAGTTCTGTTTGAGAGTGAACCTCTCTTGAGTTTCTGAGTCTGTAAATCTTTACTGGACAGGGCTGTCCATCTTTCTCCCAAGGAGTGGCTGGCTCTTTTGTTTGAAGGGCTAATCTTTTGTTTGCTAACCCATTACTTAAAACACTATGCCATCATGCCCCTTTGTTCCCTTTGTAGACCTGTTTGTTGTTTGGGCTTTGTGGAGGTTTCACTTCCAGACTTAAAGAGTGACTGCAAGTCATAGTCTTGAGGCTCCTGTCTGCCTCTGTTAGACCAGGAAATCTTTTTGTTTTTTAAGATTTTTAGTTTAGTTTTGTTTTTTTCTTGTCACTCTATCAGAGGCTTTAAATTTTGTTCCATTCCTTTCCAGGACAGTCAGCAGCAATAGTAGTTAAGCACTATCTAGTTTTTCCCAGGATTGTAGAGACTGATGTTCAGATTGTCCATTCATTTTTTATTTCCTTCATACTTGAATTCAGATGGCAAAAGACCAGTAGTTATGCTTTCGATGACCATTCTCAACCTTTTAAAACTCCAGTTGTTACACAGCAGAATAGGATGTAGAATATTGTCCTTGTGTATACTTTATTATGCTAATTGACTGTCTTGTGCCCCTTAACTATGGTTCTTAGCTCCTGAAACTAGTATTTGACTCCCTAAGTATGCTGCTGGAAAACATCAGAAGAATCTGCTTATGTAGATGTTGTTAACCTTGAAAACTCTATGGGGCACTTTTACTCATTCCTAAAGTTTGCTTTGCATTGGAATTGATTTAATGCTAGTGGATTAGGTGGTTGGTTTTTTTAATATTTTAAAAATAATTTTAATGAACATTTACAGAGATTTTGGATTTCCATTCATTGATTGCTGCCCAGGCCCCCCCCCGTTCGCTCCTCTCTTTGAAAAGTAAAACAAACACTCTCTCCCTGGTACACAATCCCCTCCCCGTACCTCTCCCACCACTCCAAGTACATTCCACTATGCAATCTTAATTGTGGACTCTTGTGATAACCATAATACCCTTTCATATATCGCTTTTAAATTATTCTCTCCCTCATTTGTTTCAGTGCAGTATACACAATTTATTCATTTTTTCTCAGTCTTACCCCCAACCTTGATATCAGTACCATTTTACAGCAGCGGCACCATGCAATATTTGTCCTTTTGTGACTGAGATATTTCACTCAGCATAATGTCCTCCAGGGTCACCCATTTGGAATAATATTGCTTGAGTTCCTTGTTTTTCAATGCCGTGTAGTATTCCATTGTGTGAATATACCACAGCTTCTCTGTCCATTCGTTTGTTGATGGGCACCTGGGTTGTTTCCAACTCCTTGCTATTGTGAACAAAACCGCGATAAACATGGGTGTGCATATATCTGCTTGGATGTCAGTTATGGTCTTTTTGGGATATATTCCCAGTAGTGGAATTGCTGGGTCAAATGGTGTCTATTTAGGGAGCTCTGGTGGCCTAGTGGCAAGAAGCTGCACTGCAATCCCAGAGGTGCATGGTTCAAATCCACCAGATCCTCTCCACCAGATGCTCTGCTGTAGAAGGAGGGGCAATCTCCTCCTGTACCAGTCAGATCTGATTTAACGGTACACACACAAAAATTAATTAAAAAAAAAATTTTTAAAATGGTTGCTATTTGCAACTTTTTGAGAAAGTGCCATACAGCCTTCCTCAGTGGTTGTACCATTTTACACTTCCACCAACAGTGAATAAGGGTTCCAGTTTCTCTACAACCTCGCCAGCATTTGTTGCTTGCTGTTCTGTTAAATTTTGCTATTCTGACTGGGGTGAGATGATATCTCCTAGTTGTTTTGATTTGCATCTCTTAGAGCTAGGGATTTTGAATATTTCTTCATGTGCTTGTTGGCCATCTGAATGTCTTCTTTGGTGAAGTGTCTATTCATATCCTGTGCCCATTTTTCAATTGAATTGTTTACCTTTATCTTGTGGTGTTCAAGTATTTTATAAATTCTAGATACAAGTCCCTTATCTGACATGTCATTACCAAATACTTTTTCCCAGTCTGTGGCTTACCTTTTTACCCTGTTGGAAAAGGTTTTGGATGAGTGTAGGGATTTGATTCTTAGAGGGTCCCATTCATCTAATTTCATCTTCTCCTGGTTGTAGAGTGTTTTTATTTTTGAATGTATTTCTGGAAGTTTGCAGCTTCTCAATCTTTATATGTACTTATGTATTTCCTGATTTGAAGATTCTTTAAAATGTTTGATTTCATTTTTTTGTAATAGTTTTTAGGCTACATGGATAATTAAAATTCCATTTTAATATTTTTAATAGTGATTTTAACAGACGTTTACAGAAAAGTTGGATTGTTATTCATTCATTCATTCATTCTTTTTTTTATAGCATATATGCTTTATTTAAAATGTTCACTTTACCAAAGCTCAATTGGCCTCAGGCTCTTATTTCATCTTTGAGATCTTTCCATATAAATGGATAAATTCCTACTTCTTTTCTTCATCTGTTTTATCATATAAACATGTGACAGTTTATTTTACCCCTTTCCTATTGCCAAAAATTTATCATCATTCATTCATTCTTGTTTAATAGTATTTTAAAGAATTGTTTTGATATTAATATATGCACCATAATCAAGACATCTATGACACTAGAAATCTGTAATAACTTGAAAAATTCTAATTCCATGTAAATCTGCCTTTTATTTTTAGATTGCTTAGTATATTTTAATTTTCCTATTATTCTGCAAAAAGTTGTTACTTGCCAAATATAAAACTGTTTCCTAATTAGAGAAGATTAGGGATCTTGACTTTACTTTAAAAATGTATGTTAAATTTTTTTGGTAATGAACCATCAGAGTCCTCAGTAGAAATAATGCAGATTTTTGTTTTAATTACTTCTCAATCTTGGCAGCATACCAGAATCAACAGATCCATAGTTATTTACCTTTGCTGAGAGTAATGACTATAAACCACTTAACCTTTTTTAAAAAAAATTTTTTTTTAAATTATTTTTTGTGTGTGTGTGTACCATCAGATTGGATCTGACGGGTACTGAAGAAGATTGCCCTCCTTCTCCAGCAGAGCATCTGGTGGAAAAACCACTTAACCTTTAAAAAATGAAAAAGATGTAAATATCAAAAGGTGTAAAATAAGCACATTTTCAAAGCAGCTCCATTGCCATTTCTCAGAGGCAATTAATAGGGAGAAGTCCAAAGTCATATTTTTAAACAGAAGGCAGTTGCACATATGGAATGTTTTGTAAAGGACTTTTTAAAGGAACTCTTTTTTTTTTCTCTCTCTGCAGAAGTTAAGAAAGTACTATTTGAGCATTATGTTCTTTTAAGAACTCTTTATGGGACCAAATGAAAAACAAAAAAACAACTTGAAGTATTAGATAGGAATCTTGGATTATAGTGTACTATTTTTGTTAATGGAGGAGAAACAATTTGGAAAAAGAGGATAATAATGACTGTACAACTTGAATAATGTAGTGAACATCATTGGGTTGTTATGGTAAAAACACAACTGCTTTTGAGTCAGTTCTGATACAATAGTGACCCTCAATTGGGTTTCTAAGGGTATAAGTTGCATTGGAGGAGACTGCTGCCCATCTTTCTGTCATGTAGCAGCTGGTGAATTTGAACTCCTAGAGGCTCATAGCTTTTGGGCTAGCAGTGCAGCTCACTATGGAGTATGACACCATATCTTCACTCACTGGGTGTTGTTAAAATTGTTTAATCTATATTTGTTCTGCTGTGTATGTTTTCAACCTCAAAAACAAAAGATGTAGGTGAAAAATCCGACCTGGAGGTGTAAATGGGTAGCTTTATTGATAGTTGTTGCTTGATATTGTTATTGTTATGTGCAGTCGATGTGCCTGTGACCCATAGTGACCTTACTATGTACTTTAGCGCTGAACTTTGTCCTATCCTGTGCCAATCTCATTGTCTCTGACAGACCTAATCCCATTCCTCCAGTCACTGAAGTTGCTTGATATTAAGGAAAATAATAGTTCTGTGCTAGAAGGAATTGTAGCCAAAAAATCAAACCATTTAGAAATTAATCCTAAGGTGGTGTTTTTCTGACTAAAACCACAAGTAATACCTTTTTTTAAAAAAAAAGATGAGAGCTTACCAAATAATTACATCTAGGAGTAAAATGCTTTTTTAAACAATCTGTCCTCAATCTATTATTTAAAATAACATGTTTCATTAGATTTAGAACTTCTTAAAAGTACTTGTTGAAAGCACTTAGACTTTATATAATGAATAAAATAGGAAGGGAAATTGCTTAAGGAAATGAAATGAATGAATTCACAGACAAAATCAGAAGGAAGGATATCGATATTTAGAAAGAAATTAGAGTTCTTAAGTAACTGTGAGCCATTCTTGTATCTGTCTTCTTACACTTTAAAACAGTGCTTCATATTGCAGCCAATTTAAAAATAGTGCTTTTAACTTCTAACATATTGTTCTTTTCATGTTACAGCTGGGAATGGAGGAAGAAGATGTGATTGAAGTTTATCAGGAACAAACAGGGGGTCATTCAACAGTTTAGATAATCTTTTAATTTTTTTCTTTTCCCTTAATCCTTTTTTATTTTTAAAAATAGTTCTTTTGTAATGTGGTGTTCAAAACAATTGAAAACTGGCACCTATCTTCAAAACATCTGGTATTTTAATTTTAGTGTTCATTATTCATTATTGTT
>NW_006399825.1:7885203-7885784 GCF_000299155.1 Elephantulus edwardii | reverse complement strand
CTGAACTGTGGAAAAATGACCTTTCCTTAACTTGAAGCTACTTATGTGAGGGGTCTGGACCAAAAGAAGAGGAATATCAGATTGGAGTCATGATGACATATAGTGAAAGTAATGACTAACTCCAGAGATGGCTTCATTGAAGAGACATTAAAATTCTTATCAGAAGATCCCAGAAAAATTCTAAATTCCATTGGCAGTTAATTATTTACGCAGAAGTATATACATCAGAAACACTGCTCTCTTTTGATTTTATTTGTACTTTTTGGCCTGGGATATGGGTTTTAAATGGACATTGTCTGTACCAGCTTCATTAAAATAAACAAAATATTTGTAAAAACCGTACTAATGTTCATCTTATTTTTAATTGTATAGAAAGATAACAATAAAATTCCTAAAACATAAGGTTTTCTTGCATGATACTGGAAGTTATTGTTTATACATGGTACACATTTTCTTCAGTACTGTACAGTGATGATGTTAATGACCTTGAAACACTGAAAGTTACTGAAGTGCCTTCTGGATTAGGATTTAAATAAGGCCTCAATGTCATCTTAAACTTTATTGCTCTGTTAATACTGTAT
>NW_006399825.1:7869516-7885103 GCF_000299155.1 Elephantulus edwardii | reverse complement strand
CAACCAATGCAAGTGTTCATAGTGACTTTCCATTTGGCCCTGAAGTTCTAATACATGACTGCTTCACTCCTGGACTATGATTTTCAGTGGGAGATGGAAGTTTTTCAGAGAACTGAACTGTGGAAAAATGACCTTTCCTTAACTTGAAGCTACTTATGTGAGGGGTCTGGCCCAAAAGAAGAGGATTATCATATTGGAGTCATGATGACATATAGTGAGAGTAATGACTAACTCCAAAGATGGCTTCACTGAAGAGACATTAAAATTCTTGTCAGAAGATCCCAGAAAAATTCTAAATTCCATTGGCAGTTAATTATTTACGCAGAAGTATCTACCTCAGAACACTGCTCTCTTTTGATTTGTACTTTTTGGCCTGGGATATGGGTTTTAAATGGACATTGTCTGTACCAGCTTCATTAAAATAAACAAAATATTTGTAAAAACCCTACTAATGTTCATCTTATTTTTAATTGTATAGAAAGAAAACAATAAAATTCCTAAAACATCAGATTTTCTTGCATGATACTGGAAGTTATTGTTTAAACATAGTACACATTTTCTTCAGTACTGTATAGTGATGATGTTAATGACTTTGAAACACTGAAAGTTACTGAAGTGCCTTCTGGATTAGGATTTAAATAAGGCCACAATGTCATCTTAAACTTTATTGCTCTGTTAATACTGTATGGTATACATATATATGATATAGTTACCTAAACATGAATAAATGGGTACACCAACATTTCTTAATTGGTTTATAGTTATAATTTCCATTTTTCTTTTAATAATTTACAAAATGTTCTTTGTTTAGTCAGATTTGGTGTATTAAATATTGTTTATATTTTTCTTATGTCTTAAATATTTAAACTTTTTGTAAAATTAAAATACTAAATTAGTTTGTTCTTATGAGGCTTAATTTTTCCTTTCAAGTCTCCAGTGAGGTTCAGTTTATTGATTCATACACATGATCTAATTTCATATTGTTTCAAATTGAATGCCATCTGACTGCTAATATGAATGTATTTTACAGACTTAACAGCTTAGATGATACCTTATTCAAGTTAGCTGTTGAAAAACTCAGTTGGCTTGACCTTGTATTTTTCAGCTTCCTAAATACGACTCTTACTGAAAAAATTGTATTAAATGTGTACAGGGTGGGTAGAGTTGAGCTTTAAAGTTACACTCTCATCTGTTATTTATCATTACATACATATAGAAGGGCTAGCTACTGGGAAAGTGGTGATTTTTATGCTTTTTTAAAAAAAATTGTGCTTTAAGGGAAAACCACAGAAAATGCAATAATTGATGTAAAATTTCCATGGCATTGGTTGTAGTCCTTGCAATGTGTCAGTACTATTCTTGTTTTCACCCTGGATTCCCTCCTGTTTCCGAATGTCTGGGCTCTTCCCTCCTTTCTCATCTTTACTTTTGGACAAATACTACCCTTTGAGTCTCATGTAGGTGATGGTTCTGAGGTGCACATTTTATAATAAGCCAGTCTATTATTTGTTTAAGAGGTAGCCCTAGTTCCAAATGAGGGTGCTTTAGGGCAGTAATCCTGGGGTTTTGATCTTTCTAATGAATATGAATTTTTTATGTTGTTTTGTCCATTCTTACTGGAACCTTCTATTGTGTTTTGGTTGAGCAGTTTAGTAGTGGTAGCCAGGTACCATCTGCTATTCTCAGGGTAGAGGAAGCTGAAGTTCATGTTAAGCCATTGGCCCTTTTGAACTGATTAATTTCTTGAGTCTTTGGTGTTTTTCACTCTTGTTTGCTACAGGCAATTAAAGAAACCAATAATAGGATCTTAGGTAGCCACTCATCAAACTAGAGTGTAAAAGATTACCTTTATGAATGATAATAATATGCCAGTTGATCTAGTTGTCTCACCAGATTGGTCTTTAGCCTTCAAACCTAGTAGAACAGTCTCATAATATGTTCCATTATGTGTAAGAAGTTCCCTTAACTGTGTCTTGACAGTGTGCTATTCCATGTATATGAATATACCTGCAGCACATATTTGTAGAAATGTTCATGCTTTAAAATCTCCCACACTTATTTAGCATATATATTTATGTATTCATTCATAAATTGGTATTACTATTGTAGGATTGTAGACGTTAAAGTATTTTCTGTGGTTACCCTTTATTGCATACATCTTTTCCTTTGTCATTTTGCTGACTTAGGGGAAGTAATTTCCTTTCATTTCGTTAACTAGACTTCTATATGCATTACATTCTACTATGGCTAACTTAAAAAATGTCCTTATCTAGAATGTGCTGACAAAATAAGAATTTCACAGTTATTTAGTAGGCTGTCAGATTTGGAAGGGACCCGGAAGAACTTTTACTGTAGCCACTCTTATCTGGTGCTTGAATGCAACATCTTAAATTTGTACAAGGGAGAAAATAAAGTCAGTAATGACAGTTTCTCCCACAGGATGGTTTTCCTTGAGTATTCTTTTGTTCTTGGGTTTTATTATTTTTTTTTTTTTTGTTCTTGAGATGTTCTTTTATCTTTTGATTATGTATTAATAAATGAATGCATTCAGTGGGTAAGCAGAATTGACAGGTTGGAGTGATAGTTTAAGGAACATAAAACCTCACCATACAAACCATATGTATAAACCTATATAAATATGTTATATATAAAGTATAAACCAGGGTATTGATTATTTTATTCCTATATCATTTCACATAAAGGAAAGAGTTAAAGTATTCAACCTAAGCCGGTAACAGCAATGCTGTAATGTGTCATCTCATTGTGGCCAACTTATAGTAGACCCTCCCATGGGTTTTCAGAGGCTAAATCATATGCAAAGATATTTCCCATCATTCTCTCTTGGAGTGTTTGGTAAATTCAGACCACCTGCCTCTGGGTAGGCAGCAAAACTTTTTATAGGACCCAAACTCTAGTAACCTTTTCAAATACAGACCAGAGAAGATAAGTAGGAAAATCTAGGTTCAGATATTACATAAGCATCCTTTTGTTGTCATTGAGTTGATTTTGACCCATAGTCACCCCGTGTGTAGAGAGAGACAAAAACTGGTCCATAGAGTTTTCAAGGCTGTGACCTTCCAGAAGCGGATCTCCAGGCCAGCCTTCCAAATGAGTTCAAACCACCAACCTTTTGGCTAGTAGTTGAGTGCTTAATGGATTGTATCACCCAGGATCACCTAACATCTTTTTAGCAAATAATTTACTAGCATTCTTTATTTCATGGTACATCCCTTTGTTTAAAAGGGTGCATGGATAGAGTCTTCCTGATAGTGTGATTTAAAGGGAGAGTTTTGTTTTCTGAATGACTGGCTCTTCAGAGCTAGGAACAAAGATTTGAGATTTGTTACATTTTCAAGGCTTTAGAACAGTGCTACTTGTACTTCATGTGGTAATGGAAGTGTCCCATATCAGCACTGTCCAGTATGATAAATAAAGGCACTTGAAATATGACTAAAGACTTCAGTGGCCATAAAGGGCTTTGTTGTATGCTGTAAAGTTGATTCCAGTTAATAGCAACCACATAGAAGAGAGTCAATAAAAAACTAATAAAAGACCCTCTAGCAGGATGGTGCAGGGTGGGGCAAAGTTCAGGTCTGTTGACAGTGTTGCTAGAACTGGAGTTGACACAATGACATCTAACAATATAGGATAGAGTAGCACTGACCCGTAGGCTTGTGTTGGTTGGAGCAGAGTACTGAATAACCCATGGACTGCCAAAAGAACAAATATGACCTGGAGAAGGTGCAGCCAAGGTGCTCCTTGCAGGTAAGGATGGTGAGACTTTTGTCTCACATACTTTGGGCTTGTTGTTAGGAGAGGCCAGTCCTTGGAAAAAAGACATGAGGCTTGGAAGGGTGGAGGGGCACAGTGACTTAATGAACTCTAGAATATCAGAGATAAGCATGGTACAGGATAGGACAAGTTTCAGATCCATTGTTAATAGGGTTGCTATGAGTCATGAGACAATACTTAACACAATCTGTATAGGAGTGGATTGTCAGACAATCTACTTTGTGGGAGAGAAGAACTTCCTCAAAGCCACTTGTGTGTTCAAATGCCAACCTTTTCACTTAGCAGCCAAATGCTTAACTGTTGCACCATGGGGGCTCCTTCGCATATACCTACTGGCTCTCATGTTGGACAGTGTAGCTCTGGAATCTACAGCATGCGAGAATGGTCTTTTAAAACTCCCCACTGTTTAAATGAATAAGCAAGTGGTTTAAAACATTCCTTTAAATATTAAGTTTTAGATTCTCAGGATGAAATGAATGTGGTTTTGCATTATAAAGTAAAACAGCAAGCTCTTTTTAGCACATTCTGACTTGTTTTTATTACAGAATTTTAATTGACTTGTGACTCTTAAGACTCATTGACATGAAATACTTTGATTATTCTGAGATAGTGTTTCAAACAAATGAAATGAGCAGTTGAAGACACCCAAGTTGCAGAATTTATATGGTTCTAGAAAACCAGGATGTCTGATGGGAAGGGGTCTTGTAGGAGAAAATCTTAGATTGGGTTAAAATAGGTAAAATGGACCTAACTTGGCTCAGGATGAAACGTCTGTTACTACCTCCCAACTTACTTTTTAGTTCTCTTTTGCCTTAATGCTTGGAATTTGCAGGAACTGGAAATAAGAGTATACCCATGGTCTGGAAATGTTGTGTGTCCACTGCAGGCCGCTGGCTTCCTTAAGGAACTCTTGACGGAAATGAAGATGTTCTTCCAAATTAGCTTTTTGCCTGTGGAGACAACCCCACTCATAATCCCTTTACTGTTTAAAGGCTCTAGAAGTTATCTGCATAAACTTGTAGAAGAACTTTGGATTCTAGCAGTCATCAGATCTGCGGTGTTGGTTATGCATTTCAGATCATGACAGTTAAGAATTTTATATGGGCTTAACATGTTGATTGCCATAGAGTCGAGCACAACTCATAGCTACCCTATGAGCAAAAGGCCTGAAGCCTTTCTATAACTATCGTCATTTATCAAAATTCATAGTTTCCAAAGGAATGTTGTTTAGGAAGTGGATGCCACCTCTTATTGGCAAAATGGAAGGAAAAGCATAGTTCAGAGTTAAACGTGTCTTTCTAGAAGAGGTTTGTTTTCTCAATGAGGAAACAATCCTAGAGAAAGTACCAGGGCCATGGGCACACAAATGATTAACCATATCCTTCAGTTACTTGGTAGTGCTGCTTTTAATCACTTGGACTAGCTTTATAAAATTACCTAGTTTCCCTTTTTGTGATGATAAGTTTTGTGTAGATGCTTTCTCTTTCTGGTCCCCTAAAGGGGGAGCTCTGTGGCCTAATGGGAAAGGGGTTAGTTACAGTGCCAACCCAAAGGCAGAAGATTTGGATCCACCAGCTGTTCGATGGGGTAAGATGGGCTATTTACAGCCTCTGAAAATCTGTTGGAAGGTCAGGTAGGAAGGAGTCCATGCACTGAGTTTGAGTTTTCAGGAAATTGTTCTTATGTTTGTACTCTTGAGTTGGAACTGATCTCTGCCAGCAGGTTTTTGGAGGCTGTAAATCATGTGGGAGGAGAATGCCTGTCTTTTTCCCATGAAGCAGCTTGTGGATTCAAACCATGATCCTTTGGGTTGGCAGCACAATTCTTTACCACTAATCTAGGCTCCCTTTCAGGAAATGTTGACTGTCTTCAAGTCAAGCACAACTCATAGTGACCCTATGAAGAAAAGGCCTGAATCCTTTCTTTGACTATCGACATTTATCAGAGTTCATAGAGTTTCCAGAGGCATGTTGTTTAGGAAGTGGATGCCACTCTTGCTTAGGAGGGAAAATTAATTACATTCATTCCGCAGAGCCCCCTTTCATGAAATTAGGAGAACTAAATTACGTAACTACTATATCAATGACTTATGGTTTGTTTTGTTTATACAGAGTCAATTGAGATCACATAAAAAAAGATGTCCTAGTATCAGAAAATTGTGACGATTATTACTAAATAATGTTTGGCCAATAAAAGGAAGACGTGCCTTTGGCACCTAATGACTGATCCTACGCTATTTCTCCTAATAAGCCTGTAATGAGTCTTGGCCCACTTCTTTGCTGTCTTCCTGAAGTCTTCTTTACCCCTATGTACTTTGTTCCAGCCATCCTAACTTTCATTCTTCCAACATGCTAGTCTCATCCCTTTTTGAAACGGCACTTAACATTTGTTGGGATCTTGTCCTCCCATGTCTTCACGTGGTTGACAGGTCTCATATATCACCCACCTCTTCTGAGAGGTCTTGTTCTGATCAACCTACTGAAAATAACTCACCTACAACCTTAACACATTTTTTTATTTTATACATAGCATATATTAGAGACGTCTCCTGTTCCCACCCCTGGAATGTAAATATTGTGGGAGAAGAGACCTTGTCAGTGTTGCTTACTGTGTTTGGTACATTAAAAGCACCTGATAAATACTTACTGAGAACAGGCAGTAGGCTTATAATCAGGAGCCTTAGATCTGGTCCTGACACTTCTTAACTCACTGTTGTTATTATTGTGGGAGGTTACTTCAGAATTGACTCATGGCTTACCTGCCAGTAGGCTTTCAGAGACAGCAAATCTCATTGTTGGAGACTGCCAATCCTCCCAGAGAAGCTGGTGGATTCAAACAGCACCTAGCCCTGCAATCACTGATTAGCCCTGACCAAATTGCTTTCCCTCTGGGGTTTAGTCGTTTTCTCATCTGTAAATGGAATGATTGAGATAGATCCATAAACTCCCTGCAAATGTCAGTATACTCTGAATTTATAAACACACACCCTACAAAAAAGCATGAAGAAATTATCTAAAGCTTGCAGTCAAAGACTGTTACTTAGTCCTTCCAAGTCTTAGTTTAGAAAGTGGGAAAACTGAATTTGCCCAAAAGCAATGAAAACTGATACTAGGAGCATGGCATTAAACCCCTGAAACACTATGGTACCTGTTGCCCAAATATGGACCCCATACCTGGCAAGTTCCTGGGCTTGCCTCATGGCTTCCTCCAAAGCCAGCCTTGCCGCTTCCTCTTCTCTTTGCCTCTTCTCCTCTGCCTCCAGCCGAGTCCTCTCTTCCTCTTCCTGTTTCCGCCGCTGGTACTCTAGCCGCTCTTCTTCAGCCATTTCCATTAGGCGCTTCTGTTCTTCTGCTAACTGCATTTCCAGCTCCTTTTGCCTTTGTTTCTCTGCCTCTGCGAAGTAGAAAAGGGAGGTGCCACAAGGTTTTCCATATTGGGGAAAGTGATGCTGTGAGCTATTCCTGAAACCTGCAATTTTCAGAGACTGCATAAGAAGACCTGCAGCCGACTTGCCAGCGGACTGCAAGATCCTCTGTGGGGATGACTTTTGGAATGGATTTACTAATTAGCTCCTCAAGCATGAGTCGCCCTGGGTGGTGCAAACTCTTACTGCGTGTAACAGCTAAACTGAACATTTCGAGGCTCAAGTCCATCTAGGTGTACCTTGGAAGAAAGGCTTGATAGTTGCCTTCCAAAAACCAGCCACTGATAATTCTACCGAGCATAGTTCTACTCTGATACATACGGGCTTGAGTAAGTGTTGCTATTACACCTGGTTACTGGTTATTCAGCACCTATGTGCACTGCCACCACTCTCCTGTCAAATGTCATACTCTGTGAGAACCACTGTGATGCTAGAAGCTATGCTAACTGCTTTAATTATCATCAGGTCACTCACTCATGGTGGACAGGTCTCAGTGGAACTTGCAGACTAAGACTAGGAAGTAGGATGCTGTTCACTTTTGAAATAATTGGCCAATGAAATCTTATGAACCTGTCTGATACAGTGCTGGAAGCAGAGGTGCTCAGCTTGGAACTTAAAAGACAAATGGGGAAGAGGTGCTTCCTCAAAGTACAGTCTATCTTGATGTATATAGACGAAAACTTACAGGCAATGAAGAATGTTATATGTGGCAGGACTCAAAATTAGAAAAAACTGCTGCAAACATCCAGTAATAACTGAAACATGAAATGTGAAAAATAAGAAACTAGGAAAATTGGAAATTACTGAAAAAAAAAAAATAGAATGAGTGAAGATCAGTAGCCTAGGTGTTGTGTACCATCAAGTCAGAACTGACTCATAACTGATCCTCCAGTGGGTTTTCTGAGGCAGTAAATTGTCCAGGAGGAGACTGCCCATATTTCTCTCATGGAGCAGGCTTTGGGATGGTAGCATAGCTCTTTACCACTAGGCCACGAGGGTTTCTTATCTTAGACATTGGTGGTGGTGGTGGTACCAGTGAGTCAAGTATGACTCATAGCAGCCCTATGAAGAACATCTGAATTCTGACCTCTTCTCTGCCATCCTTGCCATCTCTAATACACTTGAGCCCAGTGCTGCAGTCACTGTGTCAACCCATCTCATTGGGGGTCTTTGTCTCCATCTTTCCAAGTGGAAATTCCTTTCCAAAGAATATCCTCTCTGGCAACATGTCCAGAGTATTAGACATGAACTTCACCATCCTTACCTCCAATGAGCCCTCCAACTGCACCTTTTCTAAGACCTATCTGTTCATTCTTTTGGCAATTCATGGGATTTTCAGTACTCGTCTCCAACATCACAACTCAAAGGCATCAATTCTTCTGTCATTCTTATTGACTGTCTAGCCCTCAGGTGCATAAGAAAGTAGTTGTAAATACATCATTATTTTTTCAGTATTTTGGAGAGGTCTCTGACAGGAAACTTGCCCAAAGCAGTATGTCTCCTTATGTCCTGACTGCTGGTACCAAGATTGTTGATTATGGATCCAAACAAGATAAAATTATTGACTGTTTTGATCCTTTCTCCATCTATCATGATGTTGCCCATTGGCCCAGTGGTAAGGACTTTTGTCTTGATGATAAGATGCAACCCATCATGTACAGACTCTCAACTGGATAGTAGGTTGCTATGAGTCGGAACCAACTTGAAGACAGTTTTTAAAGTTTTGGTGCATTCTCATCCTCATAGTGTTAAAAATACATGTGATCAATTATATGTTCATTGTCAGCAATAAAAATATGAGGAGGAAAAGAAGATGCAATCCATATTGAAGGCTGTAGTTATTGATCTTCTGCAACAAGTGCTTCAGGGCCTCTTCTCTTTTAGCAATCAAAGTTGTGTCATCTACATAGTGCAGATTGTTGATGAGTCTTCCTCCAATCTTCATGGCATTCTTTTTCATAGAGCCTGGCTTCACGAAGTATTTGTTAAGCATACAGGTTACATAGGTATTAAGAAAGGATACACCTCTGACGCCTTCCTAATTTTAAACCATACAGTATTCTTCTTGTTCTGTTTGGATAACAGCTTCTTGATCTAGGTATAGAATTCATGTGAGCACAATTAAGTGTTCTGGGATTTCCATACCCCTCCCTTTTTTTTTTAAATAGCAAACATGCTTTATTTCAAATGTGCGTTTTGGTGAAAGTGGGCTAAGGCTTAATTTAGTATCATCTAGGATTCCCATTGGAATGTTAGCAATAGTTTGTTGTGATCCACACAGTCAAATACCTTTGTATAGTCAATAAAACACAGACATTCTTTTGATATTGTCTGTTTTCTGCCAGGATCCATCTGATATGAGCAATGATATCCCTGGTGCCATGGCCTCTTCTACTAAACCCAGCTTGAATTTCTGGTAGTTCCCTGTCATTGTACTAGCTATTTTTTAGTGAACTCCAGCAATATATTGCTTGCCTGAGATACTAATGATATGTTCAATAATTTCCATAGTCTGTTGCATACTTTCTTGGGAAATGGGAAAAAATGTAAATCTTTTCCAGTAGTTGACCAGACATCTGTCCTCCAGGTTTTCTGGCATAGACTTGTGATTATGTCCAGAGTTGCATCTATTAGTTGAAAAATGTTGATTGTTATCCCATCTATTCTTTTTTTCCCTTAGTTTTATTTTTTTCCATCTATTCTTGGGTCTTATTTTTTGCCAGTGTCTTCAGTGCAGCTTGAACATCTTTTGTTACCATTGCCTTTTGTCCATATGATGCTTCCTGAAATTTTTCAGTGTTGACCAGTTCTTTTTGGTATAGTGATTCTGTGTATTCCTTTCATCTTCTTTTAATACTTCTTAGAACATTCAAGATTTCTCCCATAACATCGCTCAGTATTGCATCTTGAGACTTGAATTTGTTTTTCAGTTCTTTCAGCTTGATAAATGCTGAGCCGATTTCCCCCTTTTATTCTCTGACCCTAGCTCTTTGTACATTTTGTTATATTTCTTTGCTTAGGCATTAGTGAGCTGGAAAGCATTGGCTATTTCAAATCAGTCATATAGTCTGATATGCTGTGAGGGACCTCCGGTGGTTTCCAAAAGGAGTTACACCACTAACCTGAAAGTGTCTGGTGGTTCAAATCCACCAACCAGTGGATCTTAGGAAGAAAGATAGGCAAGCAATCTCCTCTCAGGTGATTTACAGTCTTGAGAGACAGCAATGAGTTGGTTCCAGCTCAGTGGTAATGAGAGAGAGAGAATATGTTGAGAATGATAAATTGAAGAGGAATAGAACCATATATTCATCATAAAAAAAAGAACATCTCAAGATCTGTCCTGAGGTATAATACTGTCAGTGACAGTACAGTATCCATGTATCTATAAGGAATGCCTAGTAACATGACTATTATTCAGACCTAGCACCAACCAATAAAGACAAAGGTGAAGAAACTAAGGATTTCTACCAGTTCTGCAGTCTGGAAAGAATTGAGCATGCAATCAAGGTGCATATCATAACTGAATGCCAAAGCTGGAAGTGAGGAAGGGTTGTTGGTTGGTATTTATGACCTTAGAGAATCAAGGCTTGAGATTGCAAGATAGAATTTTGTATAACCAAAAATTTACTTATGGCAAGTACCTTAAAAAAACCTCACTACATCAGAACATAAACTGCTACTGTACAGATGAACCTCACCTGAGACATGAGAGACAAATAGGCTGCGTATGTAGAGAAGCACAATATCATCCGAACAAACTTAGGGACCGACGTGAAACAGATCATCATTTACTCACGCAAGTTCATGTGGAAGCTGAAGAAAATGTAAACAAATACATGAGAGCCAAAATAGGGCCTTGAGAATATCCAGCCTGAATTTAGAAACCATTTCAAGACTAGAATCGATACAGTAAACACTAATGACTGAAGACCTGATGAGTTCTAGGATGACATTAAAGCTCAAAGATGCATACATGATGAAAGTGAACAGTCATAAAAGAAGACAAAATTGGGTGTCAGAAGATACTCTGAAGTTTGCTGTAGAATGTAGAGAAGCTAAAGCAAATGGAAGAGATAAAGTAAGAGAGTTGAACAGTTTCCTTTTGAAAGGAAAGCTTTAGATGACCAAACAAAGTATTATACTGAAATGTCAAAGACCTGGACTTAGAAAATCAAAAGGGAGGAATGCACTCAGCATTTCTCAGGCTGAAAGAACCAAAGAGCAAATGAAGCCTCAAATGGCAGGAAATTCTGGAGGATTCTATGGATAAAATACTGAATGTTGCCAAAGCATCAAAAGAAAATGTAAGGTATGTACAGTATATACCAAAGTATATACAAAAAGGTATATACCAAAAAGAACTGATCTATGTTGAACTATTGAGGAAGAATCAATGTTCCTAAAGGAAGAAATCCAGATAGCCCTGAAGGCATTGGTGACAAACAAAGCTCAATCAATTGAAAGAATACTAATCGAGGTGTTTTAACAAACATGCAGTGCTGGATGTGAGCACTTGTCTATGCCAAGAAATTGGAAACAAAGTATTGGGCCAACTGACTGAAAGAGATCCATGTTTGTTCTCAAGCCAAAGAAAGGAACAGTGGAAATTATTTTAAAATAATGTGGAAAATATTTTTTAAATATTATTACTATCACATGCAAGTAAAATCTTGCTGAAAAGAATTTAAAAACAGCTGGAGCTGTTCGTCAATAGAGAACTGCCAAAAATTAGGCTAAAGAAAAGGGCATGAAATGAAGCATATCATTGTTGATGTTGGAGGGATCTTGAGTGAAAGCAGAGAATACTGGAAAGATGTTTGCCTGTTTTATTGACTTTGTAAAGGCATCCGACTGTATAATCACAAGAAATTATGGACAACATTGAGAAAAAACAGGAATTCCAGAATACTAAATTTGTCCATGGAAAACCTGCACAGGCCAAGAAGCAGTGATTTGAACAGAACTAGGGATTACTGAATGATTTAAATCAGGGGCTGTATCCTTTCACCATACCTATTTAATCTGTATTATAAGCAAATAATCTGAGAAGCTGTATTATATAAAGAAGAACGTGGCTCTAGGATTGGAGGAAGTCATTAACAAAATGGAGGAGATTTGAAGCAATTACAGAAGAAACTCAACACACTATAGCCTTCAGTATATACTTCAATAGTAAAACAAAGACCATTAAGCAACATGATGATAAATGGAGAAAAGATTGGAGTTGTCAGTTGTTTGATTATACTTGGATGCACAATCAACTCCTATAGGAAGAGCAGTTAAGAGATCAAACAACGGTTCACGTGTCTCGAAGGCCAGCTTGTAGGTCTCTTGTTGCAGTGGTATAGCAGGAGTGGGTACAAGCTGTAATGGACAGAGTCATGTATTGGTGGAAAGGAGTGCAGCTGAACCTGTAACCAAAGGAGGCATTATGCGTCCAGAAAAATATCAAGGAAAAGTATTGCAAGCAACAGTAGTACCTGTTGGATCCAGATCTAAAGGAATGAGTAGAGAAATTGTACCAGGCACAAAACTAGTTATAGACTACAAAGATAATTTCTTATTTAGAGATGGTGACATTTTTGGGAAGCATGAGGACAGACATAAAACACTATTGAAATGGAATCACGTGAAGCTGCCCATTCCACTGAAGATCTGATATCTTCCATCATGTAAATAATGTTTCTCTTTTGTAATAAACTCAAAAGAAAAAAAAAAGTCAAACAACTTACTGCATTGAGTATATTTATACTGCAAAGGACTACTTTAAATTTAGCTATTCCACTACTAGGTATATATTCTAAAGAAACAAGAGGTATGACACTAACGGATTTATGTACACTCCACTTCCTAAACAACATGCCTCCGGAAACTCTTTGAACTTTGATAAATAATGATAGTTATAGAAAGGCTTCAGGCCTTTTATTCTTAGGGTTGCTATGAGTCGTGCTCAACTTGATAGAAATCAACAACAACAACATTTATTGCAGTGTTATTCACAATGGCAAAGAAATGGAAACAAGGGAGCTCTGGTGGCCTAGTGGCAAGAAGCTGTGCTGCAATCCCAAAGGCATGCTGTTTGAATCCACCAGATGCTCCACTGGAGAAGTGGGTTAATTTCCTCCTGTGCCAGTCAGATCTGATTCGATGGTACACAATAAGAGAAAAAAAAAAGAAAAAGAAAAAAAAAAAGAGATGCAAACAACTCTAGTGCCCATCAATGAATGAGTGAATGGATAGAGAATGGTACTACAATCATACAGTGAAATACTATGCAAAACTGAAAAACAATTTGTAAAACACTACACAACCTAGACGAGTCTAGAGCACATGCTAAGTGAAATAGAACAGTTACAAAAAAGATAAATATTGTCTAAGACCACTGTTATAAAATGCTAGAGAAAAGTTCATATAAAGAGAGACTCAACATAGTACGGTTACTAGGGAGGGGAAGAGGGAAGGGTAAAAAAATGAACTATTAGACAATGTATGCATGTTAAGATGGGTGAAAGGAAGGACAATATTGAACTAATGGATGACCAGACATTGGGTATGTTGTAATTAATGTTATGGAACAAAACTGAAAAAACTTCCAATATGCTTTGTAAAATTTCACCCAAGTCACAATAAAAAAGTTTTTAAAAATTGCTAAAGAGCAATGATGTCACTTTGAAGATTAAGGTGCACTCGACTCAAGGCATGACATTTTCAGTCACCTTATATCCACATTAAAATTAGGCAATGTATAAATAAGACTACAGAATAACTGATGCCTTTGAATTGTGGTGATGCCCAAGAATATGGACTATTCCCTGCACTGCTCGAAAACCACACTTACATCTTGCTCAAATACATCTTGAAATTAGTGAAGGCAGGATACTCCTTAGAAGCAAAGATGATGAGACCTTGATTCATTTTGGGAATGTTATCAGTAAAGGGCCAGTTTTTGGAGAAGGACATTGTGCTTGGTAAATTAGAGGGTCAGAGAAAAAGAGGAAGACCCTTAAAAGATAATTGACACGATGGCTTTTCATTGTGAACCTTTGGTTAAGCAGTCCAAAACATTACACATATGCCACCAGGTCTTTTCAACTTACTATGGTTACAGACAATATAAGTAGTATCCGACTCACAACAGATACTAAATTTTGTAATATACTGTTTAAAACATTGCTGTGTATGTTCTTATAGATAGGTGGCTGAGGCCTGGTCTGCAATGAAGTTGGTGTTGAGAGTCAAAATGGATAGAAGGTTGGACAATTTTTAACACTTATGACATATGACCATTGGATGTGCATGTGCCTGACAGCATTTCAGCTCCAGCCTCCTTGTAGCCCAGGCCTATAGTGTGATCTTTCCCAGTGTTTTGCACCATAAGAAGCACCAGTTATTATTTTAACGCAGAATTGTTTAAGTTTCTCTAACTATAACATCTGTACTGGTTTTATCTCCAACAATATATATTTTGTATGAGAAGTCATGCCATCGAAAGTTCTAATCCACAAAAGAAGATGAAGCGGATTCTAGACATGCATATAAACCTTTTTGGTGGTGACCTCCACATGCCACCATGCCTCTCACAAAAGATTTCCTTCATTCCTCTCCAGAAGAGAAGAAGAAGCACAAATAGCTGTGCCTGGTGCAGAGTCTGAATCCCTGTGTCATGGACGTGACATTCCCAGGATGCTATAAAATCACCACCATCTTCAGCCATGCACAAACAGTAGTTAGTTTTGTGTGTTGGCTGCTCCACTGTTCTCTGTCAGCCTATAGGAGGAAAAACAAGGCTCACAGAAGGCTGCTCCTTCAAACAGAAAAGCACGCTTATACAACATGCAGGAGAAATTTGTAAATTACTACCTAACTTGGGAAGGACTGAAGAGCATTATGCTGAGTGAGCTAACTCAGGTCACAGGACAAATATTGTATAAAACCATTATTGCAGAATGAGTATGAGGATCCAAGGAGGAAGGGGAGGGAGGTAGAGTGGTGAGGATCGGGGGTAGTTAAACGTAGGGGTTGCACAGTTCAACGGGTGGAGGGGGTGGTGGAAATGAGAAAGATCTTTTGTGAAAAACAATGGATTCAAACTTTGTAAATAAATCAGAGTAAAAGGAAAAAAGCATGGTAAGTCAAGATGAATGCGAAATTATCTCAATAAACAGAATTTTGGATAAAAATGCATACAGAAATGCATATAAAGATGACGACTATTAAGTCCTATCCTACTGCACCATTTTGACAATCTTTAAGGGTAAACACAGGATTTTTGAGACCTCTAGCGAAGACCAAAATGGATGTCAGAAGAGACTCTGAAATTTGCACTGGAGCGCAGAGAAGCCAAAGCACAAGGAAGAATTCAAGATACTAA
>NW_006399825.1:7862348-7868063 GCF_000299155.1 Elephantulus edwardii | reverse complement strand
ATTGAGAATACCATGGACTGCTAGGAAAACAAACAGGTTTGTCCTGGAAAGGGTTAAACCGGGTGGCTCTTGGAGGCAAGGATTCTGAGGTTCCGTCTAACATACTTTGGACATATTGTGAGGAGAGACCTGTCCTTGGAGAAGGACATCATGCTTGGGAGGGTGGAGGGACGGCGCAGGAGGCGAAGGCCCTCTATGAGGTGGATTGATTCAGTAACTGGGATAATCGGGATGGGAGTGTCAGAGACAGTGCGATGGGCACAAGACAGAGCAGAGTTTAGGGCTGTTGTACATAGGGTCGCTATGAATCGCAAGCGCGACTCGACGGCACATATCAACAACAACAACAACAACGATGGCTTAGTAGTAAGGAACTGCACTGCCAAATCAAAGGTCTGCTGATTTGACTCCACCATCTACTCTGTGGGAGAAAGATGGCTTTTTTACTGCCTCTGAAAACTTGGTGGAGGGTCAGCAATGGTTGATTCGGACTTGATGGTACACAACAAACAACTCAGTTTTTGAGGGAGTAAAAGGGAATGATTGACTTAAAATTTCTGGAACACTAATTTTCTGTTAGGGAGTTACTGGAAAATGCATGCAAAGGTTATGGGAAAAAAAGTGCTGTTAGGTGAGTTCTCTTCTGGCATTTGATCAGAATAATGTGATAGAAGAGATCAGTGGAAAAATCATTCATATGGCAAGAACGCTAAATTTAGAACTTGATATTGGTGATTGGATAATAATAGCTCATAGATCATGAAGACAGAAGTTGACAGATAATAACTTGTGGATTATGAAGAGAAAATAAATGTTGAAGAAGTAATGAGGAAGAAGGAACAAAAGTATGGGGGGAAATAAGAAAAGTGACAGTGAACGGATGAGATATTTTCCTAAACAAAGTTTATTTCCTCAAAAACATGAACTCAAATGCTGAATACCTTGCTAAAGTTGAGAGGCAGATTTGGGAAGAAGGGAGATGTTACAGACAAATATATAAAGAAAAAAGGATCATATAGATGATTATAATTTTTCTGACTAGAAACAGCATTTCTATTGCCAAGGATAATCCAGAGGACCTAGCACTTTCCACAAGTGGAATCATTACCACAACTGACACAATGTCAATGTCATCGAAACTCGTGTTCATTGCCAGCATACGTTTTTATGATTTTTGTGTGTTTTAATGTTTGTATGAACGGGAGCTCTGGTGATGTGATGCATTATGTGTGGCGCTGCTAAATGAAAGTTTTGAAGTTCATATCCACCCACTGCTTTTAGGGAGAAAGCTGGGGAGTGTACCCCTGTAAAGATTGGAAGCATTAATTAGAATGACTAATGGCAGTGGTTTTGGCTTTTTTATGTATTAAAATATACCTCTAAGTTAAGTTTGAACACAAGGAAATTTCAGATTTATAAAGATACTGATTTTAAAAGGCAATTATAAGAAAATGAAGGAAAAAAGAGGTCTTTTAACGTCGGTCAAACCCAACTAACGATGGAGTGGTTGGAATGAAACCACATCATAAGTCAGGGACTAATCAACGTTGGAACAATAGTTTATGCACTTATAGACTTAAGGCCAGGGTAAGAATAGCTCGGGAGATGAAAAGGAACACCCCCAGTGGGATAAAGCAAACTCTTTGCAGCATGTGAGATGCAGAGAGCTGGGGGGCCGCTCACCAGCCTTCGCGGCTTCTTCCTGCTGCTTCCTCTCCTGCAGCTCCTGCAGTCTCCGCCGGAACTCCTCCTGCTGCTGCCGAGCGCGCTCACGAGCTGCCTGCAACTGCAGCTGCCGCCGTATCTCCTCCTCTTCCTGCTGCCGCTGCTCGTCTTCGCGCCTCTGCTTTCTTAAGCTGAGAAAATGTGCAAGACTGTGAGGGAACTGGCACAAATACTGGGGCATTCTTCTAAGAGCAGCCCAAGACTCTGCAGCCTGTAGGCCAGACTAAGGGGCCAGATGCAATATCCCTCCTTCAGAAGAGACTCAGTTTACTAAGGAAAGCCAGGATTGCAAGTCCGCTATGGCATTGGGATTCAGACTCAAAGAAAACGCAAACTCACAGCTGTCAAGTCTGTGCTGACGCATAGCGACCCTCCATTGGTTTCTGAGGCTGTAAATCACATCGGGAGGAGACTGCTCATCTTTCTCCCAGGGAGCTTCTGGTGGATTTGAACCACCAGAGAGATGCACTGGATTACAGCACAACTTTGTGCTCCGGAGTAAACCCAAGTTATCCAACCTGTTGCTGTCGGTTGATTCTGACTCATAACAATCCTAAAGGACAGAGTACAACTGTCCCACCGGGTTTGCGAGGCTGTAAATCATTATGGAAACAGACTGCCTTGTCTCCCCCGACCCCTACGCTGCTGGTGGGTTTGAACTCCATACCTTTAGGTTAGTAGCTGAGTGCTCAACCATCTGCGCCACCAAGTTAAGAATCATAAATTTTCAATAGTTTCATTTTCTAGTCTTTTATGTTTGAAACTCACAAGGTTGTGAAGATTGAATTAAATGAGTTAAAACCTGTGAATGAGCCAGACAGTTTCTCAGAGGCCCAGCAAATGTGTCAGATTTGAATTTCAAAGTCGTCCCAGGAACCTCCACCAACATCTGTCTTGAGTAACCTGTGACTGTCTTATCTTTGGTTCTGGTTCAGGCATCTGCATGCCAGTTTACATCAGGCATGAGCCTCAGAAGCCAGTTTTGCCCTATTGGAGGTCAGCATGGGCGGTCTGTGGCCGCCCAACCCACGGGATCTTCTCAAACACATGAAGTCAAATGCTGATCACCTGGCCAAAGCTGAGAGGCAGATTTGGGAAGCAGCAAGATGTTATGGCAAAACCTCTGTCTCTCTCTCTCAAAAAAAGGACCATGCAGATAATTCCAATTTTCTGACTAGAAACACCTGGACAATCCAGAGGATCCAGAACTTTCCACAAGTGGAATTATTACCATAATTGATGCAATGTCAATGCCATCCAAACCCTTTTCATTACCCGCATACATTTTTATGATTTTTGTGTGTTTTAATGTATGTATGAACAGGAGCTCTGTTGATGTGATGCATTCATTATGTGTTGTGCTGCTAACCGTGAGTTCAGAAGTTCAAATCCACCAGCTGCTCTGAGGGAGAAAGCTGGGCAGTGTCCTCCTATAAAGGCTAGTAACCTGATGGAGGGTTGCTATGCTATGAATTGGAGTGACTGCTTGACCCACCGGATCTCCTCCGCGCGTCTTTGCTGCTCCAGCTCCAGCTCCTGCTTCATCTTCTCCACCCGCTCCAGCTGCTCCTGCTGGAGCCGCCTCTGCTCCTCCTGCTCCCTCCTCTTCCTCTCCACCTCCAGGCGTCTCATCTCAGCCTTCTCTGCTCGAAGCCTGTCCCGGGACGCTTTCTCCTGCTCTCTCTTGGCAAAGAGGGCCTACGAGACCAGAGGATTCTTAGCGTAGAGGACTGTGTTGGACATGGATGACCTTGTCTCTGTAGTAGACCATCCTCTCCCCTAGTGTTGTATCTAATCCGAAACAGAGTCATGGAGCCCATACTCTCTCCACAGCTGCATAAACTCTGGTGGGCTTAGGGGGTTTATTCCTTTGGGATTTGAGGATCACAACTTCTCTTGTTACTGTCTTCCTCATGGGTGTGTTAACTAGGCTTGGTTGAAATAGTGAAAGTGCCAACATGTTGTTGTTGTTATGTGCCGTCGAGTCGCTTGCGACTCCTAGCGACCTACAACAGCCCTAAACTCTGCTCTGTCCTGTGCCAATCACACTGTCTCCAACACACTCATCCCGATTATCCCAGTCACTGGATTAATCCACCTCATAGAGGGCTTTCCCCTCCTGCGCTGTCCCTCCCCCCTACCAAGGATGATGTCCCTCTCTAAGGACCAGTCCCTCCTTACAACATGTCCAAAGTATGTCAGACGGAGCCTCAGAATCCTTGCCTCCAAGGAGCCGCCTGGTTTAAGCCTTTCCAGGATGAGTCTGTTTGTTTTCCTAGCAGTTCATAGGACCCTCAATACTCTTCTCTAGCATCACAGCTCAAAGACATCAATTCTCCTTCTATTCTCCTTAGTCATTGTCCAACTCTCTGATGCATAACAAGTGATAGCAAAGAGCATGGCCTGTATCAGACGCACTTTAGTCTCCAGAGAGACACCATTGCTCTTCAATACTTTGGAGAGGTCTCTAACAGTAGACTTTTCCATAGCAATATGTCTTTTAATTTCCTGGCTACTGGTACTGAGAGTGTTGATTGTGGAGCCAAGCAAACTAAAGCTGTGAACAATCTCAGTCTCTTCATCATCCATCCTGATGCTGCCAATTGGTCCAGTAGTGAGAATCTTTGTCTTCTTGACATTGAGCCTCAATCCATATTGGAGGCTGCAGTCTTTGACCCAACATACTGCTTGGTATATCATATATTCTGAATTCTCAACCCTAGCAGCACTTTAGTACCACCCCTAAACAAAACAAAGCAGCCCATAATTAACAAACCCTGTTGCTGACCCATAGAGACCCTACAGGGTCAAACAGAAATACCCCACAGGATTTCCAAGACCTTCGAAGTAAGGATGAGAAGACTTCCACCTCATATACTTGGGGAAAATTACTAGAAGGGGCCAGACCCTGGAGAAAGGTATCTTGCCTTGGTAGCAGGTCAATGAAAAAGAGGAAGACCTTCAGTGAGATAAACTGACACACTGGCTGCAACACAGAAGGAGTGGTGAGAAGGGCACAGGACAGGGCTTCGTTCTGTTGTACACAGGTCACTGTGAGGTGGAGTTGACCTAACAGTACCCAACAGCAACAGGACTGGAGAAAGACTCATCAACCACCTGCCTTATGCAGATGAGACAACATTTTCTGCTCAAACTGAGGAGGACCTCAGGCATTTAGTGAAGAAGGTCAAAGACTGCAGCCTTCAATATGGATTGAAGCTCAACATCAAGAAAACAAAGATTCCCAATTGGCAACATAATGATAGAGAGGAGATCGAGATTGTTAACAGCTTCAGCTTGCTTGGCTCCACAATCAAAACTCTTGGTATCAGCAGCCAGGAAATTAAAAGACGAATTGCATTGGGAAAATCTGCAGTCAGGGACCTCTCCAGAGTACTGAAGACCAACGGTGTCAGTCTGGAGACTAATGTGCACCTGATCCAAGCCACAGTCTTTGCAATTACTTGCGATGCATCAGAGAGCTAGACAATGACTAAGGATGATGGAAGAATTGGTGCCTTTGCGTTGTGGTGCTGGGGAAGAGTACTGAATATACCCATGGACTGCTAAGAAAACAAACAGGTCTGTCCTGGGGAGGGTGAAATGAGGCTGCTCCTTGGAGGCAAGGTTTTTGAAGTTCTGTCTCACATACATTGGGCATGCTGCCAGGAGGGACCGGTCCTTGGAGAGGGACATCATGCTTCGAAGGGTGGTTGTTGTTGTTGTTAAGTGCCGTTGAGTCACTTGCGACTCATAGCGACCCTATGTACAGCAGCCCTAAACTCTGCTCTGTCTTGTGCCAATCGCATTGTCTCTGACACTCCCATCCCGATTATCCCAGTCACTGAATCAGTCCACCTCATAGAGGCATAGAGGGCCTTCCCCTCCGGCGCCGTCCCTCCACCCTCCCAAGCATGATGTCCTTCTCCAAGGACTGGTCTCTCCTCACAACATGTCCAAAGTATGTTAGACGGAGTCTCAGAATCCTTG
>NW_006399825.1:7843102-7860678 GCF_000299155.1 Elephantulus edwardii | reverse complement strand
TTTCAGAGTCTCTTCTGACATCCATTTTGGTCTTTTCTTCCTCTTCTGACTTTGCAATGACCATTTGCACTCTTCCTGGATGATACCCTTGATATTCTCCCACAACTCATCTGGTCTTCGCTCATTAGTGTTCAAGTCCTCAAACCTGTTCCTGAGATGGTTCTGAAATTCAGGTGGGATAGACTCAAAGTCGAAGGGTGGAGGGACAGCAAACGTGAGGAAGATCCTGGATAAGATGGATTGGCTCAGTAACTGGGATAATGGGAGTAGGTGAAAATAAAATTTGCTCAAGAGCTAGAGCAGGATTCAGAGCTGTTGTACATAGGGTCGGTATGAGTCACAAGCAACTCGACATAAAACAACAGCAACAACAATCTTTACAGAAGCAAATGATCACATTTTTCCCTTTTAGAGCAGCTAGCTAACCTTTTGGTTAGTAGCCAATTGCTTAAGTACTGAGCCAGTAGGCTCAGCCCTAAGCCACTCAAGCAGAATGGAGAGAAAAAAGCTGTAGCAGAGCCCCTACTGCTTAGACCAATTAAATGATTTCTGAGGGAGGGGCCTTCAAGGGTTTAAAAACTCCTTAGATGATTCTAATGTGAAACCAAGGCTGCAATGTGGTTTTAAATAAGGCTATTTGTGTTGTTGTTTTTAAAACGTTTTATTACAGTTTAAATTAACATGTTGGTTCATTTCAGTTCCTTCACTGCCAAACCCGGGGGTGAGGGCAGGGAATATTTCAGTTTCTCTGCCTTCTCCCTTTGTCTGTGATGTTGTTGTTGTTGTTGTTAGATGCGTTGAATTGCGTATGACTCATAGTAATCCTATAAACAAAAGCTCTGAAACCTGTGCTGTCCTCACACTTCCTGACACACGAGTCCATTGCAGCAGTCACTGTGTCAGTTCACCTGGTTGAGGGTCTTCCTTTCCTTCACCGACTCTCCACCCTTCCCAGCATCACGTCCTTCTCCAAGGAACAGCTCCTCCTAGCAACATACCCTAAGTATGTGAGGTGAAGCCTCATCATTCTTGCCTCCAAAGAGCACTTGGGCCACAGCCTCTCCAAGACATAGCTGTTTGTTCTCTTGGCCATCCAGTGCTCTTCTCCAACACTATAGCTCAAAGGCGTCAGTTCTCCTTCTGTCATCTTTATTCACAGTCCAACTCTCAGATACATAGCAAGTGATAGGAAAAGTCTATTGCTTGAATCAGATGCACCTTAGTCCTCAAACTGATATCATTACTTCCCAATAATTTGGAGAGGTCCCTAACTGCAGATTTTCCTAGTGCAATGCATCTCCTTATTTTCTGACTGCTGGTATGTTGTTGTTGTTGTTAAGTGCCGTGAAGTCACAGGTGACTCATAGCGACCCTGTGAAGGAGAGTCCTCGATGCTTGGGTGCCTTTCATCCCTCTCCAGGTTCATACGGTTTCCGGAGGCAAGCTATTATGGAAGTGGACGCCACTCCTCCTTTCAAGCTTGTTTTCATCGGAGAGCTCCACCCCACTCTCTGTCTGCATTGGGTAAGCAGACTGCTGGTATAAAGGTTGTTAATTGTGAATCTAAGTAAGATGAAGCTGCTGACAGTTTCCGTCTCCTCTTCATCCATCATGTTTCCTGCCAGGTAGTGGTAAGAATCTTTGTCTTCTTGACATTGAGAAGCAATCAATCCAGAAGTCTGCATTCCTTGATCTTCTGCAACAAGTGCTTCAGATCCTCTTCAGTTTCAGCAAGCAAGATTGCATCATCTGCATAATGTAGGTTGTTCATTAGTCTTCCTCCAATCCTGATGTCACATTCCTTCTCATAAAGCCTAGCCTCTCGAATGATCTGTTCTGCATATAGATTGACAAGGTGCGGAGATAGGATGCATCGCTGACACACTCCTTTCCTGCTTTTGAACCATGATGTGTTTCCTTGCTCTGTTCTGAGGACTGCTCCCTAGTCCAGCTATAGGTTTTGCATGAGCACAATCAAGATGTGTTAATCTAGTGCAACAATGAATGAATGAAAACCCCAAATCTCTGTAAATGTTCACTAAAACTAATAAAATTTAATAATAATTTAAAAAAAAGATGTGTTAATCCCAAATTTAATCTTGAACAAGCTCAATTTTTCAAGCTCAATGAAAGATGGTTCTCTTAGTGTATTGCATCCATTTTCTCTGTCCTCTGTAGTGTTGCCTGCCTCCTTAGCTTATGAAAGGAACCTTGATAGCAGGCCTTAGAACTAGAATACTTGTGAATCTATGAATGTTACTTGAGAATCTTTTTAAAATGTGTAACTAGGATGGAAAGGCAAATGCTTAGCAGGGAACCAAGTTGTGATGAACAGGTGTGAAGCCTGCTTTGAGAGGTAGCTCTTCCACAAGAACTGTACGTATCAAAGTGGGGTGAAACCTCCTTCCTTTTTAGCTTTACAGAGGCAGCATGGTGCTGAGGACTAATAATATCCACAAAATTCTAATTTTCTCATAGGCCAAACATGT
Source organism: Elephantulus edwardii (assembly GCF_000299155.1). Taxonomy (NCBI): domain Eukaryota; kingdom Metazoa; phylum Chordata; class Mammalia; order Macroscelidea; family Macroscelididae; genus Elephantulus; species Elephantulus edwardii. Next base: position 7,858,189 of record NW_006399825.1, on the reverse strand, counting down.
TCTACTCATGGACTAAAATGTGCAGAACAGAATTCCTTAATCTTGGCACGTGGGAGAGATTGATATAAGGAGAGAAAAAAATCTTACTGTAAACCTTTTTGGAAGACCATGGGTTTTAAAATCAGTAGTAAAGAAGAGCAACGATGTCAGCCTGGAGACTAAGGTGCATCTGATACATGTCATGGTCTTTGCAATCACTTGTTATGCATCAGAGAGCTGGACGATGACTAGGGAGGATAGAAGGAGAGTTGATACCTTTGAGCTGTGGTGTTGGAGAAGAGCATTGAATATACCATGGACTGCTAAGAAAATGAACAGGTATGTCCTGGAGAGGGTGAAGCCAGGCTGCTCCTTAGAGGCAAGGATTCTGAAGCTTCATCTGACATACTTCAGACATCTTGCAAGGAGGGACATCATGCTTGGGAAGGTGGAGGGACAGTATTGGTTCAGTGACTGGGGTAATGGGGGTAGGTGTGTCAGAGACAATGAGATTGGCACAGGATAGAGCAGGGTTTAGGGCTATTGTACATAGGGTCGCTATGAGTCGCAGGCTACTCGAAGGCACATAACAACAACAACAACAACAGATGATAATGAAAAAGAGTAAAAACCCTGAATTTAGAAGTAAAAGACCTATAGTCTTGGTACTAATATTTGATGGTTGTGCAATTTCTGGCAATTGGCATCTATGACCTTCAAATCTCAGTATCTAGGTCTGTAAAATGGGGCTAATCATACCTGGTTCATAAGTGTTGCTCTAAAGAGAAAATGAGATTTACTACATAGCTTGCTGTGAATCAGAGAGCTGGACAATGACTAAGGATGACAGAAGAATTGATGCCTTTGAGTTGTGGTGCTGGAGAAGAGTCTTGAACATACCATGGACTGCCAAGAGAACAAATAATTCTGTCTTGGAGAGGGTGAAACCAAATTTCTCCTTGGAGATTAGAATTCTGAAGCTCCATCTCACATACTTCGGGCACATGGTCAGGAGGGACCGGTCCTTGGAAAAGGACATGGTGTTCGGAAGGGTAGAGGGACAGTGCAGGATAGGAAGACTCTGAATGTGATAGACTGATACAGTAACTGGGGCAATGGGTATAGGTGTGTCAGAGTCAGTGAGATTGGCTCAGGATAGGGCAGGCTTCAGAGCTATTGTACATAGGACAGTAACTGGGGCAATGGGTATAGGTGTGTCAGAGTCAGTGAGATTGGCTCAGGATAGGGCAGGCTTCAGAGCTATTGTACATAGGGTTGCTATAAGTTGTAGGTGACTCGATAGATAGCACATAACAGCAACAACATGGAACTTATGTAGATTTAACCACACTGCTTTAGTTATAGGGAGCCCTGGTGGTTTTGAGGTAAAGCTACCAAACCCAAAGCAGGCAGTTAGAATCCACTAGCTGCTCCACAGGAGAAAGATGGGCAGTCTCCTCCCCTGTGATTTACAGCCTCTAGAAATCTGCTGGAATGTCAGTTATGAGTTGGTTCCAATTCAACAGCACATAACAACAGTTTTAGTTATGGACTTATGTTGACATAAATGTCATATTTCCTTTACTCTCATCCCCCGCATTCTCCTATACTATCAGACTCCTAAATATAGTTTAATACCTGTTTGTTAGTTGAAGAAATAGTGGTCTATTCTAACAGCAGAGGAAATATTGGCTGTGTCAGTCTTAACGGGAGATGGTGTATCTACATGGTCTACTTTTTGTGTAGTTCTGTTTTTGTTTTCAAGGATAATTTTCCTTTTAAATACCAATTTTAGGCTCTAAACCCCTGGAACAATGTGACTCAAACAGGCAAGAGCACCTTGTAAACGTAAGTGTCTGTGTTTAAGTGGTATGGGTTCAGTTGTGTGCCATAGAGAAGAAGATTAGCAAAGGGGTGTTTCCCCAGTGATTTTGGGAGGAAAACAAAGGTGAGGAGCTTTTACGCTCCAAGCCAAGTTAAAAAAAAAATCTCTGCTCGGCTTGGATGGCCAGTATCCACCTTCCCCTGTCGCTGCGAGCCCTGTTCCTTTCATAGATCAACTCTGTGCCAACTTTATGCTCTTGAAGCAGAGAGGACATGCCAGGCAGTTTGGGAGGCCTCACAAAAATCAGTGTTACAGGGGCTTGGACCATGCTGTGATACTGATTTTTCTCCTAAAGTAGACAAAATCCCCAACACCACTCCAAATGGTATGTAATAGATACATTTTGGTGACTGTAGTAGAAATTGGGAGAATCTCTGGGCTGTACAAACAGTTAAATGCTCCGCAAATAGCCAAAAGGTTGATAGTGTTAAGTTACCCAGAGTACAAGTGTGCTGCCCTGTTTCTCACAGGTCACAGCCCTGAGAACCCTGAGGAGCAGCTCTTCTCTGTGTGTGTGTTGCAGACACAGCTAAGAATAGCGGTATCGATACGGGCCGTTCTCCCACACGTGTGGTGCACCAGTCTTACCTTGGCTGAGTCATCATGACTTTCCTCTTCTTCGGGTTCCAGGTTTTCAGTGACTGTTACAAGCTGGGTGGGCGAGGATCTTTCATCTATAGAGACTTGGGTCTCTGGAGCATCATCTTTGGGAGAAAGCCACAGGTGTTCTACAATGGGGCTTGGAGGGAAGAACTCTCTCTCCGAGGTGTCTTCTCTTTCCTCAGCACTGTTGACATCAGGCCCACTCGACTCAGCTATCTCTAGATTCTTGACCTTCTGCCTCTTTTTCCTTTTGGCTCCTGGCTTTTTTTCTTTGAGGGTTACCTCTGATTTCTTTTCAACCTTTGATTTCTTTGACTTTCCTGGAGAAGAGCAGCAGTGTAGCTGAGGTAAGTAAAGGTGGTCATCATAAATCCTCTAAGCAGCTTTAAGGCTCAGTGTCCAATATTTATTACAAGCAGTTTTAAGGCTCAATGTCCAATATCTATCACCTGCAAACAGATTCTGGAGTCTCATCCCATCCCTAGATTTGGAGACACTCGTTAGGTGACACCGAATTGAATACAACTGTTAGCAACCCTATGAAGAACAGACCTGAACCTGATCTTGTCCTGTGCAGTCCTTATAATCTCTTACACACTTGAGCCCATTGCTGCAGTCACTGTGTCAATCCGTCTGGTTGAGGATCTTCCTCTCTTTCACTGTCTCTCTCTCTTCCCAAGCATGATGTCCCACTCCAATAGAATAGCCTCTCCTAGCAAAATGCCCAAAGTAAGTGAGATGAAGTTGAATGTAGTAGGAACTTGCATTTTAACTACCACTTTAAGTGTTTGAGAAGGTCATCCACAGGGATCAAATTGGCAAATGTAAAGCAAAAGACTAGATAGGAAACTTAGGGGTAAGAGTTTATGTTAATGAGGAAGGAACAACTCCAAAAAGGAAGGTGCGAATGTCTATCCAACTCAAATAATGTAATCTGTGTCCCCAAATGGTGTGTGCTTTGTACATTTTTATCAAAAGATTTTTTTTTTAATGGGGAGAGAAAATACAGTCCATAGGCCATCATTTGAGATAATGATATTATCTGTTTGGATTAATTGCAATTCAGCAGTCTATCTTTTTAGATTTGAATAAATTACAATTCAGCAGTCTTTGCTATTGAAAAAAAAATTGCGTTTCACCCTGACCCAAGAAGGGTGTATGACTCCCGAGTGGAGTCCTGTGGACACAGCCAGAAAGTCGGACTTAAGGTTGCAGTTTGATTCCCTGGCAGAGTTCAAGCCTGCCATACTCTAGGGATTCTTCCCCCCACTCACCTCTGAAGGTCAAGCATTTCTTTGCCTCAATTCTGCCATGCAACCCAAACATATGACTACAAAAATGTAAACTTAGTTAAGAGTTTAAAAAGAAAACCTTGAAAATGGATCTGGCCCAGTGTCTATTCAGATAACCTGTGGTTTGTTGGGAGGGTTTTCTAGTTGTGTGGCTGGAAAGAATGGGTGGCATTTTAGGCTAAAGGGTCTTCAGCAGGATAGGAATCTAAGTTCCTTGTCAGACTTGCAAGAGAGATATTTCAATGAAGGGAACTGAGAAGGAAAATGGTAACTGGAGTGATTTCCCAAGCTTGTTGCAAATCCACTCCCCTCGTAAATGTTCTCACCACACAAGCCTCAGGTTATGATATAATTACTAGATCATAATGTCATGGTAATTGCTTGTGTTTGGAGTCAGATAGGCAGAGACAGGCCTGGGTCTACCACTTACTGTTTGATCTCAGGCAAGTCTCATACAACTGCTGAGTCTCAACGGCTGTGTGAATAAAACTACAGTACATTCATGGAGATGTGAGGATTTCGTAAGATCATATACAGGCATTTGGTAAATGAAGTTTCTAGAATACAATAGACATTCAGTAGATAGAGTTCCTGCAAAGTGCAAATGATTAACATCTTCAGGTGTTACGCAAGATATTAGAGTTTTGAGTCCACCTAGGGGAGCTGATCACTTGCATCTGAGAGCTGGACAATGAATAAGGATGACAGAAGCAGACTGATGCCTTGGAGTCGTGGCGTTGGCAAAGTGTACTGAATATCCCATGGACTTTCAAAAGAATGAACAGGTATGCCTTAGAGAAGGTACAGAGTGCTCTTTGGAGGCAAAGGTGACAAAATGTTGTCTTTTATACTTTAGACATGTTGCTGGGTGAGGCTATTCCTTGGAAAGGGAGCTCATTCTTGGAAAGGTCAGGGTGAGTGAAGAGAGGAAGATCCCAGTCAAGATGGATTGACATGGTGACTGCAGCAACAGGCTCAAATGTATCAGAGATGATGGTCAGGTCAGTTTTATGTATTGTTCATAGGATCGCTATGAGTCATACTTGATGACACGCAACAACAAGATGGAACTTGGCAGAAAGGCTTAGTGATCTGCTTCTAAAAAAATCAACCACTGAAAACTCAGTGGGTCATAGTTCTACTGTGACACACATGGAGTCATCATAGGTTGAAGTTAACTCAGTAACACCTGATTTCCTGGTTGTTCAGTAAGTTGTTGCTGCTGTCATCATCATCATTTCTTCTCTTGGTGATCATAGACTTCTAGGGTCCCCGGTTTCCTCTCCTTGTCTACTAAGATACTTGCCTCTCTGTCCTTGAGCTGGAAATGACTCAAAGTTGACCATCCAGCAGGTTTTCAGAAGCTGAAAAAATAATGCTGGAGGAAATTGCTCAGAGCGGCTGATGGGTGAGAACCACCTGCTGCTAGGTTGGCAGTGCAACTCTTTTTCCACTAGGTGACTAGAGATAAGGAGACTCAAACAGAACTCGCCCCACAGGATTCACACTGGTTCTTGCCAACCCCATCCCCACTCATTAGGAACTGATGCTACTTTACCAACAGCAGCTTCTGTTCCACTGTGGATCTTTCCTTCTCTCTCCCCTGTAGGGACTTTGAACTTGTCTGTCTTTGTTCTTTTCTTTCTCTTGGCTTTGTCAGTCAGTTCCTTCTCCTAAAGGTGAGAAATTAAGAAAAGGGACCATGATATGTGTGGCAAAATAAACAAACAAAAAAGCTCATCAAAGGAAATGTATATTTAACAAGGTAAAAGGATAAAATTCATATGGGTTCCAGATGAAGCAGAAGAGCGAGGTCTTTAAGAGTGTGGAGCCTTTGGGGAGAGCCCAAGGTTCAGCCTTTGATTTTAAACTGCTAAGTATATTTTCACAAGAGAAAAGAGGAACAGAATCCACTTTATGACCCGCCTCCTTTTTTTTTGATGCTAAACCATGGTCTCCAGAGCTGGATCAAAGTGAAGCAGTTTTCACCTTTGATTGATTGGTGTTGCCATGATTAATGGTTAGTTATTTGAAATCAAAGCCAGCTTTATTCAGTGCTGCATTGTTTGCTAACTTTCTGGAAAACCTCAGACAGATGTTCCCAACCCTTTCCTTCTTCACCTGTACCTAGGGTTAGGACAGCATGGAAGCTCCTTCTAAGACAAGGTAGCAGAGTGGATACCGCTACCCAGTCAAGATTCTTGCAGGGATTGGAAACCACCTCCCGCTCCATCCTTCAAGTACATGCAGACACATCTTGGGGTTGGTGAATGGACCACAAGCTGGATTTCCTTACCACACAAACTGCCCTCTTGTGTAGTAAATGATCTACACAACTGTATATGGTAATCTTGATGGTTGAGCATGATCCAGATTGGACTTTCAGACCAGGCTCCTGGGTATTCACACTCACAGTACTGATGCTGGTGGGTGTCCGCTGTTTGAACCGTCTTGTTTCAGGTCTTCTTTCTCTTTCTCCTGGGAGAGTTGATGTAGCTACAGCATCTACTCTCTCTTGTGTCACCAGCTCATGTCCTGGAAGTCCTCTGTGCAGGGGGTGTCTATCATTATCTCTGTTCCTTTGAAAAGAGCAAACCAACAGGACCAACTTTATGAGATCACTGTCTGGTAGATAAGGAAGAGGGATTTCAGCCTTTTTTGTACCAGGCCTCATGCTGGGCCATTTACACACTTGTTCAATACTTCCACCCCTCAACCTATCTTTGAATAAGGGAGATCAGAAAGTTTGGTTTTCATTTTTGAGGTTCTTTTGGGAGTAAATCCTCAACTTTAGGGAGAGAGAAGAGGGAAGTACTAGTTTTACTGTTTATCTCTTCAGGGTTACATACTTATACCTGTAATTGAATGACAGGGAGCTCTGGTGTCCTGGTGGGTAAGAAGTTGTGCTGCCAAACCGAAGGCAAGCAGTTCAAATCCACCAGCTGCTCTGTTTGAGGAAGACATGCAGTCCCCTCCTGTGTGATTTATAGTCTCAGAAAACCAGCAGGAGGGTCAGCTATGAGGCGCTCCTACTAATTGGCACACAACAAAAACAATTGATGGACATAAAATCATGTAATTGAAATGTCTTTCTTTAAAATTTAGCTAAAAAAAGATTTTTTTAGGAAGGATTGTCTTCTTGTTGTTATTAGGTGGTGTTGAGTCAAGTACAACTTATAGCGACCCTATGAACAACAGATCTGAACCCTGTCATATCATGTTTCACTTTCATCATCTCTGACACACTTGAGCTGCAGTCACCGTGTCAATCCATGTTGTTGAAATTCTTCCTCTTCTTCACTGACCCTCCACTTCTAAGCATGATGTCCCTTTCCAAGGAATAGCCCTTCCCAACATGCTCAAAGTTCACTATTCTTGCCTTTAAGGAACAGTTTGTGTATTTCAGACTCTGAATTATATTCTTTATCAAATTCAGCAATCAAAAGGTCATATGCTGTGTTAGTTTTTTTCATTGTGGAATTTCTATCACTGACTGTATCCTGAGGATAATTGACTGATGTCCTCTGGGTCAAAAGACCACTAAGAGCCAGTCACGTGTGTTTTAGTAACAGCAGCCTTGGCTACTAGGCACTGAGCGCCTGCTGTGTCCTGGCTCAATTCTGGGCATTTGCTTTTTCGCCAAGTCAGTGTTCTATTTACTGCACTGTGCTGCATAGGGCCTTATTGTAGAGACGTGAGAAATATTTGTTGAATGAGGTAAGTGGAATTTCCTGTAAAGATAGGAGTCTTTAAATCATTCAATGTCACTCTATAAAAACTCACAGAAGAAGTCTCCTTTAGAATTTACTGCTAGAAGAAAAACTTTATTTTCCCTGAGGAACAGGTAAAGCTGCAGAGGAGAACCACAGGACTGGGCTGCTCTTTTGCTTGTGTGTTGTTTTTTTTTTTTCAAAGATTTTCTTCCTTCAGGAATCTGTGTCGAGTCCAAAATTCAGTTCCAATGACTCCTGTGGAGAGTTTGTGTTCTATTTATTTTATTTTTTTTAGTTTCCCACACAGTGAATATTTTTCTTTTCTTTTTAAAAATTTTATTAATTTTAGTGAAAGTTTACAGAGACTTAGGGTTTCCATTCGTTCACTGTTGCACTTTTCTCCCTGCCCACCCCTCGCCCCAATCTTTTTATTTTCCAAGTTGTGATTTGAGTGAAGGTTTACAAAGAAACTTAGCTTTTCATCCAACTGCTTATGTACATTTTGTTCTATCACCTTAATTATATACCCCCTGTAATACCACCTTTCCCACTGCCTCCCTGCAATTCTGCTTCCATTTAATCCTCCTTTATGTCTCCGTGTCTTCCCCCTTTTAAGGGATGTTGCACCACTCATCTCCTTATTGTATATCATTGCTTTCCCCTTCACTTGGTTTTTGATTTTAAAAAAAAAAGAAAAATCATTTTATTATGAGTGTAAGTTGCATCTATTCTTTTTGTTGGTTGTTGTTTGAGGCAGTTTAAGTTTGCTGTGGAACAAGATAAGGTATGAGAATGGTCAAGAACAAGATAAGGTATGAGAATGGTCAAATGGAAATTCCTCAGTCATCTCAGTGCACTCTCCAGGGGCGGCTTATCCAGTAGGCAGGGTGAGCACAGGCTTGCTTGCTTGTAGTGAACCATTTCCGATGGGCTTCACTGTACGATGTGTATGACACGTGTGAGATAGTTCACAATAGATCAGGAAGTCTGTGCTTATTCAGCTTGTTTGTTAATCTGACACTTAACTGTGTTTCTGAGGAATACGTGGCCTTTTTGATCATTAAGGTAGGTGAAGGCAGATGATTCTCTTCCTAACAAGGCTCATGTTGTTAGATGCTGTGGAATGGTTTCTGATTCATGGTCATTCTATATGACAGAGTATAACTGCCCTACAGCATTTCCTAGGTCATTGATGTCTCTGAATGTGCGTGTTCAGAACCACCCTGGACTGCCAAGAGAGCAGGGGGCTCTGGTGGCATGGTCCAGAGGAGTTGTGCAGCTAACTCAATGCCTGTGCTTCTCTGGCAATTTGAATTCAGCAGCCCCTCCTCAGGAGAAAGATGGGAAGCCTTCTCTTGCGAGACTTATGGTCTTGGAAACAAGGTGGAGGGTCAGCTATGAGTTGGAATGGATTCAACAGCAATAGGAGCTAAAGGAACCAATAAGTCTTGAAAGAAATGCAGCCAAAGTGCTCTCTGAGGCAAGGATCGTGAGATTTTATCTCACATACTTTAAGCATGTCAACAGGAGGGGCCAATCCATTGAGGAGAACATCATGCTTGAAAAATTTCGAGGATTAGCAAAAGATAGGAAGATCCTGAAAGAAATGGATTGATTCTATGAGTGCAACAATGGGAGTAAGCACAGCCAAGATTGTGAGGCTGGCGCGAGATTGGGTAGGGTTTTGCTCTGTTGTACATAAAGTGGCTTTGAGTTGAAGTTCATGAACAACTGTCCTTGTGGGAACAGATTTCCAGGTCTTTTCTTCTTTGCATCTCCCTGTAGGTCCTAATCATCAACCTTTTGGTTAGCAGCCAAGTATTTAACCATTGTGATGCCAGGCCTCCTCAAGGTTCATGGGAGATCACAATGATCAGGGGTTCAAGGTGTGAGGCAGAAGCAATAGCACCAGCTGCTATTGCCAAAGAGACCTTAAATCAAATGAGCCTGGGACATCAATGAACTTGACTTTTAATATACATTAAAAGGCCCTGGATGCAATAAGCACTCAATGGAAATTAGCAATTCCATTGAATTGCCCAGAGCTAAATTCAGGCAGTTTTAGATTGTTGTTGTTGTTGATTGCCATATGAGTATGACTCATAGCGATCCTACGAACAAAAAGCCTGAAGCCTTTCTATAACTATCGACTTTTACAAGGTTCATAGAGTTTCTGGAGAGAGGCGTGTTGTTTAGGAAGTGGATGCCTCTCCTGCAACTCCTACTTGTCCTTTAATACTGTGTACATTCACCCTCACCCTGAACAGACCAAACTAGCCCCTTCCTGCAACGAATTCTTCGGCATGATCACCTTTTTCTTGCTGCATATGCAGCTTTTATGTCATTGGGAAGGTTCTGAGCCTTTTCTTGCACTCCCCAAGAAAACCTCTGCAAAGCTGATTCCAACTCATGTTGATATTCTATTGGATTTTGTAAAAATTGGATATTGTAAAAATCAATGAGAAGAGACTGCCTAGCTTTCCCTTTCTGAGCAGTTGGTGGATTTGAACCACTAACCTTTTGGCTAGCAGCATGACACAAAACATGTTCCTTCTTGCCCAAACTAAATGAAACCTGTTATCAAGGTGGTTCCAACTCATAGCGACCCTCATCAAGTTCCAGTGCGGCAAATCCTTATCCAGTGTGTGGTCCATGGGGAGTCGTAGGGCTGACCCCAAGGCCAGGCCTCTAAGGCAGTTCACATCCTTCTCAGCAGCTCTGCAAGAGACACATGGACAATCTCCTCCTGTGTGATTTATAGCTCCAGAAACCCAACTGAGGGTCAGGTCTATGAGTTGGTTCTGATTTGACATGAGAGGTTTTGAGTTAAATCTTCATAGGAGGAGACCGCTTATCTGTCTCTCTGAGTAGATTTGAACTATTGGTCTTTTGTGTAACAGCCTGACACAGGAGAGATCTTTTCTTGCATAGAGTAAGATGAAAAAGATCTACATGGACCTGTTTTGACTTACCTACAAATCCTTAAAGACCCAGTTAGGAAGGCTTCTAACCCTGTGACTGCCTCTATGTCCTGAGAGGAGAAACCAAGGCTTGAGGTGACATACCTCAGGTTTCCAGGTATTTCTGTAGATCCAGGTATTTCTGTAGATTGCAGATATATGGACGAATAGAAAAAGCAGCTTCTATATTGCTACAGTTAAACTTCACAAATTACCTAGTCAGTCAAGATGTTACATCACAATATCATCCTCCCCAGGAATCTTTGTTTCTTGGACAATGGTTTAATTCTGACTGTCAGAGCTCATGCCTCTCAGGAAAAGAAAGAAACTGAACTAAAATGAAATGAAAGTGGAGATGTCCTTGCCATTGCAACTTTAGATACTTACACCTTTTGGACAGAGTGAGGCTCCAGGACCTGACTGTGCTCATGCAGGGAAGAACTGAGAGGCCTTGGGTCTGTGAAAACAAAGAGCAGCCTCAGTCAGCAACGGGCACAGATTTGATCACGAGATGAGGGGCAGGCAGGGGATGCAAGCATGGGGAAACATCTGCCAGGTGAACAGTCAAAGTTATGCAAGTGAAAACATGAGCCGTGTTATACCTAGAAATGAGCCAGTGCAGAAATCAGGGCTGGCACACCGCAAGTGACATGCAAATTAGCAAGACCCTTTGGGAAGGCAATATGACAATATGTTTCAAGAACCAGAAAAATGTCCCTAGCTGTTGATTGAGAATCATACTCAACAAAAGATACAAGCTTTTTTGCATCAGCTTATTTATTGCAACATCATTATCATTCATAATGAATAACTGGAGACGAGCCATCATTCGAAGTCCAGAGAAGTAATTCATGACATTAGTTTGACACAAATGATTACGCTAAGAAGACGAAGTAATATGGAAAATATTATATGACAAGCTAAAATGGAAGCTATAGAACAATGTATTAGAACTCAGTAAAAAAAATAGATAAGAACTAGAAGTGGAAACAACAAAAGGAACTAATGTTAGATTGGGAGATTGTTTTTTTAAAGCTCGATGTAGTGATAAATTGTTTAAAACAAAACACACGTTATCCTATAAGCAAGGTTTATGCAATCACACAGTTCTCTTTGATGAGGACTCTGAGATCATATTGGGTAACTCCTTAAGAAGAAGAGTCACAGGGTCTTGCATGCAATTAATTTCTTTCCCCTCAATTTCTTCCGGAGGAGGATTTGAAAAGTTAATCCATCATCCTTTAGCATTATTTCATTAATACTGCAGTAAATTCCTCTGTTAGGGTTCATTCCCTGCTCCCCGCCCCCAATAACCCCTTTTCACCTTGTTTCGCATTTCCATTTCGAAACTTTAAGGTTAGCATCTACTGTTTCACATCGCAACCCCAGATTGTGGTGGTGGTTGTGGCTGTTTGCTGTGGAGCTGACCATTCAGCAGGTTTTCAGAGGCAGTAAATTGCACGGGAGAAGATTGCCTGTCCTTTTCCTGTAGAGCATCTGGTGAATTTCAGCCTCGTGCCTTTGAGATTACAGTGCAGCTTCTTACCACTAGACCACCAGAGCTCCCCTTACCCCTCCCTTACTCTCTTATTCCCAGGTTGTAGAGTGGGGACAAAATTGTTACTGCACAAGATACTAGGATGATTGGGGTAATACCTTGGAATTTATTCTGTTTTGGATAATATGTAATACAGTAAGCGACAGCTGATTGAAGTACCTTTGTGATAAGAGGAATTATATGAAGTTTTGTTTATGAAGGCGAATAGTTTAGGAAACAGCACTTTTAGGATTTGGAGTTTTGGAATGAGACACGAGTGTACCAGCAGAGGGCGCTTTTGTATTGGCCAAAAGCTGAATTCAACATTGATAACATTTGACCATTTTTTATTAGAATTGAAACTGTCAGTTGTGGGCGTGGACTACGGAAGGATTTCTTCCCCCCACCCCTTAGTAAAATAACTTGATGTTTAGGAAGTATTGGAACAAAGGCAGTCCTTTGACTAATAACTTAAAAACTCTTCGCTGCTTACCAAATCTGTAAGATATCTGAAGCATGCTAATTACAGGAAAAAATCCCATATAATTGTTGTCTGTACGGGTATATTAACTGGGAGATCTCCACATTTTGTTATGATAGAGTCACATTTTTCCTAAATAAATGAGACAATCCAGAAACAGTGCAGGTGTTCATTTTGTCACTGTGTAAACCCTCTCTCTTCATTCTCTCCTCTAAGGCGATTTAATGTTTTAAATTTGGGGGCTTTCAGCCCCTCCTCACTGGAAGCTCTGGTGGTGGAGTTCAGAGGCAGCTGTGTTGCTGACTCAAGGGTGGTGCTTCTCTGGCCGTTGGGATCTTCAGCACGCTGATCATTGGGAGAAAGATGAGCAATCGCCTCCTGTGATTTAGTCGCTGAAACCAGCTGCAGGGTCAGCTCTGAGTCCCAGTGGCAATGATGAGTTTGAGGTGGTTTGGTGCTTTTTTTTTTAAATCAGTCCTCATGCAAATTTTAATACTTTGCCACATATAAATGCAGCCACAAACAACATATGGTATTGTTTTACACATTTAAACTTTATGTAAGTGGTATTTTTAATATAACATTGCATCTTGCTTTATGTTTAATATTATGTTTTTGAGGTTAATCATATTACTATATATAGCTTTCACTCATTTATTTCATCTTGAAGCTACTGTACAGTATTGCATTGTATGAACATATCACAATTTGTTTATTCTTTTTTTTTCCACAGATGTTCAAAGTTATTATTTATTTAAAAAACAAACACTACCACTTTGAAATCCTCACTCATTGCCCTTGAGGCTGTAAATATCCCAGGAGGTGACGGCTGCTTTCTCCCAAGGGGAAAACCCAATTGCCGAGAAACTTAGCCTTTGGCTCAGCGGTGCAACCCCCCCCCCCCCAGACTCCGCCAGAGCGCCCTTAAGAGTCATAAAACACTGATAATAAAGGTCGATCATAATGGTGGGAAATGGCAATGCTAATGAAAACTTGAAAAAAGAAATAAACGTATTTTGTCTTACATCAAAACTGGTTTGTGAAAGAACAGTGCAATCCAAACCCCCATGTAAGAGACTGTACTTAGCCCTAAATAGGTGTTTCTTGAGAGGACCGGGCACATTTCACTACATTCATTGCCTCTGTTTCCATTAGAAACTTCTGGCACGTCGGGGCCCATGAGAGGACTAGGGGTGGGGAGACCTCATCTATATGCACAGGAGTTCTCTCACCCTGAGACTCCTGAGGCCAGCACATAAGGAGTGAAGGGACAAGACAGAACAGGTCCACGCATAACTAAACAATGTCAGCTAGGTTAGTGTCCCATCTCCTTGTTCACTGCCAACCTCTCAGTACCAACGCATAGCTGACCTTTCAGCAGGTTTTCAGAGGCTTGAAACTGAGCGAACGGGAGGAGGAGACTGCCCATCTGTCTCCTGTAGAGCAGCTGGTGAATTTGAACTGGTGTCCTTTGGGTTGGCAGAGCAATGTCATGGCTCTGAAGGTAATTAAACAAGATGAGGTGATAAATGACCACACCCAGTAAGGAACACTTTAAAACAGGGAGGAGAACTTCTCTTTGCAGGCTCCCTTCCACCTGAGAACCAAATGCAGAAAGTGGTAACAACACCCATCAGTCTTGCTAGAAAGACCATGTAGTCTTTGGACTAGCAGTGAACTTTGTAGGGAAAAGGCCACTGGACTTTCCAAGGAAAGAAAAAGCCAGACTCCAAAGCAAATCCGTTGCTGTCAAGCCAATTCCAACTCCTAGTGATCTTACAGGACAGAAGCGCCCCAGAGGGTCTGGGAGGCTGTCAATCTTTATGGGCAGGTTGCTTCAATTTTTTTTTTCCAAAGAGGGATGGATGGGTTCAAATTGCCAAACTCTAATTTAGGCAACCAAACCCCTTAACCACAGGTCCACAGGAGCATCTGAAACAGACTCCCCTCAAAGCAACCCTAGAAGACGTAGAACTGTCCTGTACTGTAGGGTTTCCGAGGCTACAAACCTACGTCCTTCCTTTGAGGAACAGCTGCTGGGTTTGAACTTCAGACTTTGAGGCTAGCAATCAAGCGTTTTAACTACTATACCCCCAGTGCTTCTTGTAAGCAACCCACAATCTTTGAGGTCAACAGTGGGGTCAACTTCCATCAGATTTGTGAGGCTGTAAATCTTTACAGAATACTTCCCATCTTTCCTGCCCAGAAGCATCTGATGAGTTTGAACCATTAACCTTTCAGATAGCAGCCCAACCCTTAACACTTTAAGCCACCAGGGTTATCAAGAAGCAAATGGAGGGGAGGGGAGAGAGACATAGGATTTCACTTTTTAAGTATCTTTGTATTCCCTGGAAGATTTAGGGAGCTTTTTACCGGGGAAGAGGGGGGCCTGGAGTTTTATCTCACAATACAGATGGGGAAAGGAGCGCTCTCTAGTGGTAACAAGCTTTAACATGTCACATCCATTCCCTGGACAGAGCACACTGGCCACTAGACTATGGGCTGTTTCTGAGTTTCAGTCATTCTTGCCTTTCTCCCATCTCCAGGGTGTCACAGTAGTCCCAGGGAATGCTTTGGATGCAGGGAATGGAGCTGACACCTTAGAGACCGTTCTGAGCCCCCATCGCACCTCTACCC